>NC_142399.1:19780867-20098367 GCF_059441095.1 Idiotropiscis lumnitzeri | reverse complement strand
CAGCCGTCCTAACACCACAGGTAGGCACTCCCAATAATGCAGACAAGAGGAGCATCCCTTCGATAGCTCAGTTGGTAGAGCGGAGGACTGTAGAGTTTGAAAACTGACATCCTTTCGATGGAATGCGATGGAAGTTCTAATTGGAAATCCTTAGGTCACTGGTTGAAATCCGGCTCGAAGCAACTATTGCAGGGTTAACAATTTTAATCCAAAACTAAATAAAATATTTTGGCGAATTTGTCTGAATCTACTCAAGTCAATTTATATCTGGTATCTCCCAACGTCATGAGTAGGGACTCCCAACACCAGAGTGAGTTCCAGCAATACTTCGATAGCTCTGTTGGTAAAGCGGAGGATTTAAGTAATTCCGAGCACAAGTACTTTGCTCCCTGGTTTTAATCCGGCTCAAAGGATGTTGCCCCGAATTTCAAATCAATCAAAAATTGTAACTAAAGATCTGATGCAAATTCATCCTCCCAGAGTCAAGGCTGGCGCTCCCAATTGGGAGAGCATCTAAATACCGTATTTTTGGACCCATAAGGCGCACTTTAAAGTCCGGAAAGCCGTCCAAAAAAGCCAGGGCGCCCTTTGAGGTGGAGCGCCCATTGCGTCGACCAAGTGCGCCGCTGGGCTGACGGCGAACATCAACTGCCTGCACACCGCTTATATAGAGAGAAGGCGGGTGTGGCTTACGACAGCAGGGGGGCGTGAGAGGGGATCGATGGGTGTGGACAACAGGCGGACGTGAGAGGGGAGATGGGTGTGAATGACAACAGGCGGGAGAGGGGAGACAAAACAACACAAAGGCACGCCCCCAGTGCAAAGCAGCGCGATGCCCCTATATATACTAGGTGCAACACGTTGCTTAAGCAATTGATCAGCAAAAATGGCATCACTGAAGAGACATTCCTACGAGGCACAGTTTAAGCTACACGCTATAAACTACGCCATTGTTCATGGGAATCGAGCAGCTGCGAGAGAATTAAGGATCAACGAATCCATGGTTCGCAAGTGGAGGAAGCAGGAAGACAGACTGCGCCAAGTCAAGAAAACTACACTGAGTTTTCGTGGATGCAAGGCAAGATGGCCCGTGTTGGAAGACCAGCTCGAGCAGTGGATTGCTTCTCAGAGAACAGCTGGGAGAAGTGTATCAACCATCACCATTCGACAGAGAGCAGTAATGCTTGCTGGCGAATTGAACATCGAACACTTCCAAGGAGGGGCATCTTGGTGTTTTCGTTTTATGAAACGGCGCCATCTATCCATCCGGGCAAAGACGACCGTCGCGCAGCAACTCCCAGCGGATTACAAGGAGAAGATTGTCGCCTTCCGCTCTTACTGCAGCAAAAAGATTGCCGACAAACGTATCCAGCCCAGCCACATCACCAACATGGACGAGGTGCCGCTGACTTTCGACATCCCGGTGAACCGCACTGTGGAGAAGAAGGGGATGAGCACGGTAGCAATCCGCACAACGGGGCACGAGAAGTCTGCTTTTACTGTTGTGCTAGCTTGCCATGCTAACGGACAAAAATTGCCACCTATGGTGATTTTTAAGCGGAAGACGCTGCCTAAAGAGAAGTTTCCTGCCGGCGTTATCATCAAGGCCAATCAAAAGGGCTGGATGGACGAGGACAAAATGAGAGAGTGGTTGAGTGAGGTGTACGTAAAAAGACCCGGTGGTTTTTTCCACGCGTCACCGTCGCTGTTGGTCTGTGACTCCATGCGTGCCCATCTGACAGCCGCTGTGAAAAGTCAAGTCACGCATATGAACTCAGAGCTTGCCATCATCCCGGGAGGCTTGACAAAGGAACTCCAACCACTCGACTTAAGTATAAACAGAGCGTTCAAAGTGAAGTTGCGTGCTGCGTGGGAGCGATGGATGGCGGAGGGCGAACACAGCTTCACAAAGACTGGGAGACAGCGAAGAGCAAGTTATGCCACAATTTGCGAGTGGATTGTAGCTGCTTGGACGAACGTGTCTGCTAGCTCTATTGCAAGAGCTTTCGCGAAAGCCGGCATTACATCCGGGGAGACGCTCAGCAGCGACACAGACTCGGACAATGACGAGAGGGAACCTGGCGTGTTTGAGGGAGAATTTGCCCAACTATTTCTGTCTGATACGGAAGACGATGATTTTGAAGGATTTGTGGATGACTGATAACTCTTAATGTGAGTACCTTGTTAAATAAAATACAACCAAACGCAGTTTTGCTCCTGTTGCCGTTTTTCAAAACAGCTAGCCATGCTATCGTCTGTTTTAGTGTGCATGCATGTAAACTAAGGTAATGTATGGTAGGCTGGGAGGCAGAATTTTGCTGGGCCTACACTTTTATGCTTTTCAGTTGATTTGGGATGATAGTTTTAGTTTTGATGTAACACCGTGACCGCACATCGTTTGTTGACAAGTGACTTGCTCACACCGGCATTGTGTCGGCATCCCATCTGAGGGGCTGCGCCGCAGCGAGACGGCGAAGAAGCGAGATGGCGAGGCAGACTGATAATGACTCGTGTTGTTTATCTTGGATACAGAAGACAAGGACTTGGTGCATTTTTGGATGAGGACAACTTCAGCACGTTGTTAAAAGCTAAAATAAAGTACCACTGAACTCCCGCTGCCATTTTAAAAACACGCTAGCGTGACTGAGCAGCCAGCGAGACTGCTCGATTGGTCGGTTGTGTTAGCGCCCGATGAGTCGGCGCGTTCTATCTATGTAACAAATACAGAAATAGCGCCCCCAACAGGTGTTGCGCCCTTTGACACGGCGCGTCTTTTGAGTCCAAAAATACGGTATATGAAGAACATGCCACAATTACTGAATACTACCTGTTGTAAAATCCAATCTATATCGGATGTCTGTCCCAATAGCACAAATCTGGTAACTCAGTTGGCAAAGTGGAAAACTGTTGTGGTTCCACACCAAAATTTTGAGGTAGCTATTTAAATTGCAGCTCAAAGGACATTTTCCTGGATTTCAAATTTTAATCAATCTTGTAAAATTTAAAGAAAAATCTGCATCATCAAAATCCACTTGTCAGCCGTCCTAACACCACAGGTAGGCACTCCCAATAATGCAGACAAGAGGAGCATCCCTTCGATAGCTCAGTCGGTAGAGCGGAGGACTGTAGAGTTTGAAAACTGACATCCTTTCGGCGGAACGCGATGGAAGTTCTAATTGGAAATCCTTAGGTCGCTGGTTCAAATCCGGCTCGAAGGAACTATTACCGGCTTTCCAATTTTAATTCAAAACTGTAAATAAAAATCTTTGGTGAATTTGTATGAATCTACACGAGTCTCGTCTTGTCAATCCCAACGTCATGAGTAGGGACTCCCCAAACCAGAGTGAGTTCCAGCAATACTTTGATAGCTCTGTTGGTAAAGCGGAGGACTAAAGTAAATCCGAGGACAAGTCCTTTGCTCCCTGGTTTTCATTCGGCTCAAAGGATGTTGCCCCGAATTTCAAATCAATCAAATATTGTAACTAAAGATCAGATGCAAATTCATCCTCCCAGAGCCAAGGCTGGCCCTCCCAATTGGGAGAGCATCTAAATATATACGGAACATACCACAATTACTGAAGACTACCTGTTGTAAAATCCAATCTACATTGGTTGTCTGTCCCAAAAGCACAAATCTGGTAACTCAGTTGGCAAAGTGGAAAAATGTTGTGGTTCCACACCAAAATTTTGAAGTAGCTATTTCAAATGCAGCTCAAAGGACTTTTTACTGGATTTTAAATCTTAATCAAGATTGAAAAAATGAAATAAAAATCTGTTGCTACTTCATCAAAATCCACTAGTCGGCCATCCTAACACCACAGGTAATCACTCCCAATAATGCAGACTAGTGGAGGATACCTGCGATAGCGCAGTTGGTAGAGCGGAGGACTGTAGAGTGTGAAAACTGACATCCTTTCGGCGGAACACGATGGATGTTTGAATTGGAAATCCTTAGGTTCCTGGTTCAAATCCGTCTCAAAGGAACTATTGCAGGGTTCCTAATTTTAATCCAAAACTGTCAATAAAAAACTTTGGCGAATTTGTCTGAATCTACTCAAGTCATTTTATATCTGGTATCTCCCAACGTCATGAGTAGGGACTCCCAAAAGCAGAGTGAGTTCCAGAAATACTTCGATTGCTCTGTTGGTAAAGCGGAGGATTTGAGTAATTCCCAGCACAAGTACTTTGCTCCCTGGTTTTAATCCGGCTTAAAGGATGTTGCCCCGAATTTCAAATCAATCAAAAATTGTAACTAAAGATCTGATGCAAATTCATTCTCCCAGAGCCAAGGCTGGCGCTCCCAATTGGGAGAGCATCTAAATATATGAAGAACATGCCACAATTACTGAATACTACCTGTTGTGAAATCCAATCTATATCGGATGTCTGTCCCAATAGCACAAATCTGGTAACTCAGTTGGCAAAGTGGAAAACTGTTGTGGTTCCACACCAAAATTTTGAGGTAGCTATTTAAATTGCAGCTCAAAGGACATTTTCCTGGATTTTAAATCTTAATCAAGATTGAAAAAATGAAATAAAAATCTGTTGCTACTTCATCAAAATCCACTAGTCGGCCATCCTAACATCACAGGTAAGCACTCCCAATAATGCAGACCAGTGGAGCATCCCTTCGATAGCTCAGTTGGTAGATCGGAGGACTGTCGAGTGTGAAAACTAACATCCTTTCGGCGGAACACGATGGATGTTTGAATTGGAAATCCATAGGTTCCGGGTTCAAATCCGGCTCGAAGGAACTATTGCAGGGTTCCCAATTTTCATCCAAAACTGTAAATAAAAATCTTTGGCGAATTTGTCTGAATCTACTCAAGTCAATTTATATCTGGTATCTCCCAACATCATGAGGAGGGACTCCCAAAACCAGACTGAGTTCCAGCAATACTTCGATTGCTCTGTTGGTAAAGCGGAGGATTTAAGTAATTCCGAGCACAAGTACTTTGCTCCCTGGTTTTAATCCGGCTCAAAGGATGTTGCCCCGAATTTCAAATCAATCAAAAATTGTAACTAAAGATCTGATGCAAATTCATCCTCCCAGAGCCAAGGCTGGCGCTCCCAATTGGGAGACCATCTAAATATATGAAGAACATGCCACAATTACTGAATACTAACTGTTGTAAAATCCAATCTATATCGGATGTCTGTCCCAATAGCACAAATCTGGTAACTCAGTTTTCTAAGTGAAAAACTGTTGTGGTTCCACACCATAATTTTGAGGTAGCTATTTAAATTGCAGCTCAATGGACATTTTCCTGGATTTCAAATCTTAATCAATTTTGAAAAAATGAAATAAAAATCTGTTGCTACTTCATAAAAATCCACTAGTCGGCCATCCTAACACCACAGGTAGGCAACTCCCAACAATGCAGATGAGTGGAGCATCCCTTCGGTAGCTCAGTTGGTAGAGCGGAGGACTGTAGAGTGTGCAAACTGACATTCTTTCAGCGGAGCGCGATGGAAGTTCTAATTGGAAATCCTTAGGTCGCTGGTTCAAATCCGGCTCGAAAGAACTATTGCAGGGTTTCCAATTTTACTTCAAAACTGTAAAGTAAAATCTTTGGGGAATTTGTCTGAATCTACTCAAGTCAATTTATATCTGGTTTCTCCCAACGTCATGAGTAGGGACTTCCCAAACCTGAGTGAGTTCCAGCAATACTTTGATAGCTCTGTTGGTAAAGCGGAGGACTAAAGTAATTCCGAGGACAAGTCCTTTGCTCCCTGGTTTTCATTCGGCTCAAAGGATGTTGCCCCGAATTTCAAATCAATCAAATATTGTAACTAAAGATCAGATGCAAATCATCTTCCCAGAGCCAAGGCTGGCGCTCCCAATTGGGAGAGCATCTAAATATATGAAGAACATGCCACAATTACTGAATACTAACTGTTGTAAATTCCAGTCTATATCAGTTGTCTGTCCCAATAGCACAAATCTGGTAACTCAGTTGGCAAAGTGGAAAACTGTTGTGGTTCCACTCCAAAATATTGAGGTAGCTATTTAAAATGCAGCTCTAAGGACATTTTACTGGATTTTAAATCTTAATCAATTTTGAAAAAATGAAATAAAAATTTGTTGCTACTTCATAAAAATCCACTAGTCGGCCATCCTAACATCACAGGTAGGCACTCCCAACAATGCAGATGAGTGTAGCATCCCTTCGGTAGCTCAGTTGGTAGAGCGGAGGACTGTAGAGTGTGCATACTGACATTCTTTCAGCGGAGCGCGATGGAAGTTCTAATCGGAAATCCTTAGGTCGCTGGTTCAAATCCGGCTCAAAGGAACTATTGCAGGGTTTCCAATTTTACTTCAAAACTGTAAAGTAAAATCTTTGGTGAATTTGTCTGAATCTACTCAAGTCAATTTATATCTGGTTTCTCCCAACGTCATGAGTAGGGACTCCCCAAACCTGAGTGAGTTCCAGCAATACTTCGATAGCTCTGTTGGTAAAGCGGAGGATTTAAGTAATTCCGAGCACAAGTACTTTGCTCCCTGGTTTTAATCCGTCTCAAAGGATGTTGCCCCGAATTTCAAATCAATCAAAAATTGTAACTAAAGATCTGATGCAAATTCATCCTCCCAGAGCCAAGGCTGGCGCTCCCAATTGGGAGAGCATCTAAATATTTGAAGAACATGCCACAATTACTGAATACTAACTGTTGTAAAATCCAATCTATATCGGATGTCTGTCCCAATAGCACAAATCTGGTAACTCAGTTTTCTAAGTGGAAAACTGTTGTGGTTCCACACCAAAATGTTGAGGTAGCTATTTAAATTGCAGCTCAATGGACATTTTCCTGGATTTCAAATTTTAATCAATCTTGAAAAATATAAAGAAAAATCTGTTGCTACTTCATCAATATCCACTAGTCGGCCATTCTAACACCAAAGATAAGCACTCCCAATAATAATAATAATTTGCCCTTTATTAGTCCCACAATGGGGAAATTCGAGATTCGAAACCAGGCCTCCTGGGGAGACTGGGTCCTGAACGCGGCGCCTTAGACCACTCGGCCATCCTGGCAGACGAGTGGAGTATCCCTTCGATAGCTCAGTTGGTAGAGCGGAGGACTGTAGAGTGTGAAAACTGACATCCTTTCGGCGGAACACGATGGATGTTTGAATTGGAAATCCTTAGGTTCCTGGTTCTAATCCGGGTCGAAGGAACTATTGCAGGGTTTCCAATTTTAATCCAAAACTGCAAATAAAAATCTTTGGCGAATTTGTCTGAATCTACTCAAGTCAATTTATATCTGGTTTCTCCCAACGTCATGAGTAGGGACTCCCCAAACCAGAGTGAGTTCCAGCAATACTTTGATAGCTCTGTTGGTAAAGCGGAGGACTAAAGTAATTTCCGAGGACAAGTCCTTTGCTCCCTGGTTTTCATTCGGCTCAAAGGATGTTGCCCCGAATTTCAAATCAATCAAATATTGTAACTAAAGATCAGATGCAAATCATCTTCCCAGAGCCAAGGCTGGCGCTCCCAATTGGGAGAGCATCTAAATATATGAAGAACATGCCACAATTACTGAATACTACCTGTTGTAAAATCCAATCTATATCGGATGTCTGTCCCAATAGCACAAATCTGGTAACTCAGTTGGCAAAGTGGAAAACTGTTGTGGTTCCACACCAAAATTTTGAGGTAGCTATTTAAATTGCAGCTCAAAGGACATTTTCCAGGATTTCAAATTTTAATCAATCTTGAAAAATCTAAAGAAAAATCTGTTGCTACATCATCAAAATCCACTTTTCAGCCGTCCTAACACCACAGGTAGGCACTCCCAATAATGCAGACAAGAGGAGCATCCCTTCGATAGCTCAGTTGGTAGAGCGGCGGACTGTAGAGTTTGAAAACTGACATCCTTTCGATGGAATGCGATGGAAGTTCTAATTGGAAATCCTTAGGTCACTGGTTGAAATCCGGCTCGAAGCAACTATTACAGGGTTAACAATTTTAATCCAAAACTAAATAAAATATTTTGGCGAATTTGTCTGAATCTACTCAAGTCAATTTATATCTGGTATCTCCCAACGTCATGAGTAGGGACTCCCAACACCAGAGTGAGTTCCAGCAATACTTCGATAGCTCTGTTGGTAAAGCGGAGGATTTAAGTAATTCCGAGCACAAGTACTTTGCTCCCTGGTTTTAATCCGGCTCAAAGGATGTTGCCCCGAATTTCAAATCAATCAAAAATTGTAACTAAAGATCTGATGCAAATTCATCCTCCCAGAGTCAAGGCTGGCGCTCCCAATTGGGAGAGCATCTAAATACCGTATTTTTGGACCCATAAGGCGCACTTTAAAGTCCGGAAAGCCGTCCAAAAAAGCCAGGGCGCCCTTTGAGGTGGAGCGCCCATTGCGTCGACCAAGTGCGCCGCTGGGCTGACGGCGAACATCAACTGCCTGCACACCGCTTATATAGAGAGAAGGCGGGTGTGGCTTACGACAGCAGGGGGGCGTGAGAGGGGATCGATGGGTGTGGACAACAGGCGGACGTGAGAGGGGAGATGGGTGTGAATGACAACAGGCGGGAGAGGGGAGACAAAACAACACAAAGGCACGCCCCCAGTGCAAAGCAGCGCGATGCCCCTATATATACTAGGTGCAACACGTTGCTTAAGCAATTGATCAGCAAAAATGGCATCACTGAAGAGACATTCCTACGAGGCACAGTTTAAGCTACACGCTATAAACTACGCCATTGTTCATGGGAATCGAGCAGCTGCGAGAGAATTAAGGATCAACGAATCCATGGTTCGCAAGTGGAGGAAGCAGGAAGACAGACTGCGCCAAGTCAAGAAAACTACACTGAGTTTTCGTGGATGCAAGGCAAGATGGCCCGTGTTGGAAGACCAGCTCGAGCAGTGGATTGCTTCTCAGAGAACAGCTGGGAGAAGTGTATCAACCATCACCATTCGACAGAGAGCAGTAATGCTTGCTGGCGAATTGAACATCGAACACTTCCAAGGAGGGGCATCTTGGTGTTTTCGTTTTATGAAACGGCGCCATCTATCCATCCGGGCAAAGACGACCGTCGCGCAGCAACTCCCAGCGGATTACAAGGAGAAGATTGTCGCCTTCCGCTCTTACTGCAGCAAAAAGATTGCCGACAAACGTATCCAGCCCAGCCACATCACCAACATGGACGAGGTGCCGCTGACTTTCGACATCCCGGTGAACCGCACTGTGGAGAAGAAGGGGATGAGCACGGTAGCAATCCGCACAACGGGGCACGAGAAGTCTGCTTTTACTGTTGTGCTAGCTTGCCATGCTAACGGACAAAAATTGCCACCTATGGTGATTTTTAAGCGGAAGACGCTGCCTAAAGAGAAGTTTCCTGCCGGCGTTATCATCAAGGCCAATCAAAAGGGCTGGATGGACGAGGACAAAATGAGAGAGTGGTTGAGTGAGGTGTACGTAAAAAGACCCGGTGGTTTTTTCCACGCGTCACCGTCGCTGTTGGTCTGTGACTCCATGCGTGCCCATCTGACAGCCGCTGTGAAAAGTCAAGTCACGCATATGAACTCAGAGCTTGCCATCATCCCGGGAGGCTTGACAAAGGAACTCCAACCACTCGACTTAAGTATAAACAGAGCGTTCAAAGTGAAGTTGCGTGCTGCGTGGGAGCGATGGATGGCGGAGGGCGAACACAGCTTCACAAAGACTGGGAGACAGCGAAGAGCAAGTTATGCCACAATTTGCGAGTGGATTGTAGCTGCTTGGACGAACGTGTCTGCTAGCTCTATTGCAAGAGCTTTCGCGAAAGCCGGCATTACATCCGGGGAGACGCTCAGCAGCGACACAGACTCGGACAATGACGAGAGGGAACCTGGCGTGTTTGAGGGAGAATTTGCCCAACTATTTCTGTCTGATACGGAAGACGATGATTTTGAAGGATTTGTGGATGACTGATAACTCTTAATGTGAGTACCTTGTTAAATAAAATACAACCAAACGCAGTTTTGCTCCTGTTGCCGTTTTTCAAAACAGCTAGCCATGCTATCGTCTGTTTTAGTGTGCATGCATGTAAACTAAGGTAATGTATGGTAGGCTGGGAGGCAGAATTTTGCTGGGCCTACACTTTTATGCTTTTCAGTTGATTTGGGATGATAGTTTTAGTTTTGATGTAACACCGTGACCGCACATCGTTTGTTGACAAGTGACTTGCTCACACCGGCATTGTGTCGGCATCCCATCTGAGGGGCTGCGCCGCAGCGAGACGGCGAAGAAGCGAGATGGCGAGGCAGACTGATAATGACTCGTGTTGTTTATCTTGGATACAGAAGACAAGGACTTGGTGCATTTTTGGATGAGGACAACTTCAGCACGTTGTTAAAAGCTAAAATAAAGTACCACTGAACTCCCGCTGCCATTTTAAAAACACGCTAGCGCGACTGAGCAGCCAGCGAGACTGCTCGATTGGTCGGTTGTGTTAGCGCCCGATGAGTCGGCGCGTTCTATCTATGTAACAAATACAGAAATAGCGCCCCCAACAGGTGTTGCGCCATTTGACACGGCGCGTCTTTTGAGTCCAAAAATACGGTATATGAAGAACATGCCACAATTACTGAATACTACCTGTTGTAAAATCCAATCTATATCGGATGTCTGTCCCAATAGCACAAATCTGGTAACTCAGTTGGCAAAGTGGAAAACTGTTGTGGTTCCACACCAAAATTTTGAGGTAGCTATTTAAATTGCAGCTCAAAGGACATTTTCCTGGATTTCAAATTTTAATCAATCTTGTAAAATTTAAAGAAAAATCTGCATCATCAAAATCCACTTGTCAGCCGTCCTAACACCACAGGTAGGCACTCCCAATAATGCAGACAAGAGGAGCATCCCTTCGATAGCTCAGTCGGTAGAGCGGAGGACTGTAGAGTTTGAAAACTGACATCCTTTCGGCGGAACGCGATGGAAGTTCTAATTGGAAATCCTTAGGTCGCTGGTTCAAATCCGGCTCGAAGGAACTATTACCGGCTTTCCAATTTTAATTCAAAACTGTAAATAAAAATCTTTGGTGAATTTGTATGAATCTACACGAGTCTCGTCTTGTCAATCCCAATGTCATGAGTAGGGACTCCCCAAACCAGAGTGAGTTCCAGCAATACTTTGATAGCTCTGTTGGTAAAGCGGAGGACTAAAGTAAATCCGAGGACAAGTCCTTTGCTCCCTGGTTTTCATTCGGCTCAAAGGATGTTGCCCCGAATTTCAAATCAATCAAATATTGTAACTAAAGATCAGATGCAAATTCATCCTCCCAGAGCCAAGGCTGGCCCTCCCAATTGGGAGAGCATCTAAATATATACGGAACATACCACAATTACTGAAGACTACCTGTTGTAAAATCCAATCTACATTGGTTGTCTGTCCCAAAAGCACAAATCTGGTAACTCAGTTGGCAAAGTGGAAAAATGTTGTGGTTCCACACCAAAATTTTGAAGTAGCTATTTCAAATGCAGCTCAAAGGACTTTTTACTGGATTTTAAATCTTAATCAAGATTGAAAAAATGAAATAAAAATCTGTTGCTACTTCATCAAAATCCACTAGTCGGCCATCCTAACACCACAGGTAATCACTCCCAATAATGCAGACTAGTGGAGGATACCTGCGATAGCGCAGTTGGTAGAGCGGAGGACTGTAGAGTGTGAAAACTGACATCCTTTCGGCGGAACACGATGGATGTTTGAATTGGAAATCCTTAGGTTCCTGGTTCAAATCCGTCTCAAAGGAACTATTGCAGGGTTCCTAATTTTAATCCAAAACTGTCAATAAAAAACTTTGGCGAATTTGTCTGAATCTACTCAAGTCAATTTATATCTGGTATCTCCCAACGTCATGAGTAGGGACTCCCAAAAGCAGAGTGAGTTCCAGAAATACTTCGATTGCTCTGTTGGTAAAGCGGAGGATTTGAGTAATTCCCAGCACAAGTACTTTGCTCCCTGGTTTTAATCCGGCTTAAAGGATGTTGCCCCGAATTTCAAATCAATCAAAAATTGTAACTAAAGATCTGATGCAAATTCATTCTCCCAGAGCCAAGGCTGGCGCTCCCAATTGGGAGAGCATCTAAATATATGAAGAACATGCCACAATTACTGAATACTACCTGTTGTGAAATCCAATCTATATCGGATGTCTGTCCCAATAGCACAAATCTGGTAACTCAGTTGGCAAAGTGGAAAACTGTTGTGGTTCCACACCAAAATTTTGAGGTAGCTATTTAAATTGCAGCTCAAAGGACATTTTCCTGGATTTCAAATTTTAATCAATCTTGAAAAATGTAAAGACAAATCTTTTGCGACATCATCAAAATCCACTTCTCAGCCGTCCTAACACCACAGGTAGGCACTCCCAATAATGCAGACAAGAGGAGCATCCCTTCGATAGCTCAGTCGGTAGAGTGGAGGACTGTAGAGTGTGAAAACAGACTCAATTCTATCAACGTGTGACGCGGAAATCTTAATCCATGCGTTTGTTACGTCTCGCCTTGACTATTGTAACGCTTTGCTCTCGGGTCTCCCCATGTCGAGTATTAAAAGTCTGCAGTTAGTTCAAAATGCAGCAGCTAGACTCTTAACTAAGACGAGAAAGGTTGAACATATTACCCCGATATTAGCCAATTTGCATTGGCTTCCGGTCCACTTGAGATGTGATTTTAAAGTTCTGCTACTTACTTTTAAAATATTGCACGGCTTAGCACCTTCTTATCTCGTTGACCTCGTGGTACCATATGTTCCGTCCCGAAACCTTCGCTCACAAAATGCTGGTCTTTTAGTGATCCCGCGAGCCAAAAAGAAGTCCGCAGGTTCTAGAGCGTTCTCTATTCGGGCACCAATGCTTTGGAATGCACTTCCCTCAGATATTAGAGGCGCCACCTCAGTAGAAATGTTCAAAACACTATTAAAGACGCATTTATACTCTTGTGCATTTAGCTGAAATATTTGTTGGCCTGTTTACTGCCGCTTTTTTTTTCTTTTGTTTTCTTTTCTGCCCCCTTTTCCCCCGGCTGGGGGATTAGGTGACGGTGACCCACTAGGAAGTTTAAGGCATTGACCAACTGGGCATGCACCTGTTCCAGTGATGTCGTCTTCCTGCAGCGCGACATTTGATCAATTTATTTATATACTTTAGCATCTAATTTAATTATTTGTTGGCCTGTTTACTGCCGCTTCTTCTCTTTTCTGCCCCCTCCTTCCCCTGCTTGGGAATTAGGTGATGGGGACATGCTTTGAAGATTACGGCACTGACGAACCGGGAAGGGACCTGCTCTTCCGAAGTCGTCTTCATGCAGCGCCTTTTCTGATTTCCTTATATTTCAGCACTTCATTGAACTACTTGTTGGCCTGTTTGCTATTTCTGTTCTTTCTTTTCTGTTCCCAATTCCCCGAATTAGGTGATGGCGATTCACTTGGAAGTGGCTGTACTGAATTTACACCAACTGACCGGTACAAGATCGAAGGCTCATCTTCGGATATGCTGCCATGGATATTACGGCCCTGGATGAGGACCCACTCCACTGAAGTCATCTTCCTGCAGCACTTCATTCAATTGACTCTTATATTATCTCATCTATTATCGCATAGCATCATTGTATGTGTCAAATGTTGCCCAGTTGGCATCCATTGCAGCCTGGTCATCCTGGAAGGGGGATTCCCCCATCTGTGGTCCCTTCTCAAGGATTCTCACTTTTCCCCTAATGAGGTTTTGTGAGTTTTTCCTTGCCCTCCTGGGGGTTAAGATCGGGGATGTCGATTGTGGCTATGAAAAGCCCTTTGTGACTGTCTGTGATTAAGGGCTATACAAATAAAATTGACTTGATTTGACAATCCTTTCGGCGGAACGCGATGGACGTTCTAATCGGAAATCCTTTGGTCGCTGGTTCAAATCCGGCTCGAAGGAACTATTACCGGCGTCCCAATTTTAATTCAAAACTGTAAATAAAAATCTTTGGTGAATTTGTATGAATCTACACAAGTCTAGTCTGGTCTATCCCAACGTCATGAGTAGGTGATCCCAAAACCAGAGTGAGGTCCAGCAATACTTTGATAGCTCTGTTGGTAAAGCGGAGGTCTTAAGTGATTCCGAGCACAAGTCCTTTGCTCCCTGGTTTTCATCCGGCTCAAAGGATGTTGCCCCGAATTTCAAATCAATCAAAAATTGTAACTAAAGATCTGAAGCAAATTCATCCTCCCAGAGCCAAGGCTGGCCCTCCCAATTGGGAGAGCGTCTAAATATATAAGGAACATGCCACAATTACTGAATACTACCTGTTGTAAAATCCAATCTATATCGGTTGTCTGTCCCAAAAGCACAAATCTGGTAACTCAGTTGGCAAAGTGGAAAACCGTTGTGGTTCCACACCAAAATTTTGAAGTAGCTATTTCAAATGCAGCTCAAAGGACATTTTACTGGATTTTAAATGTTAATCAAGATTGAAAAAATGAAATAAAAATCTGTTGCTACTTCATCAAAATCCACTAGTCGGCCATCCTAACACCACAGGTAGGCACTCCCATTAATGCAGGTGACTGGCGGATCCCTTCGATAGCTCAGTTGGTAGAGCGGAGGACTGTAGAGTGTGAAAACTGACATCCTTTCGGCGGAACGCGACAGAAGTTCTAATCGGAAATCCTTAGGTCGCTGGTTCAAATCCGGCTCGAAGGAACTATTGCAGGGTTCCCAATTTTAATCCAAAACTGTAAATAAAAATCTTTGGCGAATTTGTCTGAATCTACTCAAGTCAATTTATATCTGGTATCTCCCAACGTCATGAGTAGGGACTCCCAAAACCAGAGTGAGTTCCAGCAATACTTCGATAACTCTGTTGGTAAAGCAGAGGATTTAAGTAATTCCGAGCACAAGTACTTTGCTCCCTTGTTTTAATCCGGCACAAAGGATGTTGCCCCGAATATCAAATCAATCAAAAATTTTAACTAAAGATCTGATGCAAATTCATTCTCCCAGAGCCAAGGCTGGTGCTCCCAATTGGGAGAGCATCTAAATATATGAAGAACATGCCACAATTACTGAATACTACCTGTTGTAAAATCCAATCTATATCGGTTGTCTGTCCCAATAGCACAAATCTGGTAACTCAGTTGGCAAAGTTGGAAAACTGTTGTGGTTCCACACCAAAATTTTGAAGTAGCTATTTAAAATGCAGCTCAAAGGACATTTTACTGGATTTCATATCTTAATCAAGATTGAAAAAGTAGATAAAATTCTGTTGCTACTTCATCAAAATCCACTAGTCGGCCATCCTAATACCACAGGTAGGCACTCCCATTAATGCAGGTGACTTGCGGATCCCTTCGATAGCTCAGTTGGTAGAGCGGAGGACTGTAGAGTGTACAAACTTACATTCATTCAGCTGAACGCGATGGAAGTTCTAATCAGAATTCCTTAGGTCGCTGGTTCAAATCCGGCTCGAAGGAACTATTGCAGGTTTTTCAATTTTAATCCAAAACTGTAAATAACAATCTTTGGCGAATTTGTCTGAATCTACTCAAGTCAATTTATATCTGGTTTCTCCCAACGTCATGAGTAGGGACTCCCCAATCCAGAGTGAGTTCCAGCAATACTTCGATAGCTCTGTTGGTAAAGCGGAGGACTAAAGTAATTCCGAGGACAAGTCCTTTGCTCCCTGGTTTTCATCCGGCTCAAAGGATGTTGCCCCGAATTTCAAATCAATCAAATATTGTAACTAAAGATCAGATGCAAATTCATCCTCCCAGAGCCAAGGCTGGCACTCCCAATTGGGAGAGCATCTAAATATATGAAGAACATGCCACAATTACTGAATACTACCTGTTGTAAAATCCAATCTATATCGGATGTCTGTCCCAATAGCACAAATCTGGTAACTCAGTTGGCAAAGTGGAAAACTGTTGTGGTTCCACACCAAAATTTTGAGATAGCTATTTAAATTGCAGCTCAAAGGACATTTTCCTGGATTTCAAATTAAAATCAATCTTGAAAAATTTAAAGAAAAATCAGTTGCTACATCATCAAAATCCACTTTTCCGCAGTCCTAACACCACAGGTAGGCACTCCCAATAATGCAGACAAGAGGAGCATCCCTTCGATAGCTCAGTTGGTAGAGCGGAGGACTGTAGAGTTTGAAAACTGACATCCTTTCGACGGAACGCGATGGAAGTTCTCATTGGAAATCCTTAGGTCGCTGGTTCAAATCCGGCTCGAAGGAACTATTACCGGCTTTCCAATTTTAATTCAAAACTGTAAATAAAAATCTTTGGTGAATTTGTATGAATCTACACAAGTCTAGTCTGGTCAATCCCAACGTCATGAGTAGGTGATCCCAAAACCAGAGTGATGTCCAGCAATACTTTGATAGCTGTGTTGGTTAAGCGGAGGTCTTAAGTTATTCCGAGCACAAGTCCTTTGCTCCCTGGTTTTCATCCGGCTCAAAGGATGTTGCCCCGAATTTCAAATCAATCAAAAATTGTAACTAAAGATCTGAAGGAAATTCATCCTCCCAGAGCCAAGGCTGGCCCTCCCAATTGGGAGAGCATCTAAATATATAAGGAACATGCCACAATTACTGAATACTACCTGTTGTAAAATCCAATCTATATCACTTGTCTGTCCCAATAGCACAAATCTGGTAAGTCAGTTGGCAAAGTGGAAAACTCTTGTGGTTCCACACCAAATTTTTGAAGTAGCTATTTCAAATGCAGCTCAAAGGACATTTTACTGAATTGTAAATCTTAATCAAGATTGAAAAAATGAAATAAAAATCTGTTGCTACTTCATCAAAATCCACCATCCGCCATCCTAACACCACAGGTAAGCAATCCCAATAATGCAGAATAGTGGAGCATCCCTGCGATAGCGCAGTTGGTAGAGCGGAGGACTGTAGAGTGTGAAAACTGACATCCTTTCGGCGGAACACGATGGATGTTTGAATTGGAAATCCTTAGGTTCCGGGTTCAAATCCGGCTCGAAGGAACAATTGCAGGGTTCCCAATTTTAATCCAAAACTGTAAATAAAAATCTTTGGCGAATTTGTCTGAATCTACTCAAGTCAATTTATATCTGGTATCTCCCAACGTCATGAATAGGGAATCCCAAAACCAGAGTGAGTTCCAGCAATACTTCGATAGCTCTGTTGGTAAAGCGGAGGACTAAAGTAATTCCGAGGACAAGTCCTTTGTTCCCTGATTTTCATTCGGCTCAAAGGATGTTGCACCAAATTTCAAATCAATCAAATATTGTAACTAGAATTAGAAATCCCTTTCATCCTCCCAGAGCCAAGGCTGGCGCTCCCAATTGGGAGAGCATCTAAATATATGAAGAACATGCCACAATTACTGAATACTACCTGTTGTAAAATCCAATCTATATCGGATGTCTGTCCCAATAGCACAAATCTGGTAACTCAGTTGGCAAAGTGGAAAACTGTTGTGGTTCCACACCAAAATTTTGAGGGAGCTATTTAAATTGCAGCTCAAAGGACATTTTCCTGGATTTCAAATTTTAATCAATCTTGAAAAATTAAAAAAAAAATCTGTTGCTACATCATCAAAATCCACTTTTCAGCCGTCCTAACACCACAGGTAGGCACTCCCAATAATGCAGACAAGAGGAGCATCCCTTCGATAGCTCAGTTGGTAGAGCGGAGGACTGTAGAGTTTGAAAACTGACATCCTTTCGGCGGAACGCGATGGAAGTTCTAATTGGAAATCCTTAGGTCGCTGGTTCAAATCCGGCTCGAAGGAACTATTACCGGCTTTCCAATTTTAATTCAAAACTGTAAATAAAAATCTTTGGTGAATTTGTATGAATCTACACAAGTCTAGTCTGGTCAATCCCAACGTCATGAGTAGGTGATCCCAAAACCAGAGTGAGGTCCAGCAATACTTTGATAGCTCTGTTGGTAAAGCGGAGGTCTTAAGTGATTCCGAGCACAAGTCCTTTGCTCCCTGGTTTTCATCCGGCTCAAAGGATGTTGCCCCGAATTTTAAATCAATCAAAAATTGTAACTAAAGATCTGAAGGAAATTCATCCTCCCAGACCCAAGGCTGGCCCTCCCAATTGGGAGAGCATCTAAATATATAAGGAACATGCCACAATTACTGAATACTACCTGTTGTAAAATCCAATCTATATCGGTTGTCTGTCCCAATAGTACAAATCTGGTAAGTCAGTTGGCAAAGTGGAAAACTCTTGTGGTTCCACACCAAAATTTTGAAGTAGCTATTTCAAATGCAGCTCAAAGGACATTTTACTGAATTTTAAATCTTAATCAAGATTGAAAAAATGAAATAAAAATCTGTTGCTACTTCATCAAAATCCACTAGTCGGCCATCCTAACACCACAGGTAAGCACTCCCAATAATGCAGACTAGAGGAGCATCCCTGCGATAGCGCAGTTGGTAGAGCGGAGGACTGTAGAGTGTGAAAACTGACTTCCTTTCGGCGGAACACGATGGATGTTTGAATTGGAAATCCTTAGGTTCCGGGTTCAAATCCGGCTAGAAGGAACTATTGCAGGGTTCCTGATTTTAATCCAAAACTGTAAATAAAAATCTTTGGCGAATTTGTCTGAATCTACTCAAGTCAATTAATATCTGGTATCTCCCAACGTCATGAGTAGGGACTCCCAAAACCAGAGTGAGTTCCAGCAATACTTCGATTGCTCTGTTGGTAAAGCGGAGGATTTAAGTAATTCCGAGCACAAGTACTTTGCTCCCTGGTTTTAATCCGGCTCAAAGGATGTTGCCCCGAATTTCAAATCAATCAAAAATTGTAACTAAAGATCTGATGCAAGTTTATCCTCCCAGAGCCAAGGCTGGCGCTCCCAATTGGGAGAGCATCTAAATATATGAAGAACATGCCACAATTACTGAATACTAACTGTTGTAAAATCCAATCTATATCGGATGTCTGTCCCAATAGCACAAATCTGGTAACTCAGTTTTCTAAGTGGAAAACTGTTGTGGTTCCACCCCATAATTTTGAGGTAGCTATTTAAATTGCAGCTCAATGGACATTTTCCTGGATTTCAAATTTTAATGAATCTTGAAAAATTTAAAGAAAAATATGTTGCTACTTCATCAAAATCCACTAGTCGGCCATTCTAACACCACAGGTAAGCACTCCCAATAATGCAGACCAGTGGAGCATCCCTTCGGTAGCTCAGTTGGTAGAGCGGAGGACTGTAGAGTGTACAAACTTACATTCATTCAGCTGAATGCGATGGAAGTTCTATTCGGAATTCCTTAGTTCGCTGGTTCAAATCCGGCTCAAAGGAACTATTGCAGGGTTTCCAATTTTAATCCAAAACTGTAAATAAAAATCTTTGGCGAATTTGTCTGAATCTACTCAAGTCAATTTATATCTGGCTTCTCCCAACGTCATGAGTAGGGACTCCCCAAACCAGAGTGAGTTCCAGCAATACTTTGATAGCTCTGTTGGTAAAGCGGAGGACTAAAGTAATTCCGAGGACAAGTCCTTTGTTCCCTGATTTTCATTCGGCTCAAAGGATGTTGCCCCGAATTTCAAATCAATCAAATATTGTAACTAGAATTAGAAATCCCTTTCATCCTCCCAGAGCCAAGGCTGGCGCTCCCAATTGGGAGAGCATCTAAATATATGAAGAACATGCCACAATTACTGAAAACTACCTGTTGTAAAATCCAATCTATATCGGATGTCTGTCCCAATAGCACAAATCTGGTAACTCAGTTGGCAAAGTGGAAAACTGTTGTGGTTCCACACCAAAATTTTGAGGGAGCTATTTAAATTGCAGCTCAAAGGACATTTTCCTAGATTTCAAATTTTAATCAATCTTGAAAAATTTAAAAAACAATCTGTTGCTACATCATCAAAATCCACTTTTCAGCCGTCCTAACACCACAGGTAGGCACTCCCAATAATGCAGACAAGAGGAGCATCCCTTCGATAGCTCAGTTGGTAGAGCGGAGGACTGTAGAGTTTGAAAACTGACATCCTTTCGGTGGAACGCGATGGAAGTTCTAATTGGAAATCCTTAGGTCGCTGGTTCAAATCCGGCTCGAAGGAACTATTACCGGCTTTCCAATTTTAATTCAAAACTGTAAATAAAAATCTTTGGTGAATTTGTATGAATCTACACAAGTCTAGTCTGGTCAATCCCAACGTCATGAGTAGGTGATCCCAAAACCAGAGTGAGGTCCAGCAATACTTTGATAGCTCTGTTGGTAAAGCGGAGGTCTTAAGTGATTCCGAGCACAAGTCCTTTGCTCCCTGGTTTTCATCCGGCTCAAAGGATGTTGCCCCGAATTTTAAATCAATCAAAAATTGTAACTAAAGATCTGAAGGAAATTCATCCTCCCAGAGCCAAGGCTGGCCCTCCCAATTGGGAGAGCATCTAAATATATAAGGAACATGCCACAATTACTGAATACTACCTGTTGTAAAATCCAATCTATATCGGTTGTCTGTCCCAATACCACAAATCTGGTAAGTCAGTTGGCAAAGTGGAAAACTCTTGTGGTTCCACACCAAAATTTTGAAGTAGCTATTTCAAATGCAGCTCAAAGGACATTTTACTGAATTTTAAATCTTAATCAAGATTGAAAAAATGAAATAAAAATCTGTTGCTACTTCATCAAAATCCACTAGTCGGCTATCCTAACACCACAGGTAAGCACTCCCAACAATGCAGACTAGTGGAGCATCCCTGCGATAGCGCAGTTGGTAGAGCGGAGGACTGAAGAGTGTGAAAACTGACATCCTTTCGGCGGAACACGATGGATGTATGAATTGGAAATCCTTAGGTTCCGGGTTCAAATCCGGCTCGAAGGAACTATTGCAGGGTTCCCAATTTTAATCCAAAACTGTAAATAAAAATCTTTGGCGAATTTGTCTGAATCTACTCAAGTCAATTTATATCTGGTATCTCCCAACGTCATGAGTAGGGACTCCCAAAACCAGAGTGAGTTTCAGCAATACTTCGATAACTCTGTTGGTAAAGCGGAGGATTTAAGTAATTCCGAGCACAAGTACTTTGCTCCCTGGTTTTAATCCGGCTCAAAGGATGTTGCCCCGAATTTCAAATCAATCAAAAATTGTAACTAAAGATCTGATGCAAATTCAACCTCCCAGAGCCAAGGCTGGCGCTCCCAATTGGGAGAGCATCTAAATATATGAAGAACATGCCACAATTACTGAATACTATCTGTTGTAAAATCCAATCTATATCGGATGTCTGTCCCAATAGCACAAATCTGGTAACTCAGTTGGCAAAGTGGAAAACTGTTGTGGTTCCACACCAAAATTTTGAGGTAGCTATTTAAATTGCAGCTCAAAGGACATTTTCCTGGATTTCAAATTTTAATCAATCTTGAAAATTTTAAAGAAAAATCTGTTGCTACATCATCAAAATCCACTTGTCAGCCGTCCTAACACCACAGGTAGGCACTCCCAATAATGCAGACAAGAAGAGCATCCCTTCGATAGCTCAGTCGGTAGAGCGGAGGACTGTAGAGTGTGAAAACAGACATCCTTTCGGCGGAACGCGATGGAAGTTCTAATCGGAAATCCTTAGGTCGCTGGTTCAAATCCGGCTCAAAGGAACTATTACCGGCGTCCCAATTTTAATTCAAAACTGGAAATAAAAATCTTTGGTGAATTTGTATGAATCTACACAAGTCTCGTCTAGTCTATCCCAACGTCATGAGTAGGAGATCCCAAAACCAGAGTGAGGTCCAGCAAAACTTTGATAGCTCTGTTGGTAAAGCCGAGGACTAAAGTAATTCCGAGGACAAGTCCTTTGCTCCCTGGTTTTCATCCGGCTCAAAGGATGTTGCCCCGAATTTCAAATCAATCAAATATTGTAACTAAAGATCAGATGCAAATTCATCCTCCCAGAGCCAAGGTTGGCGCTCCCAATTGGGAGAGCATCTAAATATATGAAGAACATGCCACAATTACTGAATACTACCTGTTGTAAATTCCAGTCTATATCAGTTGTGTGTCCCAATAGCACAAATCTGGTAACTCAGTTGGCAAAGTGGAAAACTGTTGTGGTTCCACTCCAAAATATTGAGGTAGCTATTTAAAATGCAGCTCTAAGGACATTTTACTGGATTTTAAATCTTAATCAATTTTGAAAAAATGAAATAAAAATCTGTTGCTACTTCATAAAAATCCACTAGTCGGCCATCCTAACACCACAGGTAGGCACTCCCAACAATGCAGATGAGTGGAGCATCCCTTCGGTAGCTCAGTTGGTAGAGCGGAGGACTGTAGAGTGTGCAAACTGACATTCTTTCAGCGGAGCGCGATGGAAATTCTAATCGGAAATCCTTAGGTCGCTGGTTCAAATCCGGCTCAAAGGAACTATTGCAGGGTTTCCAATTTTACTTCAAAACTGTAAATTAAAATCTTTGGTGAATTTGTCTGAATCTACTCAAGTCAATTTATATCTGGTTTCTCCCAACGTCATGAGTAGGGACTCCCCAAACCAGAGTGAGTTCCAGCAATACTTCGATCGCTCTGTTGGTAAAGCGGAGGACTAAAGTAATTCCGAGGACAAGTCCTTTGCTCCCTGGTTTTCATCCGGCTCAAAGGATGTTGCCCAGAATTTCAAATCAATGAAAAATTGTAACTAAAGTTCTGATGCAAATTCATCCTCCCAGAGCCAAGGCTGGCGCTCCCAATTGGGAGAGCATCTAAATATATGAAGAACATGCCACAATTACTGAATACTAACTGTTGTAAAATCCAATCGATATCGGATGTCTGTCCCAATAGCACAAATCTGGTAACTCAGTTTTCTAAGTGGAAAACTGTTGTGGTTCCACACCAAAATTTTGAGGTAGCTATTTAAATTGCAGCTCAATGGACATTTTCCTGGATTTCAAATTTTAATCAATCTTGAAAAATTTAAAGAAAAATCTGTTGCTATTTCATCAAAATCCACTAGTCAGCCATTCTAACACCACAGGTAAGCAATCCCAATAATGCAGACCCGTGGAGCATCCCTTCGATAGCTCAGTTGGTAGAGCGGAGGACTGTAGAGTGTGAAAACTGACGTCCTTTCGGCGGAACACGATGGATGTTTGAATTGGGGTTCCTGGTTCAAATCCAGCTCAAAGGAACTATTGCAGGGTTTCCAATTTTAATCCAAAACTGTAAATAAAAATCTTTGGCGAATTTGTCTGAATCTACTCAAGTCAATTTATATCTTGTATGTCCCAACGTCATGAGTAGGGACTCCCAAAACCAGAGTGAGTTCCAGCAATACTTCAATAACTCTGTTGGTAAAGCGGAGGATTTAAGTAATTCAGAGCACAAGTACTTTGCTCCCTGGTTTTCATCCGGCTCAAAGGATGTTGCCCCGAATTTCAAATCAATCAAATATTGTAACTAGAATTAGAAATCCCTTTCATCCTCCCAGAGCCAAGGCTGGCGCTCCCAATTGGGAGAGCATCTAAATATATGAAGAACATCCTACAATTACTGAATACTACCTGTTGTAAAATCCAATCTATATCGGATGTCTGTCCCAATAGCACAAATCTGGTAACTCAGTTGGCAAAGTGGAAAACTGTTGTGGTTCCACACCAAAATTTTGAGGTAGCTATTTAAATTGCAGCTCAAAGGACATTTTCCTGGATTTCAAATTTTAATCAATCTTGAAAAATTAAAAAAAAAATCTGTTGCTACATCATCAAAATCCACTTTTCAGCCGTCCTAACACCACAGGTAGGCACTCCCAATAATGCAGACAAGAGGAGCATCCCTTCGATAGCTCAGTTGGTAGAGCGGAGGACTGTAGAGTTTGACGACTGACATCCTTTCGGCGGAACGCGATGGAACTTCTAATTGGAAATCCTTAGGTCGCTGGTTCAAATCCGGCTCGAAGGAACTATTCCCGGCTTTCCAATTTTAATTCAAAACTGTAAATAAAAATCTTTGGTGAATTTGTATGAATCTACACAAGTCTAGTCTGGTCTATCCCAACGTCATGAGTAGGTGATCCCAAAACCAGAGTGTGGTCCAGAAATACTTTGATAGCTCTGTTGGTAAAGCGGAGGTCTTAAGTGATTCCGAGCACAAGTCCTTTGCTCCCTGGTTTTTATCCGGCTCAAAGGATGTTGCCCCGAATTTTAAATCAATCAAAAATTGTAACTAAATATCTGAAGGAAATTCATCCTCCCAGACCCAAGGCTGGCCCTCCCAATTGGGAGAGCATCTATATATATAAGGAACATGCCACAATTACTGAATACTACCTGTTGTAAAATCCAATCTATATCGGTTGTCTGTCCCAATAGCACAAATCTGGTAAGTCAGTTGGCAAAGTGGAAAACTCTTGTGGTTCCACACCAAAATTTTGAAGTAGCTATTTCAAATGCAGCTCAAAGGACATTTTACTGAATTTCAAATCTTAATCAAGATTGAAAAAATGAAATAAAAATCTGTTGCTACTTCATCAAAATCCACTAGTCGGCCATCCTAACACCACAGGTAAGCACTCCCAATAATGCAGACTAGTGGAGCATCCCTGCGATAGCGCAGTTGGTAGAGCGGAGAACTGTAGAGTGTGAAAACTGACATCCTTTCGGCGGAACACGATGGATGTTTGAATTGGAAATCCTTAGGTTCCGGGTACAAATCCGGCTAGAAGGAACTATTGCAGGGTTCCCAATTTTAATCCAAAACTGTAAATAAAAATCTTTGGCGAATTTGTCTGAATCTACTCAAGTCAATTTATATCTGGTATCTCCCAACGTCATGAGTAGGGACTCCCAAAACCAGAGTGAGTTCCAGCAATACTTCGATTGCTCTGTTGGTAAAGCGGAGGATTTACGTAATTCCGAGCACAAGTACTTTGCTCCCTGGTTTTAATCGGCTCAAAGGATGTTGCCCCGAATTTCAAATCAATCAAAAATTGTAACTAAAGATCTGATGCAAATTCATCCTCCCAGAGCCAAGGCTGGCGCTCCCAATTGGGAGAGCATCTAAATATATGAAGAACATGCCACAATTACTGAATACTAACTGTTGTAAAATCCAATCTATATCGGATGTCTGTCCCAATAGCACAAATCTGGTAACTCAGTTTTCTAAGTGGAAAACTGTTGTGGTTCCACCCCATAATTTTGAGGTAGCTATTTAAATTGCAGCTCAATGGACATTTTCCTGGATTTCAAATTTTAATGAATCTTGAAAAATTTAAAGAAAAATATGTTGCTACTTCATCAAAATCCACTAGTCGGCCATTCTAACACCACAGGTAAGCACTCCCAATAATGCAGACCAGTGGAGCATCCCTTCGGTAGCTCAGTTGGTAGAGCGGAGGACTGTAGAGTGTACAAACTTACATTCATTCAGCTGAACGCGATGGAAGTTCTAATCAGAATTCCTTAGGTCGCTGGTTCAAATCCGGCTTGAAGGAACTATTGCAGGGTTTCCAATTTTAATCCAAAACTGTAAATAAAAATCTTTGGCGAATTTGTCTGAATCTACTCAAGTCAATTTATATCTGGCTTCTCCCAACGTCATGAGTAGGGACTCCCCAAACCAGAGTGAGTTCCAGCAATACTTTGATAGCTCTGTTGGTAAAGCGGAGGACTAAAGTAATTCCGAGGACAAGTCCTTTGCTCCCTGATTTTCATTCGGCTCAAAGGATGTTGCCCCGAATTTCAAATCAATCAAAAATTGTAACTAAAGATCTGAAGCAAATTCATCCTCCCAGAGCCAAGGCTGGCCCTCCCAATTGGGAGAGCATCTAAATAGATAAGGAACATGCCACAATTACTGAATACTACCTGTTGTAAAATCCAATCTATATCGGTTGTCTGTCCCAATAGCACAAATCTGGTAACTCAGTTGGCAAAGTGGAAAACTGTTGTGGTTCCACACCAAAATTTTGAAGTAGCTATTTCAAATGCAGATCAAAGGACATTTTACTGGATTTTAAATCTTAATCAAGATAAAAAAAAATTAAATAAAAATCTGTTGCTACTTCATCAAAATCCACTAGTCGGCCATCCTAACACCACAGGTAGGCACTCCCAACAATGCAGACAAGTGGAGCATCCCTTCGGTAGCTCAGTTGGTAGAGCGGAGGACTGTAGAGTGTGCAAACTCACATTCTTTCAGCTGAACGCGATGGAAGTACTACTCGGAAATCCTTAGGTCGCTGGTTCAAATCCGGCTCGAAGGAACTATTGCAGGATTTCCAATTTTAATCCAAAACTGTAAATCACAATCTTTGGCGAATTTGTCTGAATCTACTCAAGTCAATTTATATCTGGTTTCTCCCAACGTCATGAGTAGGGACTCCCCATACCAGAGTGAGTTCCAGCAATATTTCGATAGCTCTGTTGGTAAAGCGGAGGACTAAAGTAATTCCGAGGACAAGTCCTTTGCTCCCTGGTTTTCATCCGGCTCAAAGGATGTTGCCCCGAATTTCAAATGGATCAAATATTGGAACTAAAGATCTGATGCAAATTCATCCTCCCAGAGCCAAGGCTGGCGCTCCCAATTGGGTGATTATCTAAATATATAAGGAAGATGCATCAATTACTTAATACTACCTGTTGTAAATTCCAGTCTATATCAGTTGTCTGTCCCAATAGCACAAATCTGGTAACTCAGTTTTCTAAGTGGAAAACTGTTGTGGTTCCACACCAAAATATTGAGGTAACTATTTAAAATGCAGCTCTAAGGACATTTTACTGGATTTTAAATCTTAATCAATTTTGAAAAAATGAAATAAAAATCTGTTGCTACTTCATCAAAATCCACTAGTCGGCCATCCTAACACCACAGGTAGGCACTCCCAACAATGCAGATACGTTGAGCATCCCTTCGGTAGCTCAGTTGGTAGAGCGGAGGACTGTAGAGTGTGCAAACGTACATTCATTCAGCTGAACGCGATGGAAGTTCTAATCGGAAATCCTTAGGTCGCTGGTTCAAATCCGGCTCGAAGGGACTATTGCAGGGTTTCCAATTTTAATCCAAAACTGTAAATAAAAATCTTTGGCCAATTTGTCTGAATTTACTCAAGTCAATTTATATCTGGTTTCTCCCAACGTCATGAGTAGGGACTCCCCAAACCAGAGTGAGTTCCAGCAATACTTTGATAGCTCTGTTGGTAAAGCGGAGGACTAAAGTAATTCTGAGGACAAGTCCTTTGCTCCCTGATTTTCATTCGGCTCAAAGGATGTTGCCCCGAATTTCAAATCAATCAAATATTGTAACTAGAATTAGAAATCCCTTTCATCCTCCCAGAGCCAAGGCTGGCCCTCCCAATTGGGAGAGCATCTAAATAGATAAGGAACATGCCACAATTACTGAATACTACCTGTTGTAAAATCCAATCTATATCGGATGTCTGTCCCAATAGCACAAATCTGGTAACTCAGTTGGCAAAGTGGAAAACTGTTGTGGTTCCACACCAAAATTTTGAGGTAGCTATTTAAATTGCAGCTCAAAGGACATTTTCCAGGATTTCAAATTTTAATCAATCTTGAAAAATCTAAAGAAAAATCTGTTGCTACATCATCAAAATCCACTTTTCAGCCGTCCTAACACCACAGGTAGGCACTCCCAATAATGCAGTCAAGAGGAGCATCCCTTCGATAGCTCAGTTGGTAGAGCGGAGGACTGTAGAGTTTGAAAACTGACATCCTTTCGACGGAATGCGATGGAAGTTCTAATTGGAAATCCTTAGGTCACTGGTTGAAATCCGGCTCGAAGCAACTATTGCAGGGTTAACAATTTTAATCCAAAACTAAATAAAATATTTTGGCGAATTTGTCTGAATCTACTCACGTCAATTTATATCTGGTATCTCCCAACGTCATGAGTAGGGACTCCCAAAAGCAGAGTGAGTTCCAGCAATACTTCGATTGCTCTGTTGGTAAAGCGGAGGATTTAAGTAATTCCCAGCACAAGTACTTTGCTCCCTGGTTTTAATCCGGCTTAAAGGATCTTGCCCCGAATTTCAAATCAATCAAAAATTGTAACTAAAGATCTGATGCAAATTCATTCTCCCAGAGCCAAGGCTGGCGCTCCCAATTGGGAGAGCATCTAAATATATGAAGAACATGCCACAATTACTGAATACTACCTGTTGTGAAATCCAATCTATATCGGATGTCTGTCCCAATAGCACAAATCTGGTAACTCAGTTGGCAAAGTGGAAAACTGTTGTGGTTCCACACCAAAATTTTGAGGTAGCTATTTAAATTGCAGCTCAAAGGACATTTTCCTGGATTTCAAATTTTAATCAATCTTGAAAAATGTAAAGAAAAATCTTTTGCTACATCATCAAAATCCACTTCTCAGCCGTCCTAACACCACAGGTAGGCACTCCCAATAATGCAGACAAGAGGAGCATCCCTTCGATAGCTCAGTCGGTAGAGTGGAGGACTGTAGAGTGTGAAAACAGATTCAATTCTATCAACGTGTGACGCGGAAATCTTAATCCATGCGTTTGTTACGTCTCGCCTCGACTATTGTAACGCTTTGCTCTCGGGTCTCCCCATGTCGAGTATTAAAAGTCTGCAGTTAGTTCAAAATGCAGCAGCTAGACTCTTAACTAAGACGAGAAAGGTTGAACATATTACCCCGATATTAGCCAATTTGCATTGGCTTCCGGTCCACTTGAGATGTGATTTTAAAGTTCTGCTACTTACTTTTAAAATATTGCACGGCTTAGCACCTTCTTATCTCGTTGACCTCGTGGTACCATATGTTCCGTCCCGAAACCTTCGCTCACAAAATGCTGGTCTTTTAGTGATCCCGCGAGCCAAAAAGAAGTCCGCAGGTTCTAGAGCGTTCTCTATTCGGGCACCAATGCTTTGGAATGCACTTCCCTCAGATATTCGAGGCGCCACCTCAGTAGAAATGTTCAAAACACTATTAAAGACGCATTTATACTCTTGTGCATTTAGCTGAAATATTTGTTGGCCTGTTTACTGCCGTTTTTTTTTCTTTTGTTTTCTTTTCTGCCCCCTTTTCCCCCGGCTGGGGGATTAGGTGACGGTGACCCACTAGGAAGTTTAAGGCATTGACCAACTGGGCATGCACCTGTTCCAGTGATGTCGTCTTCCTGCAGCGCGACATTTGATCAATTTATTTATATACTTTAGCATCTAATTTAATTATTTGTTGGCCTGTTTACTGCCGCTTCTTCTCTTTTCTGCCCCCTCCTTCCCCTGCTTGGGAATTAGGTGATGGGGACATGCTTTGAAGATTACGGCACTGACGAACCGGGAAGGGACCTGCTCTGCCGAAGTCGTCTTCATGCAGCGCCTTTTCTGATTTCCTTATATTTCAGCACTTCATTGAACTACTTGTTGGCCTGTTTGCTATTTCTGTTCTTTCTTTTCTGTTCCCAATTCCCCGAATTAGGTGATGGCGATTCACTTGGAAGTGGCTGTACTGAATTTACACCAACTGACCGGTACAAGATCGAAGGCTCATCTTCGGATATGCTGCCATGGATATTACAGCCCTGGATGAGGACCCACTCCACTGAAGTCATCTTCCTGCAGCACTTCATTCAATTGACTCTTATATTATCTCATCTATTATCGCATAGCATCATTGTATGTGTCAAATGTTGCCCAGTTGGCATCCATTGCAGCCTGGTCATCCTGGAAGGGGGATTCCCCCATCTGTGGTCCCTTCTCAAGGTTTCTCACTTTTCCCCTAATGAGGTTTTGTGAGTTTTTCCTTGCCCTCCTGGGGGTTAAGATCGGGGATGTCGATTGTGGCTATGTAAAGCACTTTGAGACTGTCTGTGATTAAGGGCTATACAAATAAAATTGACTTGACTTGACAATCCTTTCGGCGGAACGCGATGGACGTTCTAATCGGAAATCCTTTGGTCGCTGGTTCAAATCCGGCTCGAAGGAACTATTACCGGCGTCCCAATTTTAATTCAAAACTGTAAATAAAAATCTTTGGTGAATTTGTATGAATCTACACAAGTCTAGTCTGGTCTATCCCAACGTCATGAGTAGGTGATCCCAAAACCAGAGTGAGGTCCAGCAATACTTTGATAGCTCTGTTGGTAAAGCGGAGGTCTTAAGTGATTCCGAGCACAAGTCCTTTGCTCCCTGGTTTTCATCCGGCTCAAAGGATGTTGCCCCGAATTTCAAATCAATAAAAAATTGTAACTAAAGATCTGAAGCAAATTCATCCTCCCAGAGCCAAGGCTGGCCCTCCCAATTGGGAGAGCATCTAAATATATAAGGAACATGCCACAATTACTGAATACTACCTGTTGTAAAACCCAATCTATATCGGTTGTCTGTCCCAAAAGCACAAATCTGGTAACTCAGTTGGCAAAGGGGAAAACCGTTGTGGTTCCACACCAAAATTTTGAAGTAGCTATTTCAAATGCAGCTCAAAGGACATTTTACTGGATTTTAAATCTTAATCAAGATTGAAAAAATGAAATAAAAATCTGTTGCTACTTCATCAAAATCCACTAGTCGGCCATCCTAATACCACAGGTAGGCACTCCCAACAATGCAGATCAGTGGAGCATCCCTTCGGTAGCTCAGTTGGTAGAGCGGAGGACTGTAGAGTGTGCAAACTGACATTCTTTCAGCTGAACGCGATGGAAGTACTAATCGGAAATCCTTATGTCGCTGGTTCAAATCCGGCTCGAAGGAACTATTGCAGGTTTTTCAATTTTAATCCAAAACTGTAAATAACAATCTTTGGCGAATTTGTCTGAATCTACTCAAGTCAATTTATATCTGGTTTCTCCCAACGTCATGAGTAGGGACTCCCCAATCCAGAGTGAGTTCTAGCAATACTTCGATAGCTCTGTTGGTAAAGCGGAGGACTAAAGTAATTCCGAGGACAAGTCCTTTGCTCCCTGGTTTTCATCCGGCTCAAAGGATGTTGCCCCGAATTTCAAATCAATCAAATATTGTAATTAAAGATCAGATGCAAATTCATCCTCCCAGAGCCAAGGCTGGCGCTCCCAATTGGGAGAGCATCTAAATATATGAAGAACATGCCACAATTACTGAATACTACCTGTTGTAAAATCCAATCTATATCGGATGTCTGTCCCAATAGCACAAATCTGGTAACTCAGTTGGCAAAGTGGAAAACTGTTGTGGTTCCACACCAAAATTTTGAGGTAGCTATTTAAATTGCAACTCAAAGGACATTTTCCTGGATTTCAAATTAAAATCAATCTTGAAAAATTTAAAGAAAAATCAGTTGCTACATCATCAAAATCCACTTTTCCGCAGTCCTAACACCACAGGTAGGCACTCCCAATAATGCAGACAAGAGGAGCATCCCTTCGATAGCTCAGTTGGTAGAGCGGAGGACTGTAGAGTTTGAAAACTGACATCCTTTCGACGGAACGCGATGGAAGTTCTCATTGGATATCCTTAGGTCGCTGGTTCAAATCCGGCTCGAAGGAACTATTACCGGCTTTCCAATTTTAATTCAAAACTGTAAATAAAAATCTTTGGTGAATTTGTATGAATCTACACAAGTCTAGTCTGGTCAATCCCAACGTCATGAGTAGGTGATCCCAAAACCAGAGTGATGTCCAGCAATACTTTGATAGCTCTGTTGGTAAAGCGGAGGTCTTAAGTTATTCCGAGCACAAGTCCTTTGCTCCCTGGTTTTCATCCGGCTCAAAGGATGTTGCCCTGAATTTCAAATCAATCAAAAATTGTAACTAAAGATCTGAAGGAAATTCATCCTCCCAGAGCCAAGGCTAGCCCTCCCAATTGGGAGAGCATCTAAATATATAAGGAACATGCCACAATTACTGAATACTACCTGTTGTAAAATCCAATCTATATCGGTTGTCTGTCCCAATAGCACAAATCTGGTAAGTCAGTTGGCAAAGTGGAAAACTCTTGTGGTTCCACACCAAAATTTTGAAGTAGCTATTTCAAATGCAGCTCAAAGGACATTTGACTGGATTTTAAATCTTAATCAAGATTGAAAAAATGAAATAAAAATCTGTTGCTACTTCATCAAAATCCACTAGTCGGCCATCCTTACACTATTGGTGGACACTTTCAATAATGCTGATCTGCGGCGCACCCCTTCCATAGCTCAATAGGTTGAGGGGAGGACTGTAGAATTTGAAAACTGACCTCCTTTCGACTGAAAGCGATCGAAGTTCTAATAAAATACTTGGGTTGCTGTTTCAAATCTGGCCCCAATGAATTTTTGCAGACTTTCTATTCTTGATCAAAAATTGTAAATAAAGATCTTTGGCAAATTTGTTTGAATCTACTCGAGTCAAATCTGGTATCTCCCAACGTCATGAGTAGGGACTCCCAAAACCAGAGTGAGTTCCAGCAATACTTTGATAGCTCTGTTGGTAAAGCAGAGGATTTAAGTAATTCCTAGCACAAGTCCTTAGCTCCCTGGTTTTAATCCGGCTCAAAGGATTTTGCCCAAAATTTCAAATCAATCAAAAATTGTAACTAAAGATCTGGGGCAAATTCATCCTCCCTGAGCATACACAGGCATTCCCAGTTTGGAGCGCATCAAAATCAACAAACATGCCAAAATTACTGAATACAACCTGTTAGAAAATCCAGTCCAAATTGTTGTCTGTCCCAATAGCACAAATCTGGTAACTCAGTTGGCAAAGTGGAAAGCTGTTGTGGTTCCACACCAAAATTTTGAGGTAGCTATTTAAAATGCAGCTCAAAGGACAATTTACTGGATTTTAAATCTTAATCAATATTGAAAAAATGAAATAAAAATCTGTTGCTAAATCATCAAAATCCACTAGTCGGCCATCCTAACACCACATGTAGGCACTCCCAATAATGCAGATGAGTGGAGCATCCCTTCGATAGCTCAGTTGGTAGAGCGGAGGACTGTAGAGTGTGCGAACGGACATCCTTTCGGCAGAACGCAATGGAAATTCTAATCGGAAATCCTTAGGTAGCTAGTTCAAATCTGGCTTGAAGGAACTATTGCAGGGTTACCAATTTTAATCCAAAACTAAATAAAAATTTTTGGCGAATGTGTCTGAATCTACTCAAGTCAATTTATATCTGGTATCTCCCAACATCATGAGTAGGGACTCCCAAAACCAGAGTGAGTTCCAGCAATACTTCGATTGCTCTGTTGGTAAAGCGGAGGATTTAAGTAATTCCGAGCACAAGTACTTTGCTCCCTGGTTTTAATCCGGCTCAAAGGATGTTGCCCCGAATTTCAAATCAATCAAAAATTGTAACTAAAGATCTGATGCAAATTCATCCTCCCAGAGCCAAGGCTGGCGCTCCCAATTGGGAGAGCATCTAAATATATGAAGAACATGCCACAATTACGGAATACTCCCTGTTGTAAAATTCAATCTATATCGGTTGTCTGTCCATATAGCACAAATCTGGTAACTCAGTTGGCAAAGTTGAAAACTGTTGTGGTTCCACACCAAAAGTTTTAAGTAGCTATTTAAAATGCAGCTCAAAGGACATTTTACTGGATTTCATATCGAAATCAAGATTGAAAAAGTAGATAAAATTCTGTTGCTACTTCATCCAAATCCACTAGTCGGCCATCCTAATACCACAGGTAGGCACTCCCAATAATGCAGATGACTGGCGACTCCCTTCGATAGCTCAGTTGGTAGAGTGGAGGACTGTAGAGTGTGAAAACTGACATCCTTTCGGCGGAATGCGATGGAAGTTCTAACCAGAAATCCTTAGGTCGCTGGTTCAAATCCGGCTCGAAGGAACTATTACAGGCTTTCCAATTTTAATCCAAAACTGTAAATAAAAATTTTTGGCGAATGTGTCTGAATCTACTCAAGTCAATTTATATCTGGTATCTCCCAACGTCATGAGTAGGTGATCCCAAAACCAGAGTGAGGTCCAGCAATACTTTGATAGCTCTGTTGGTGAAGCGGAGGTCTTAAGTAATTCCGAGCACATGTACTTTGCTCCCTGGTTTTAATCCGGCTCAAAGGATGTTGCCCGAATTTCAAATTCATCAAAAATTGTAACTAAAGATCTTATAAAAATTCATCCGCCCAAAACCACGGCTGGCGCTCCCAATTGGGTGATTATCTAAATATATAAGGAACATGCCACAATTACTGAATACTACCTGTTATAAATTCCAGTCTATATCAGTGTTCTGTCCCAATAGCACAAATCTGGTAACTCAGTTGGCAAAGTGGAAAACTGTTGTGGTTCCACTCCAAAATATTGAGGTAGCTATTTAAAATGCAGCTCTAATGACATTTTACTGGATTTTAAATCTTAAGCAATTTTGAAAAAATGAAATAAAAATCTGTTGCGACTTCATCAAAATCCACTCGTCGGCCATCCTAACACCACAGGTAGGCACTCCCAACAATACATATGAGTGGAGCATCCCTTCGGTAGCTCAGTTGGTAAAACGGAGGACTGTAGAGTGTGAAAACTGACATTCTTTCGGCGGAAAACGATGGATGTTCTAATTGGAAATCCTTAGGTTACTGGTTCAAATCCGGCTCGAAGGAACTATTGCAGGGTTACCAATTTTAATCCAAAACTGTAAATAAAAATCTTTGGCAAATTTGTCTGAATCTACCCAAGTCAATTTATATCTGGTATCTCCCAACGTCATGAGTAGGGACTCCCAAAACCAGAGTGAGTTCCAGCAATACTTCGATAACTCTGTTGGTAAAGCGGAGGATTTAAGTAATTCCGAGCACAAGTACTTTGCTCCCTGGTTTTAATCCGGCTCAAAGGATGTTGCCCCGAATATCAAATCAATCAAAAATTGTAACTAAAGATCTGATGCAAATTCATCCTCCCAGAGCCAAGGCTGGCGCTCCCAATTGGGAGAGCATCTAAATATATGAAGAACATGCCACAATTACTGAATACTACCTGTTGTAAAATCCAATCTATATCGGTTGTCTGTCCCAATAGCACAAATCTGGTAACTCAGTTGGCAAAGTGGAAAACTGTTGTGGTTCCACACCAAAATTTTGAGGTAGCTATTTAAATTGCAGCTCAATGGACATTTTCCTGGATTTCAAATTTGAATCAATCTTGAAAAATGTAAAGAAAAATCTGTTGCTACATCATCAAAATCCACTTCAGCCGTCCTAACACCACAGGTATGCACTCGCAATAATGCAGACAAGAGGAGCATCCCTTCGATAGCTAAGTTGGCAGAGCGGAGGACTGTAGAGTGTGAAAACAGACATCCTTTCGGCGGAACGCGATGGATGTTCTAATTGGAAAGCCTTAGGTCGCTGGTTCAAAACCGGCTCGAAGGAACTATTACCGGCTTTCCAATTTTAATTCAAAACTGTAAATAAAAATCTTTGGTGAATTTGTATGAATCTACACAAGTCTAGTCTGGTCTATCCCAAAGCCATGAGTAGGTGATCCCAAAACCAGAGTGAGGTCCAGCAATACTTTGATAGCTCTGTTGGTAAAGCGGAGGTCTTGAGTGATTCAGAGCACAAGTCCTTTGCTCCCTGGTTTTCATCCGGCTCAAAGGATGTTGCCCGAATTTCAAATTCATCAAAAATTGTAACTAAAGATCTTATAAAAATTCATCCGCCCAAAACCACGGCTGGCGCTCCCAATTGGGTGATTATCTAAATATATAAGGAACATGCCACAATTACTGAATACTACCTGTTATAAATTCCAATCTATATCAGTTGTCTGTCCCAATAGCACAAATCTGGTAAATCAGTTGGCAAAGTGGAAAACTCTTGCTGTTCCACACCAAATTTTTGAAGTAGCTATTTCAAATGCAGCTCAAAGGACATTTTACTGAATTGTAAATCTTAATCAAGATTGAAAAAATGAAATAAAAATCTGTTGCTACTTCATCAAAATCCACTAGTCCGCCATCCTAACACCACAGGTAAGCAATCCCAATAATGCAGACTAGTGGAGCATCCCTGCGATAGCGCAGTTGGTAGAGCGGAGGACTGTAGAGTGTGAAAACTGACATCCTTTCGGCGGAACACGATGGATGTTTGAATTGGAAATCCTTAGGTTCCTGGTTCAAATCCGGCTCAAAGGAACTATTGCAGGGTTCCCAATTTTAATCCAAAACTGTAAATAAAAATCTTTGGCGAATTTGTCTGAATCTACTCAAGTCAATTTATATCTGGTATCTCCCAACGTCATGAGTAGGGACTCCCAAAACCAGAGTGAATTCCAGCAATACTTCGATTGCTCTGTTGGTAAAGCGGAGGATTTAAGTAATTCCGAGCACAAGTACTTTGCTCCCTGGTTTTAATCCGGCTCAAAGGATGTTGCCCCGAATTTCAAATCAATCAAATATTGTAACTAGAATTAGAAATCCCTTTCATCCTCCCAGAGCCAAGGCTGGCGCTCCCAATTGGGAGAGCATCTAAATATATGAAGAACATGCCACAATTACTGAATACTACCTGTTGTAAAATCCAATCTATATCGGATGTCTGTCCCAATAGCACAAATCTGGTAACTCAGTTGGCAAAGTGGAAAACTGTTGTGGTTCCACACCATAATTTTGAGGTAGCTATTTAAATTGCAGCTCAAAGGACATTTTCCTGGATTTCAAATTTTAATCAATCTTGAAAATTTTAAAGAAAAATCTGTTGCTACATCATCAAAATCCACTTGTCAGCCGTCCTAACACCACAGGTAGGCACTCCCAATAATGCAGACAAGAAGAGCATCCCTTCGATAGCTCAGTCAGTAGAGCGGAGGACTGTAGAGTGTGAAAACTGACATCCTTTCGGCGGAACGCGATGGAAGTTCTAATCGGATATCCTTAGGTCGCTGGTTCAATTCCGGCTCGAAGGAACTATTACCGGCGTCCCAATTTTAATTCAAAACTGTAAATAAAAATCTTTGGTGAATTTGTATGAATCTACACATGTCTCGTCTGGTCTATCCCAACGTCATGAGTAGGTGATCCCAAAACCAGAGTGAGGTCCAGCAATACTTTGATAGCTCTGTTGGTAAAGCGGAGGACTAAAGTAATTCCGAGGACAAGTCCTTTGTTCCCTGATTTTCATTCGGCTCAAAGGATGTTGCCCCGAATTTCAAATCAATCAAATATTGTAACTAGAATTAGAAATCCCTTTCATCCTCCCAGAGCCAAGGCTGGCGCTCCCAATTGGGAGAGCATCTAAATATATGAAGAACATGCCACAATTACTGAATACTACCTGTTGTAAAATCCAATCTATATCGGATGTCTGTCCCAATAGCACAAATCTGGTAACTCAGTTGGCAAAGTGGAAAACTGTTGTGGTTCCACACCATAATTTTGAGGTAGCTATTTAAATTGCAGCTCAAAGGACATTTTCCTGGATTTCAAATTTTAATCAATCTTGAAAATTTTAAAGAAAAATCTGTTGCTACATCATCAAAATCCACTTGTCAGCCGTCCTAACACCACAGGTAGGCACTCCCAAGAATGCAGACAAGAAGAGCATCCCTTCGATAGCTCAGTCAGTAGAGCGGAGGACTGTAGAGTGTGAAAACTGACATCCTTTCGGCGGAACGCGATGGAAGTTCTAATCGGATATCCTTAGGTCGCTGGTTCAATTCCGGCTCGAAGGAAGTATTACCGGCGTCCCAATTTTAATTCAAAACTGTAAATAAAAATCTTTGGTGAATTTGTATGAATCTACACATGTCTCGTCTGGTCTATCCCAACGTCATGAGTAGGTGATCCCAAAACCAGAGTGAGGTCCAGCAATACTTTGATAGCTCTGTTGGTAAAGCCGAGGACTAAAGTAATTCCGAGGACAAGTCCTTTGCTCCCTGGTTTTCATCCGGCTCAAAGGATGTTGCCCCGAATTTCAAATCAATCAAATATTGTAACTAAAGATCAGATGCAAATTCATCCTCCCAGAGCCAAGGCTGGCGCTCCCAATTGGGAGAGCATCTAAATATATGAAGAACATGCCACAATTACTGAATACTAACTGTTGTAAATTCCAGTCTATATCAGTTGTGTGTCCCAATAGCACAAATCTGGTAACTCAGTTGGCAAAGTGGAAAACTGTTGTGGTTCCACTCCAAAATATTGAGGTAGCTATTTAAAATGCAGCTCTAAGGACATTTTACTGGATTTTAAATCTTAATCAATTTTGAAAAAATGAAATAAAAATCTGTTGCTACTTCATAAAAATCCACTAGTCGGCCATCCTAACACCACAGGTAGGCACTCCCAACAATGCAGATAAGTGGAGCATCCCTTCGGGAGCTCAGTTGGTAGAGCGGAGGACTGTAGAGTGTACAAACTGACATTCTTTCAGCGGAGCGCAATGGAAGTTTGAATTGGAAATCCTTAGGTTCCGGGTTCAAATCCGGCTAGAAGGAACTATTGCAGGGTTCCCAATTTTAATCCAAAACTGTAAATAAAAATCTTTGGCGAATTTGTCTGAATCTACTCAAGTCAATTTATATCTGGTTTCTCCCAACGTCATGAGTAGGGACTCCCCAAACCAGAGTGAGTTCCAGCAATACTTCGATCGCTCTGTTGGTAAAGCGGAGGACTAAAGTAATTCCGAGGACAAGTCCTTTGCTCCCTGCTTTTCATCCGGCTCAAAGGATGTTGCCCAGAATTTCAAATCAATGAAAAATTGTAACTAAAGATCTGATGCAAATTCATACTCCCAGAGCCAAGGTTGGCGCTCCCAATTGGGAGAGCATCTAAATATATGGAGAACATGCCACAATTACTGAATACTAACTGTTGTAAAATCCAATCGATATCGGATGTCTGTCCCAATAGCACAAATCTGGTAACTCAGTTTTCTAAGTGGAAAACTGTTGTGGTTCCACACCAAAATTTTGAGGTAGCTATTTAAATTGCAGCTCAAAGGACATTTTCCTGGATTTCAAATTTTAATCAATCTTGAAAAATTTAAAGAAAAATCTGTTGCTACTTCATCAAAATCCACTAGTCCGCCATTCTAACACCACAGGTAAGCAATCCCAATAATGCAGACCCGTGGAGCATCCCTTCGATAGCTCAGTTGGTAGAGCGGAGGACTGTAGAGTGTGAAAACTGACGTCCTTTCGGCGGAACACGATGGATGTTTGAATTGGGGTTCCTGGTTCAAATCCAGCTCAAAGGAACTATTGCAGGGTTTCCAATTTTAATCCAAAACTGTAAATAAAAATCTTTGGCGAATTTGTCTGAATCTACTCAAGTCAATTTATATCTTGTATGTCCCAACGTCATGAGTAGGGACTCCCAAAACCAGAGTGAGTTCCAGCAATACTTCGATAGCTCTGTTGGTAAAGCGGAGGACTAAAGTAATTCCGAGGACAAGTCCTTTGCTCCCTGGTTTTCATCCGGCTCAAAGGATGTTGCCCCGAATTTCAAATGGATCAAATATTGTAACTAAAGATCTGATGCAAATTCATCCTCCCAGAGCCAAGGCTGGCGCTCCCAATTGGGTGATTATCTAAATATATAAGGAAGATGCATCAATTACTTAATATTACCTGTTGTAAATTCCAGTCTATATCAGTTGTCTGTCCCAATAGCACAAATCTGGTAACTCAGTTTTCTAAGTGGAAAACTGTTGTGGTTCCACACCAAAATATTGAGGTAACTATTTAAAATGCAGCTCTAAGGACATTTTACTGGATTTTAAATCTTAATCAATTTTGAAAAAATGAAATAAAAATCTGTTGCTACTTCATCAAAATCCACTAGTCGGCCATCCTAACACCACAGGTAGGCACTCCCAACAATGCAGATGAGTGGAGCATCCCTTCGGTAGCTCAGTTGGTAGAGCGGAGGACTGTAGAGTGTGCAAACTTACATTCATTCAGCTGAACGCGATGGAAGTTCTACTTGGAAATCCTTAGGTCGCTGGTTCAAATCCGGCTCGAAGGAACTATTGCAGGGTTTCCAATTTTAATCCAAAACTGTAAATAAAAATCTTTGGCCAATTTGTCTGAATTTACTCAAGTCAATTTATATCTGGTTTCTCCCAACGTCATGAGTAGGGACTCCCCAAACCAGAGTGAGTTCCAGCAATACTTTGATAGCTCTGTTGGTAAAGCGGAGGACTAAAGTAATTCCGAGGACAAGTCCTTTGCTCCCTGATTTTCATTCGGCTCAAAGGATGTTGCCCCGAATTTCAAATCAATCAAATATTGTAACTAGAATTAGAAATCCCTTTCATCCTCCCAGAGCCAAGGCTGGCGCTCCCAATTGGGAGAGCATCTAAATATATGAAGAACATGCCACAATTACTGAATACTACCTGTTGTAAAATCCAATCTATATCGGATGTCTGTCCCAATAGCACAAATCTGGTAACTCAGTTGGCAAAGTGGAAAACTGTTGTGGTTCCACACCAAAATTTTGAGGTAGCTATTTAAATTGCAGTTCAAAGGACATTTTCCTGGATTTCAAATTTTAATCAATCTTGAAAAACAAAAAAAAAAATCTGTTGCTACATCATCAAAATCCACTTTTCAGCCGTCCTAACACCACAGGTAGGCACTCCCAATAATGCAGACAAGAGAAGCATCCCTTCGATAGCTCAGTTGGTAGCGCGGAGGACTGTAGAGTTTGAAAACTGACATCCTTTCGGCGGAAAGCTATGGAAGTTCTAATTGGTAATCCTTAGGTCGCTGGTTCAAATCCGGCTCGAAGGAACTATTACCGGCTTTCCAATTTTAATTCAAAACTGTAAATAAAAATCTTTGGTGAATTTGTATGAATCTACACAAGTCTAGTCTGGTCAATCCCAACGTCATGAGTAGGTGATCCCAAAACCAGAGTGAGGTCCAGCAATACTTTGATAGCTCTGTTGGTAAAGCGGAGGTCTTAAGTGATTCCGAGCACAAGTCCTTTGCTCCCTGGTTTTCATCCGGCTCAAAGGATGTTGCCCCGAATTTCAAATCAATCAAAAATTGTAACTAAAGATCTGAAGGAAATTCATCCTCCCAGAGCCAAGGCTGGCCCTCCCAATTGGGAGAGCATCTAAATATATAAGGAACAGGCCACAATTACTGAATACTACCTGTTGTAAAATCCAATCTATATCAGTTGTCTGTCCCAATAGCACAAATCTGGTAAATCAGTTGGCAAAGTGGAAAACTCTTGTGGTTCCACACCAAATTTTTGAAGTAGCTATTTCAAATGCAGCTCAAAGGACATTTTACTGAATTGTAAATCTTAATCAAGATTGAAAAAATGAAATAAAAATCTGTTGCTACTTCATCAAAATCCACTAGTCCGCCATCCTAACACCACAGGTAAGCAATCCCAATAATGCAGACTAGTGGAGCATCCCTGCGATAGCGCAGTTGGTAGAGCGGAGGACTGTAGAGTGTGAAAACTGACATCCTTTCGGCGGAACACGATGGATGTTTGAATTGGAAATCCTTAGGTTCCGGGTTATAATCCGGCTCGAAGGAACAATTGCAGGGTTCCCAATTTTAATCCAAAACTGTAAATAAAAATCTTTGGCGAATTTGTCTGAATCTACTCAAGTCAATTTATATCTGGTATCTCCCAACGTCATGAGTAGGGACTCCCAAAACCAGAGTGAATTCCAGCAATACTTCGATTGCTCTGTTGGTAAAGCGGAGGATTTAAGTAATTCCGAGCACAAGTACTTTGCTCCCTGGTTTTAATCCGGCTCAAAGGATGTTGCCCCGAATTTCAAATCAATCAAAAATTGTAACTAAAGATCTGATGCAAATTCATCCTCCCAGAGCCAAGGCTGGCGCTCCCAATTGGGAGAGCATCTAAATATATGAAGAACATGCCACAATTACTGAATACTAACTGTTGTAAATTCCAGTCTATATCAGTTGTCTGTCCAAATAGCACAAATCTGGGAACTCAGTTGGCAAAGTGGAAAACTGTTGTGGTTCCACTCCAAAATATTGAGGTAGCTATTTAAAATGCAGCTCTAAGGACATTTTACTGGATTTTAAATCTGAATCAATTTTGAAAAAATGAAATAAAAATCTGTTTCTACTTCATAAAAATCCACTAGTCGGCCATCCTAACACCACAGGTAGGCACTTCCAACAATGCAGATGAGTGGAGCATCCCTTCGGTAGCTCAGTTGGTAGAGCGGAGGACTGTAGAGTGTGCAAACTGACATTCTTTCAGCGGAGCGCGATGGAAGTTCTAATCGGAAGTCCTTAGGTCGCTGGTTCAAATCCGGCTAAAAGGAACTATTGCAGGGTTTCCAATTTTACTTCAAAACTGTAAAGTAAAATCTTTGGTGAATTTGTCTGAATCTACTCAAGTCAATTTATATCTGGTTTCTCCCAACGTCATGAGTAGGGACTCCCCAAACCTGAGTGAGTTCCAGCAATACTTCGATAGCTCTGTTGGTAAAGCGGAGGATTTAAGTAATTTCCGAGCACAAGTACTTTGCTCCCTGGTTTTAATCCGGCTCAAAGGATGTTGCCCCGAATTTCAAATCAATCAAAAATTGTAACTAAAGATCTGATGCAAATTCATCCTCCCAGAGCCAAGGCTGGCGCTCCCAATTGGGAGAGCATCTAAATATTTGAAGAACATGCCACAATTACTGAATACTAACTGTTGTAAAATCCAATCTACATCGGATGTCTGTCCCAATAGCACAAATCTGGTAACTCAGTTTTCTAAGTTGAAAACTGTTGTGGTTCCACACCAAAATTTTGAGGTAGCTATTTAAATTGCAGCTCAATGGACATTTTCCTGGATTTCAAATTTTAATCAATCTTGAAAAATATAAAGAAAAATCTGTTGCTACTTCATCAAAATCCACTAGTCGGCCATTCTAACGCCACAGATAAGCACTCCCAATAATAATAATAATAATAATAATTTGCCCTTTATTAGTCCCACAATGGGGAAATTCGAGATTCGAACCCAGGCCTCCTGGGGAGACTGGGTCCTGAACGCAGCGCCTTAGACCACTCGGCCATCCTGGCAGACGAGTGGAGCATCCCTTCGATAGCTCAGTTGGTAGAGCGGAGGACTGTAGAGTGTGAAAACTGACATCCTTTCGGCGGAACACGATGGATGTTTGAATTGGAAATCCTTAGGTTCCTGGTTCTAATCCAGGTCGAAGGAACTATTGCAGGGTTTCCAATTTTAATCCAAAACTGTAAATAAAAATCTTTGGCGAATTTGTCTGAATCTACTCAAGTCAATTTATATCTGGTTTCTCCCAACGTCATGAGTAGGGACTCCCCAAACCAGAGTGAGTTCCAGCAATACTTTGATAGCTCTGTTGGTAAAGCGGAGGACTAAAGTAATTCCGAGGACAAGTCCTTTGCTCCCTGGTTTTCATTCGGCTCAAAGGATGTTGCCCCGAATTTCAAATCAATCAAATATTGTAACTAAAGATCAGATGCAAATCATCTTCCCAGAGCCAAGGCTGGCGCTCCCAATTGGGAGAGCATCTAAATATATGAAGAACATGCCACAATTACTGAATACTACCTGTTGTAAAATCCAATCTATATCGGATGTCTGTCCCAATAGCACAAATCTGGTAACTCAGTTGGCAAAGTGGAAAACTGTTGTGGTTCCACACCAAAATTTTGAAGTAGCTATTTCAAATGCAGCTCAAAGGACATTTTACTGGATTTTAAATCTTAATCAAGATTGAAAAAATGAAATAAAAATCTGTTGCTACTTCATCAAAATCCACTAGTCGGCCATCCTAACACCACAGGTAAGCACTCCGAATAATGCAGACTAGAGGAGGATACCTGCGATAGCGCAGTTGGTAGAGCGGAGGACTGTAGAGTGTGAAAACTGACATCCTTTCGGCGGAACACGATGGATGTTTGAATTGGAAATCCTTAGGTTCCTGGTTCAAATCCGTCTCAAAGGAACTATTGCAGGGTTCCCAATTTTAATCCAAAACTGTCAATAAAAATCTTTGGCGAATTTGTCTGAATCTACTCAAGTCAATTTATATCTGGTATCTCCCAACGTCATGAGTAGGGACTCCCAAAACCAGAGTGACTTCCAGCAATACTTCGATTGCTCTGTTGGTAAAGCGGAGGTCTTAAATGATTCCGAGCACAAGTACTTTGCTCCCTGGTTTTAATCCGGCTCAAAGGATGTTGCCCCGAATTTCAAATCAATCAAAAATTGTAACTAAAGATCTGATGCAAATTCATTCTCCCAGAGCCAAGGCTGGCGCTCCCAATTGGGAGAGCATCTAAATATATGAAGAACATGCCACAATTACTGAACACTACCTGTTGTAAAATCCAATCTATATCGGATGTCTGTCCCAATAGCACAAATCTGGTAACTCAGTTGGCAAAGTGGAAAACTGTTGTGGTTCCACACCAAAATTTTGAGGTAGCTATTTAAATTGCAGCTCAAAGGACATTTTCCTAGATTTCAAATTTTAATCAATCTTGAAAAATTAAAGAAAAATCTGTTGCTACATCATCAAAATCCACTTTTCAGCCGTCCTAACACCACAGGTAGGCACTCCCAATAATGCAGACAAGAGGAGCATCCCTTCGGTAGCTCAGTTGGTAGAGCGGAGGACTGTAGAGTTTGAAAACTGACATCCTTTCGGCGGAACGCGATGGAAGTTCTAATTGGAAATCCTTAGGTCGCTGGTTCAAATCCGGCTCGAAGGAACTATTACCGGCTTTCCAATTTTAATTCAAAACTGTAAATAAAAATCTTTGGTGAATTTGTATGAATCTACACAAGTCTAGTCTGGTCAATCCCAACGTCATGAGTAGGTGATCCCAAAACCAGAGTGAGGTCCAGCAATACTTTGATAGCTCTGTTGGTAAAGCGGAGGTCTTAAGTGATTCCGAGCACAAGTCCTTTGCTCCCTGGTTTTCATCCGGCTCAAAGGATGTTGCCCCGAATTTTAAATCAATCAAAAATTGTAACTAAAGATCTGAAGGAAATTCATCCTCCCAGACCCAAGGCTGGCCCTCCCAATTGGGAGAGCATCTAAATATATAAGGAACATGCCACAATTACTGAATACTACCTGTTGTAAAATCCAATCTATATCGGTTGTCTGTCCCAATAGCACAAATCTGGTAAGTCAGTTGGCAAAGTGGAAAACTCTTGTGGTTCCACACCAAAATTTTGAAGTAGCTATTTCAAATGCAGCTCAAAGGACATTTTACTGAATTTTAAATCTTAATCAAGATTGAAAAAATGAAATAAAAATCTGTTGCTACTTCATCAAAATCCACTAGTCGGCCATCCTAACACCACAGGTAAGCACTCCCAATAATGCAGACTAGAGGAGCATCCCTGCGATAGCGCAGTTGGTAGAGCGGAGGACTGTAGAGTGTGAAAACTGACTTCCTTTCGGCGGAACACGATGGATGTTTGAATTGGAAATCCTTAGGTTCCGGGTTCAAATCCGGCTAGAAGGAACTATTGCAGGGTTCCCGATTTTAATCCAAAACTGTAAATAAAAATCTTTGGCGAATTTGTCTGAATCTACTCAAGTCAATTTATATCTGGTATCTCCCAACGTCATGAGTAGGGACTCCCAAAACCAGAGTGAGTTCCAGCAATACTTCGATTGCTCTGTTGGTAAAGCGGAGGATTTAAGTAATTCCGAGCACAAGTACTTTGCTCCCTGGTTTTAATCCGGCTCAAAGGATGTTGCCCCGAATTTCAAATCAATCAAAAATTGTAACTAAAGATCTGATGCAAGTTTATCCTCCCAGAGCCAAGGCTGGCGCTCCCAATTGGGAGAGCATCTAAATATATGAAGAACATGCCACAATTACTGAATACTAACTGTTGTAAAATCCAATCTATATCGGATGTCTGTCCCAATAGCACAAATCTGGTAACTCAGTTTTCTAAGTGGAAAACTGTTGTGGTTCCACCCCATAATTTTGAGGTAGCTATTTAAATTGCAGCTCAATGGACATTTTCCTGGATTTCAAATTTTAATGAATCTTGAAAAATTTAAAGAAAAATATGTTGCTACTTCATCAAAATCCACTAGTCGGCCATTCTAACACCACAGGTAAGCACTCCCAATAATGCAGACCAGTGGAGCATCCCTTCGGTAGCTCAGTTGGTAGAGCGGAGGACTGTAGAGTGTACAAACTTACATTCATTCAGCTGAATGCGATGGAAGTTCTAATCGGAATTCCTTAGTTCGCTGGTTCAAATCCGGCTCAAAGGAACTATTGCAGGGTTTCCAATTTTAATCCAAAACTGTAAATAAAAATCTTTGGCGAATTTGTCTGAATCTACTCAAGTCAATTTATATCTGGCTTCTCCCAACGTCATGAGTAGGGACTCCCCAAACCAGAGTGAGTTCCAGCAATACTTTGATAGCTCTGTTGGTAAAGCGGAGGACTAAAGTAATTCCGAGGACAAGTCCTTTGTTCCCTGATTTTCATTCGGCTCAAAGGATGTTGCCCCGAATTTCAAATCAATCAAATATTGTAACTAGAATTAGAAATCCCTTTCATCCTCCCAGAGCCAAGGCTGGCGCTCCCAATTGGGAGAGCATCTAAATATATGAAGAACATGCCACAATTACTGAATACTACCTGTTGTAAAATCCAATCTATATCGGATGTCTGTCCCAATAGCACAAATCTGGTAACTCAGTTGGCAAAGTGGAAAACTGTTGTGGTTCCACACCAAAATTTTGAGGGAGCTATTTAAATTGCAGCTCAAAGGACATTTTCCTGGATTTCAAATTTTAATCAATCTTGAAAAATTTAAAAAAAAATCTGTTGCTACATCATCAAAATCCACTTTTCAGCCGTCCTAACACCACAGGTAGGCACTCCCAATAATGCAGACAAGAGGAGCATCCCTTCGATAGCTCAGTTGGTAGAGCGGAGGACTGTAGAGTTTGAAAACTGACATCCTTTCGGCGGAACGCGATGGAAGTTCTAATTGGAAATCCTTAGGTCGCTGGTTCAAATCCGGCTCGAAGGAACTATTACCGGCTTTCCAATTTTAATTCAAAACTGTAAATAAAAATCTTTGGTGAATTTGTATGAATCTACACAAGTCTAGTCTGGTCAATCCCAACGTCATGAGTAGGTGATCCCAAAACCAGAGTGAGGTCCAGCAATACTTTGATAGCTCTGTTGGTAAAGCGGAGGTCTTAAGTGATTCCGAGCACAAGTCCTTTGCTCCCTGGTTTTCATCCGGCTCAAAGGATGTTGCCCCGAATTTTAAATCAATCAAAAATTGTAACTAAAGATCTGAAGGAAATTCATCCTCCCAGACCCAAGGCTGGCCCTCCCAATTGGGAGAGCATCTAAATATATAAGGAACATGCCACAATTACTGAATACTACCTGTTGTAAAATCCAATCTATATCGGTTGTCTGTCCCAATAGCACAAATCTGGTAAGTCAGTTGGCAAATTGGAAAACTCTTGTGGTTCCACACCAAAATTTTGAAGTAGCTATTTCAAATGCAGCTCAAAGGACATTTTACTGAATTTTAAATCTTAATCAAGATTGAAAAAATGAAATAAAAATCTGTTGCTACTTCATCAAAATCCACTAGTCGGCCATCCTAACACCACAGGTAAGCACTCCCAATAATGCAGACTAGAGGAGCATCCCTGCGATAGCGCAGTTGGTAGAGCGGAGGACTGTAGAGTGTGAAAACTGACTTCCTTTCGGCGGAACACAATGGATGTTTGAATTGGAAATCCTTAGGTTCCGGGTTCAAATCCGGCTAGAAGGAACTATTGCAGGGTTCCCGATTTTAATCCAAAACTATAAATAAAAATCTTTGGCGAATTTGTCTGAATCTACTCAAGTCAATTTATATCTGGTATCTCCCAACGTCATGAGTAGGGACTCCCAAAACCAGAGTGAGTTCCAGCAATACTTCGATTGCTCTGTTGGTAAAGCGGAGGATTTAAGTAATTCCGAGCACAAGTACTTTGCTCCCTGGTTTTAATCCGGCTCAAAGGATGTTGCCCCGAATTTCAAATCAATCAAAAATTGTAACTAAAGATCTTATGCAAATTCATCCTCCCAGAGCCAAGGCTGGCGCTCCCAATTGGGAGACCATCTAAATATATGAAGAACATGCCACAATTACTGAATACTAACTGTTGTAAAATCCAATCTATATCGGATGTCTGTCCCAATAGCACAAATCTGGTAACTCAGTTTTCTAAGTGGAAAACTGTTGTGGTTCCACCCCATAATTTTGAGGTAGCTATTTAAATTGCTGCTCAATGGACATTTTCCTGGATTTCAAATTTTAATGAATCTTGAAAAATTTAAAGAAAAATATGTTGCTACTTCATCAAAATCCACTAGTCGGCCATTCTAACACCACAGGTAAGCACTCCCAATAATGCAGACCAGTGGAGCATCCCTTCGGTAGCTCAGTTGGTAGAGCGGAGGACTGTAGAGTGTACAAACTTACATTCATTCAGCTGAATGCGATGGAAGTTCTAATCGGAATTCCTTAGTTCGCTGGTTCAAATCCGGCTCGAAGGAACTATTGCAGGGTTTCCAATTTTAATCCAAAACTGTAAATAAAAATCTTTGGCGAATTTGTCTGAATCTACTCAAGTCAATTTATATCTGGCTTCTCCCAACGTCATGAGTAGGGACTCCCCAAACCAGAGTGAGTTCCAGCAATACTTTGATAGCTCTGTTGGTAAAGCGGAGGACTAAAGTAATTCCGAGGACAAGTCCTTTGTTCCCTGATTTTCATTCGGCTCAAAGGATGTTGCCCCGAATTTCAAATCAATCAAATATTGTAACTAGAATTAGAAATCCCTTTCATCCTCCCAGAGCCAAGGCTGGCGCTCCCAATTGGGAGAGCATCTAAATATATGAAGAACATGCCACAATTACTGAATACTACCTGTTGTAAAATCCAATCTATATCGGATGTCTGTCCCAATAGCACAAATCTGGTAACTCAGTTGGCAAAGTGGAAAACTGTTGTGGTTCCACACCAAAATTTTGAGGGAGCTATTTAAATTGCAGCTCAAAGGACATTTTCCTGGATTTCAAATTTTAATCAATCTTGAAAAATTTAAAAAAAAATCTGTTGCTACATCATCAAAATCCACTTTTCAGCCGTCCTAACACCACAGGTAGGCACTCCCAATAATGCAGACAAGAGGAGCATCCCTTCGATAGCTCAGTTGGTAGAGCGGAGGACTGTAGAGTTTGAAAACGGACATCCTTTCGGCGGAACGCGATGGAAGTTCTAATTGGAAATCCTTAGGTCGCTGGTTCAAATCCGGCTCGAAGGAACTATTACCGGCTTTCCAATTTTAATTCAAAACTGTAAATAAAAATCTTTGGTGAATTTGTATGAATCTACACAAGTCTAGTCTGGTCAATCCCAACGTCATGAGTAGGTGATCCCAAAACCAGAGTGAGGTCCAGCAATACTTTGATAGCTCTGTTGGTAAAGCGGAGGTCTTAAGTGATTCCGAGCACAAGTCCTTTGCTCCCTGGTTTTCATCCGGCTCAAAGGATGTTGCCCCGAATTTTAAATCAATCAAAAATTGTAACTAAAGATCTGAAGGAAATTCATCCTCCCAGACCCAAGGCTGGCCCTCCCAATTGGGAGAGCATCTAAATATATAAGGAACATGCCACAATTACTGAATACTACCTGTTGTAAAATCCAATCTATATCGGTTGTCTGTCCCAATAGCACAAATCTGGTAAGTCAGTTGGCAAATTGGAAAACTCTTGTGGTTCCACACCAAAATTTTGAAGTAGCTATTTCAAATGCAGCTCAAAGGACATTTTACTGAATTTTAAATCTTAATCAAGATTGAAAAAATGAAATAAAAATCTGTTGCTACTTCATCAAAATCCACTAGTCGGCCATCCTAACACCACAGGTAAGCACTCCCAATAATGCAGACTAGAGGAGCATCCCTGCGATAGCGCAGTTGGTAGAGCGGAGGACTGTAGAGTGTGAAAACTGACTTCCTTTCGGCGGAACACAATGGATGTTTGAATTGGAAATCCTTAGGTTCCGGGTTCAAATCCGGCTAGAAGGAACTATTGCAGGGTTCCCGATTTTAATCCAAAACTATAAATAAAAATCTTTGGCGAATTTGTCTGAATCTACTCAAGTCAATTTATATCTGGTATCTCCCAACGTCATGAGTAGGGACTCCCAAAACCAGAGTGAGTTCCAGCAATACTTCGATTGCTCTGTTGGTAAAGCGGAGGATTTAAGTAATTCCGAGCACAAGTACTTTGCTCCCTGGTTTTAATCCGGCTCAAAGGATGTTGCCCCGAATTTCAAATCAATCAAAAATTGTAACTAAAGATCTGATGCAAATTCATCCTCCCAGAGCCAAGGCTGGCGCTCCCAATTGGGAGACCATCTAAATATATGAAGAACATGCCACAATTACTGAATACTAACTGTTGTAAAATCCAATCTATATTGGATGTCTGTCCCAATAGCACAAATCTGGTAACTCAGTTTTCTAAGTGGAAAACTGTTGTGGTTCCACCCCATAATTTTGAGGTAGCTATTTAAATTGCTGCTCAATGGACATTTTCCTGGATTTCAAATTTTAATGAATCTTGAAAAATTTAAAGAAAAATATGTTGCTACTTCATCAAAATCCACTAGTCGGCCATTCTAACACCACAGGTAAGCACTCCCAATAATGCAGACCAGTGGAGCATCCCTTCGGTAGCTCAGTTGGTAGAGCGGAGGACTGTAGAGTGTACAAACTTACATTCATTCAGCTGAATGCGATGGAAGTTCTAATCGGAATTCCTTAGTTCGCTGGTTCAAATCCGGCTCGAAGGAACTATTGCAGGGTTTCCAATTTTAATCCAAAACTGTAAATAAAAATCTTTGGCGAATTTGTCTGAATCTACTCAAGTCAATTTATATCTGGCTTCTCCCAACGTCATGAGTAGGGACTCCCCAAACCAGAGTGAGTTCCAGCAATACTTTGATAGCTCTGTTGGTAAAGCGGAGGACTAAAGTAATTCCGAGGACAAGTCCTTTGTTCCCTGATTTTCATTCGGCTCAAAGGATGTTGCCCCGAATTTCAAATCAATCAAATATTGTAACTAGAATTAGAAATCCCTTTCATCCTCCCAGAGCCAAGGCTGGCGCTCCCAATTGGGAGAGCATCTAAATATATGAAGAACATGCCACAATTACTGAATACTACCTGTTGTAAAATCCAATCTATATCGGATGTCTGTCCCAATAGCACAAATCTGGTAACTCAGTTGGCAAAGTGGAAAACTGTTGTGGTTCCACACCAAAATTTTGAGGGAGCTATTTAAATTGCAGCTCAAAGGACATTTTCCTGGATTTCAAATTTTAATCAATCTTGAAAAATTTAAAAAAAAATCTGTTGCTACATCATCAAAATCCACTTTTCAGCCGTCCTAACACCACAGGTAGGCACTCCCAATAATGCAGACAAGAGGAGCATCCCTTCGATAGCTCAGTTGGTAGAGCGGAGGACTGTAGAGTTTGAAAACTGACATCCTTTCGGCGGAACGCGATGGAAGTTCTAATTGGAAATCCTTAGGTCGCTGGTTCAAATCCGGCTCGAAGGAACTATTACCGGCTTTCCAATTTTAATTCAAAACTGTAAATAAAAATCTTTGGTGAATTTGTATGAATCTACACAAGTCTAGTCTGGTCAATCCCAACGTCATGAGTAGGTGATCCCAAAACCAGAGTGAGGTCCAGCAATACTTTGATAGCTCTGTTGGTAAAGCGGAGGTCTTAAGTGATTCCGAGCACAAGTACTTTGCTCCCTGGTTTTCATCCGGCTCAAAGGATGTTGCCCCGAATTTTAAATCAATCAAAAATTGTAACTAAAGATCTGAAGGAAATTCATCCTCCCAGACCCAAGGCTGGCCCTCCCAATTGGGAGAGCATCTAAATATATAAGGAACATGCCACAATTACTGAATACTACCTGTTGTAAAATCCAATCTATATCGGTTGTCTGTCCCAATAGCACAAATCTGGTAAGTCAGTTGGCAAATTGGAAAACTCTTGTGGTTCCACACCAAAATTTTGAAGTAGCTATTTCAAATGCAGCTCAAAGGACATTTTACTGAATTTTAAATCTTAATCAAGATTGAAAAAATGAAATAAAAATCTGTTGCTACTTCATCAAAATCCACTAGTCGGCCATCCTAACACCACAGGTAAGCACTCCCAATAATGCAGACTAGAGGAGCATCCCTGCGATAGCGCAGTTGGTAGAGCGGAGGACTGTAGAGTGTGAAAACTGACTTCCTTTCGGCGGAACACAATGGATGTTTGAATTGGAAATCCTTAGGTTCCGGTTCAAATCCGGCTAGAAGGAACTATTGCAGGGTTCCCGATTTTAATCCAAAACTATAAATAAAAATCTTTGGCGAATTTGTCTGAATCTACTCAAGTCAATTTATATCTGGTATCTCCCAACGTCATGAGTAGGGACTCCCAAAACCAGAGTGAGTTCCAGCAATACTTCGATTGCTCTGTTGGTAAAGCGGAGGATTTAAGTAATTCCGAGCACAAGTACTTTGCTCCCTGGTTTTAATCCGGCTCAAAGGATGTTGCCCCGAATTTCAAATCAATCAAAAATTGTAACTAAAGATCTGATGCAAATTCATCCTCCCAGAGCCAAGGCTGGCGCTCCCAATTGGGAGAGCATCTAAATATATGAAGAACATGCCACAATTACTGAATACTAACTGTTGTAAAATCCAATCTATATCGGATGTCTGTCCCAATAGCACAAATCTGGTAACTCAGTTTTCTAAGTGGAAAACTGTTGTGGTTCCACCCCATAATTTTGAGGTAGCTATTTAAATTGCTGCTCAATGGACATTTTCCTGGATTTCAAATTTTAATGAATCTTTAAAAATTTAAAGAAAAATATGTTGCTACTTCATCAAAATCCACTAGTCGGCCATTCTAACACCACAGGTAAGCACTCCCAATAATGCAGACCAGTGGAGCATCCCTTCGGTAGCTCAGTTGGTAGAGCGGAGGACTGTAGAGTGTACAAACTTACATTCATTCAGCTGAATGCGATGGAAGTTCTAATCGGAATTCCTTAGTTCGCTGGTTCAAATCCGGCTCGAAGGAACTATTGCAGGGTTTCCAATTTTAATCCAAAACTGTAAATAAAAATCTTTGGCGAATTTGTCTGAATCTACTCAAGTCAATTTATATCTGGCTTCTCCCAACGTCATGAGTAGGGACTCCCCAAACCAGAGTGAGTTCCAGCAATACTTTGATAGCTCTGTTGGTAAAGCGGAGGACTAAAGTAATTCCGAGGACAAGTCCTTTGTTCCCTGATTTTCATTCGGCTCAAAGGATGTTGCCCCGAATTTCAAATCAATCAAATATTGTAACTAGAATTAGAAATCCCTTTCATCCTCCCAGAGCCAAGGCTGGCGCTCCCAATTGGGAGAGCATCTAAATATATGAAGAACATGCCACAATTACTGAATACTACCTGTTGTAAAATCCAATCTATATCGGATGTCTGTCCCAATAGCACAAATCTGGTAACTCAGTTGGCAAAGTGGAAAACTGTTGTGGTTCCACACCAAAATTTTGAGGGAGCTATTTAAATTGCAGCTCAAAGGACATTTTCCTGGATTTCAAATTTTAATCAATCTTGAAAAATTTTAAAAAAAATCTGTTGCTACATCATCAAAATCCACTTTTCAGCCGTCCTAACACCACAGGTAGGCACTCCCAATAATGCAGACAAGAGGAGCATCCCTTCGATAGCTCAGTTGGTAGAGCGGAGGACTGTAGAGTTTGAAAACTGACATCCTTTCGGCGGAACGCGATGGAAGTTCTAATTGGAAATCGTTAGGTCGCTGGTTCAAATCCGGCTCGAAGGAACTATTACCGGCTTTCCAATTTTAATTCAAAACTGTAAATAAAAATCTTTGGTGAATTTGTCTGAATCTACTCAAGTCAATTTATATCTGGCTTCTCCCAACGTCATGAGTAGGGACTCCCCAAACCAGAGTGAGTTCCAGCAATACTTTGATAGCTCTGTTGGTAAAGCGGAGGACTAAAGTAATTCCGAGGACAAGTCCTTTGCTCCCTGGTTTTCATCCGGCTCAAAGGATGTTGCCCCGAATTTCAAATCAATCAAAAATTGTAACTAAAGATCTGATGCAAATTCATCCTCCCAGAGCCAAGGCTGGCGCTCCCAATTGGGAGAGCATCTAAATATATGAAGAACATGCCACAATTACTGAATACTAACTGTTGTAAAATCCAATCTATATCGGATGTCTGTCCCAATAGCACAAATCTGGTAACTCAGTTTTCTAAGTGGAAAACTGTTGTGGTTCCACCCCATAATTTTGAGGTAGCTATTTAAATTGCTGCTCAATGGACATTTTCCTGGATTTCAAATTTTAATGAATCTTGAAAAATTTAAAGAAAAATATGTTGCTACTTCATCAAAATCCACTAGTCGGCCATTCTAACACCACAGGTAAGCACTCCCAATAATGCAGACCAGTGGAGCATCCCTTCGGTAGCTCAGTTGGTAGAGCGGAGGACTGTAGAGTGTACAAACTTACATTCATTCAGCTGAATGCGATGGAAGTTCTAATCGGAATTCCTTAGTTCGCTGGTTCAAATCCGGCTCAAAGGAACTATTGCAGGGTTTCCAATTTTAATCCAAAACTGTAAATAAAAATCTTTGGCGAATTTGTCTGAATCTACTCAAGTCAATTTATATCTGGCTTCTCCCAACGTCATGAGTAGGGACTCCCCAAACCAGAGTGAGTTCCAGCAATACTTTGATAGCTCTGTTGGTAAAGCGGAGGACTAAAGTAATTCCGAGGACAAGTCCTTTGTTCCCTGATTTTCATTCGGCTCAAAGGATGTTGCCCCGAATTTCAAATCAATCAAATATTGTAACTAGAATTAGAAATCCCTTTCATCCTCCCAGAGCCAAGGCTGGCGCTCCCAATTGGGAGAGCATCTAAATATATGAAGAACATGCCACAATTACTGAATACTACCTGTTGTAAAATCCAATCTATATCGGATGTCTGTCCCAATAGCACAAATCTGGTAACTCAGTTGGCAAAGTGGAAAACTGTTGTGGTTCCACACCAAAATTTTGAGGGAGCTATTTAAATTGCAGCTCAAAGGACATTTTCCTAGATTTCAAATTTTAATCAATCTTGAAAAATTTTTAAAAAAATCTGTTGCTACATCATCAAAATCCACTTTTCAGCCGTCCTAACACCACAGGTAGGCACTCCCAATAATGCAGACAAGAGGAGCATCCCTTCGATAGCTCAGTTGGTAGAGCGGAGGACTGTAGAGTTTGAAAACTGACATCCTTTCGGTGGAACGTGATGGAAGTTCTAATTGGAAATCCTTAGGTCGCTGGTTCAAATCCGGCTCAAAGGAACTATTACCGGCTTTCCAATTTTAATTCAAAACTGTAAATAAAAATCTTTGGTGAATTTGTATGAATCTACACAAGTCTAGTCTGGTCAATCCCAACGTCATGAGTAGGTGATCCCAAAACCAGAGTGAGGTCCAGCAATACTTTGATAGCTCTGTTGGTAAAGCGGAGGTCTTAAGTGATTCCGAGCACAAGTCCTTTGCTCCCTGGTTTTCATCCGGCTCAAAGGATGTTGCCCCGAATTTTAAATCAATCAAAAATTGTAACTAAAGATCTGAAGGAAATTCATCCTCCCAGACCCAAGGCTGGCCCTCCCAATTGGGAGAGCATCTAAATATATAAGGAACATGCCACAATTACTGAATACTACCTGTTGTAAAATCCAATCTATATCGGTTGTCTGTCCCAATAGCACAAATCTGGTAAGTCAGTTGGCAAAGTGGAAAACTCTTGTGGTTCCACACCAAAATTTTGAAGTAGCTATTTCAAATGCAGCTCAAAGGACATTTTACTGAATTTTAAATCTTAATCAAGATTGAAAAAATGAAATAAAAATCTGTTGCTACTTCATCAAAATCCACTAGTCGGCCATCCTAACACCACAGGTAAGCACTCCCAATAATGCAGACTAGAGGAGCATACCTGCGATAGCGCAGTTGGTAGAGCGGAGGACTGTCGAGTGTGAAAACTAACATCCTTTCGGCGGAACACGATGGATGTTTGAATTGGAAATCCTTAGGTTCCGGGTTCAAATCCGGCTAGAAGGAACTATTGCAGGGTTCCCGATTTTAATCCAAAACTGTAAATAAAAATCTTTGGCGAATTTGTCTGAATCTACTCAAGTCAATTTATATCTGGTATCTCACAACGTCATGAGTAGGGACTCCCAAAACCAGTGTGAGTTCCAGCAATACTTCGATTGCTCTGTTGGTAAAGCGGAGGATTTAAGTAATTCCGAGCACAAGTACTTTGCTCCCTGGTTTTAATCCGGCTCAAAGGATGTTGCCCCGAATTTCAAATCAATCAAAAATTGTAACTAAAGATCTGATGCAAGTTTATCCTCCCAGAGCCAAGGCTGGCGCTCCCAATTGGGAGAGCATCTAAATATATGAAGAACATGCCACAATTACTGAATACTAACTGTTGTAAAATCCAATCTATATCGGATGTCTGTCCCAATAGCACAAATCTGGTAACTCAGTTTTCTAAGTGGAAAACTGTTGTGGTTCCACCCCATAATTTTGAGGTAGCTATTTAAATTGCAGCTCAATGGACATTTTCCTGGATTTCAAATTTTAATGAATCTTGAAAAATTTAAAGAAAAATATGTTGCTACTTCATCAAAATCCACTAGTCGGCCATTCTAACACCACAGGTAAGCACTCCCAATAATGCAGACCAGTGGAGCATCCCTTCGGTAGCTCAGTTGGTAGAGCGGAGGACTGTAGAGTGTACAAACTTACATTCATTCAGCTGAATGCGATGGAAGTTCTAATCGGAATTCCTTAGTTCGCTGGTTCAAATCCGGCTCAAAGGAACTATTGCAGGGTTTCCAATTTTAATCCAAAACTGTAAATAAAAATCTTTGGCGAATTTGTCTGAATCTACTCAAGTCAATTTATATCTGGCTTCTCCCAACGTCATGAGTAGGGACTCCCCAAACCAGAGTGAGTTCCAGCAATACTTTGATAGCTCTGTTGGTAAAGCGGAGGACTAAAGTAATTCCGAGGACAAGTCCTTTGTTCCCTGATTTTCATTCGGCTCAAAGGATGTTGCCCCGAATTTCAAATCAATCAAATATTGTAACTAGAATTAGAAATCCCTTTCATCCTCCCAGAGCCAAGGCTGACGCTCCCAATTGGGAGAGCATCTAAATATATGAAGAACATGCCACAATTACTGAATACTACCTGTTGTAAAATCCAATCTATATCGGATGTCTGTCCCAATAGCACAAATCTGGTAACTCAGTTGGCAAAGTGGAAAACTGTTGTGGTTCCACACCAAAATTTTGAGGGAGCTATTTAAATTGCAGCTCAAAGGACATTTTCCTAGATTTCAAATTTTAATCAATCTTGAAAAATTTTTTTAAAAATCTGTTGCTACATCATCAAAATCCACTTGTCAGCCGTCCTAACACCACAGGTAGGCACTCCCAATAATGCAGACAAGAGCATCCCTTCGATAGCTCAGTCGGTAGAGCGGAGGACTGTAGAGTGTGAAAACAGACATCCTTTCGGCGGAACGCGATGGAAGTTCTAATCGGAAATCCTTAGGTCGCTGGTTCAAATCCGGCTCAAAGGGACTATTACCGGCGTCCCAATTTTAATTCAAAACTGGAAATAAAAATCTTTGGTGAATTTGTATGAATCTACACAAGTCTCGTCTAGTCTATCCCAACGTCATGAGTAGGTGATCCCAAAACCAGAGTGAGGTCCAGCAATACTTTGATAGCTCTGTTGGTAAAGCGGAGGTCTTAAGTGATTCCGAGCACAAGTCCTTTGCTCCCTGGTTTTCATCCGGCTCAAAGGATGTTGCCCCGAATTTTAAATCAATCAAAAATTGTAACTAAAGATCTGAAGGAAATTCATCCTCCCAGAGCCAAGGCTGGCCCTCCCAATTGGGAGAGCATCTAAATATATAAGGAACATGCCACAATTACTGAATACTACCTGTTGTAAAATCCAATCTATATCGGTTGTCTGTCCCAATACCACAAATCTGGTAAGTCAGTTGGCAAAGTGGAAAACTCTTGTGGTTCCACACCAAAATTTTGAAGTAGCTATTTCAAATGCAGCTCAAAGGACATTTTACTGAATTTTAAATCTTAATCAAGATTGAAAAAATGAAATAAAAATCTGTTGCTACTTCATCAAAATCCACTAGTCGGCTATCCTAACACCACAGGTAAGCACTCCCAACAATGCAGACTAGTGGAGCATCCCTGCGATAGCGCAGTTGGTAGAGCGGAGGACTGAAGAGTGTGAAAACTGACATCCTTTCGGCGGAACACGATTGATGTATGAATTGGAAATCCTTAGGTTCCGGGTTCAAATCCGGCTCGAAGGAACTATTGCAGGGTTCCCAATTTTATTCCAAAACTGTAAATAAAAATCTTTGGCGAATTTGTCTGAATCTACTCAAGTCAATTTATATCTGGTTTCTCCCAACGTCATGAGTAGGGACTCCCCAAACCTGAGTGAGTTCCAGCAATACTTCGATAGCTCTGTTGGTAAAGCGGAGGATTTAAGTAATTTCCGAGCACAAGTCCTTTGCTCCCTGGTTTTCATCCGGCTCAAAGGATGTTGCCCAGAATTTCAAATCAATGAAAAATTGTAACTAAAGATCTGATGCAAATTCATCCTCCCAGAGCCAAGGCTGGCGCTCCCAATTGGGAGAGCATCTAAATATATGAAGAACATGCCACAATTACTGAAAACTACCTGTTGTAAAATCCAATCTATATCGGATGTCTGTCCCAATAGCACAAATCTGGTAACTCAGTTGGCAAAGTGGAAAACTGTTGTGGTTCCACACCAAAATTTTGAGGTAGCTATTTAAATTGCAGCTCAAAGGACATTTTCCTGGATTTCAAATTTTCATCAATCTTGAAAATTTTAAAGAAAAATCTGTTGCTACATCATCAAAATCCACTTGTCAGCCGTCCTAACACCACAGGTAGGCACTCCCAATAATGCAGACAAGAGCATCCCTTCGATAGCTCAGTCGTTAGAGCGGAGGACTGTAGAGTGTGAAAACAGACATCCTTTCGGCGGAACGCGATGGAAGTTCTAATCGGAAATCCTTAGGTCGCTGGTTCAAATCCGGCTCAAAGGGACTATTACCGGCGTCCCAATTTTAATTCAAAACTGGAAATAAAAATCTTTGGTGAATTTGTATGAATCTACACAAGTCTCGTCTAGTCTATCCCAACGTCATGAGTAGGTGATCCCAAAACCAGAGTGAGGTCCAGCAATACTTTGATAGCTCTGTTGGTAAAGCCGAGGACTAAAGTAATTCCGAGGACAAGTCCTTTGCTCCCTGGTTTTCATCCGGCTCAAAGGATGTTGCCCCGAATTTCAAATCAATCAAATATTGTAACTAAAGATCAGATGCAAATTCATCCTCCCAGAGCCAAGGTTGGCGCTCCCAATTGGGAGAGCATCTAAATATATGAAGAACATGCCACAATTACTGAATACTACCTGTTGTAAATTCCAGTCTATATCAGTTGTGTGTCCCAATAGCACAAATCTGGTAACTCAGTTGGCAAAGTGGAAAACTGTTGTGGTTCCACTCCAAAATATTGAGGTAGCTATTTAAAATGCAGCTCTAAGGACATTTTACTGGATTTTAAATCTTAATCAATTTTGAAAAAATGAAATAAAAATCTGTTGCTACTTCATAAAAATCCACTAGTCGGCCATCCTAACACCACAGGTAGGCACTCCCAACAATGCAGATGAGTGGAGCATCCCTTCGGTAGCTCAGTTGGTAGAGCGGAGGACTGTAGAGTGTGCAAACTGACATTCTTTCAGCGGAGCGCGATGGAAATTCTAATCGGAAATCCTTAGGTCGCTGGTTCAAATCCGGCTCAAAGGAACTATTGCAGGGTTTCCAATTTTACTTAAAAACTGTAAATTAAAATCTTTGGTGAATTTGTCTGAATCTACTCAAGTCAATTTATATCTGGTTTCTCCCAACGTCATGAGTAGGGACTCCCCAAACCAGAGTGAGTTCCAGCAATACTTCGATCGCTTTGTTGGTAAAGCGGAGGACTAAAGTAATTCCGAGGACAAGTCCTTTGCTCCCTGGTTTTCATCCGGCTCAAAGGATGTTGCCCAGAATTTCAAATCAATGAAAAATTGTAACTAAAGATCTGATGCAAATTCATCCTCCCAGAGCCAAGGCTGGCGCTCCCAATTGGGTGATTATCTAAATATATAAGGAAGATGCATCAATTACTTAATACTACCTGTTGTAAAATCCAATCTATATCGGTTGTCTGTCCCAATAGCACAAATCTGGTAAGTCAGTTGGCAAAGTGGAAAACTCTTGTGGTTCCACACCAAAATATTGAGGTAACTATTTAAAATGCAGCTCTAAGGACATTTTACTGGATTTTAAATCTTAATCAATTTTGAAAAAATGAAATAAAAATCTGTTGCTACTTCATCAAAATCCACTAGTCGGCCATCCTAACACCACAGGTAGGCACTCCCAACAATGCAGATGAGTGGAGCATCCCTTCGGTAGCTCAGTTGGTAGAGCGGAGGACTGTAGAGTGTGCAAACTTACATTCATTCAGCTGAACGCGATGGAAGTTCTAATCGGAAATCCTTAGGTCGCTGGTTCAAATCCGGCTCGAAGGAACTATTGCAGGGTTTCCAATTTTAATCCAAAACTGTAAATAAAAATCTTTGGCGAATTTGTCTGAATCTACTCAAGTCAATTTATATCTGGTTTCTCCCAACGTCATGAGTAGGGACTCCCCAAACCAGAGTGAGTTCCAGCAATACTTTGATAGCTCTGTTGGTAAAGCGGAGGGCTAAAGTAATTCCGAGGACAAGTCCTTTGCTCCCTGATTTTCATTCGGCTCAAAGGATGTTGCCCCGAATTTCAAATCAATCAAATATTGTAACTAGAATTAGAAATCCCTTTCATCCTCCCAGAGCCAAGGCTGGCGCTCCCAATTGGGAGAGCATCTAAATATATGAAGAACATCCTACAATTACTGAATACTACCTGTTGTAAAATCCAATCTATATCGGATGTCTGTCCCAATAGCACAAATCTGGTAACTCATTTGGCAAAGTGGAAAACTGTTGTGGTTCCACACCAAAATTTTGAGGTAGCTATTTAAATTGCAGCTCAAAGGACATTTTCCTGGATTTCAAATTTTAATCAATCTTGAAAAATTAAAAAAAAAAATCTGTTGCTACATCATCAAAATCCACTTTTCAGCCGTCCTAACACCACAGGTAGGCACTCCCAATAATGCAGACAAGAGGAGCATCCCTTCGATAGCTCAGTTGGTAGAGCGGAGGACTGTAGAGTTTGACGACTGACATCCTTTCGGCGGAACGCGATGGAACTTCTAATTGGAAATCCTTAGGTCGCTGGTTCAAATCCGGCTCGAAGGAACTATTCCCGGCTTTCCAATTTTAATTCAAAACTGTAAATAAAAATCTTTGGTGAATTTGTATGAATCTACACAAGTCTAGTCTGGTCTATCCCAACGTCATGAGTAGGTGATCCCAAAACCAGAGTGTGGTCCAGAAATACTTTGATAGCTCTGTTGGTAAAGCGGAGGTCTTAAGTGATTCCGAGCACAAGTCCTTTGCTCCCTGGTTTTCATCCGGCTCAAAGGATGTTGCCCCGAATTTTAAATCAATCAAAAATTGTAACTAAATATCTGAAGGAAATTCATCCTCCCAGACCCAAGGCTGGCCCTCCCAATTGGGAGAGCATCTAAATATATAAGGAACATGCCACAATTACTGAATACTACCTGTTGTAAAATCCAATCTATATCGGTTGTCTGTCCCAATAGCACAAATCTGGTAAGTCAGTTGGCAAAGTGGAAAACTCTTGTGGTTCCACACCAAAATTTTGAAGTAGCTATTTCAAATGCAGCTCAAAGGACATTTTACTGAATTTCAAATCTTAATCAAGATTGAAAAAATGAAATAAAAATCTGTTGCTACTTCATCAAAATCCACTAGTCGGCCATCCTAACACCACAGGTAAGCACTCCCAATAATGCAGACTAGTGGAGCATCCCTGCGATAGCGCAGTTGGTAGAGCGGAGAACTGTAGAGTGTGGAAACTGACATCCTTTCGGCGGAACACGATGGATGTTTGAATTGGAAATCCTTAGGTTCCGGGTACAAATCCGGCTAGAAGGAACTATTGCAGGGTTCCCAATTTTAATCCAAAACTGTAAATAAAAATCTTTGGCGAATTTGTCTGAATCTACTCAAGTCAATTTATATCTGGTATCTCCCAACGTCATGAGTAGGGACTCCCAAAACCAGAGTGAGTTCCAGCAATACTTCGATTGCTCTGTTGGTAAAGCGGAGGATTTAAGTAATTCCGAGCACAAGTACTTTGCTCCCTGGTTTTAATCGGCTCAAAGGATGTTGCCCCGAATTTCAAATCAATCAAAAATTGTAACTAAAGATCTGATGCAAATTCATCCTCCCAGAGCCAAGGCTGGCGCTCCCAATTGGGAGAGCATCTAAATATATGAAGAACATGCCACAATTACTGAATACTAACTGTTGTAAAATCCAATCTATATCGGATGTCTGTCCCAATAGCACAAATCTGGTAACTCAGTTTTCTAAGTGGAAAACTGTTGTGGTTCCACCCCATAATTTTGAGGTAGCTATTTAAATTGCAGCTCAATGGACATTTTCCTGGATTTCAAATTTTAATGAATCTTGAAAAATTTAAAGAAAAATATGTTGCTACTTCATCAAAATCCACTAGTCGGCCATTCTAACACCACAGGTAAGCACTCCCAATAATGCAGACCAGTGGAGCATCCCTTCGGTAGCTCAGTTGGTAGAGCGGAGGACTGTAGAGTGTACAAACTTACATTCATTCAGCTGAACGCGATGGAAGTTCTAATCAGAATTCCTTAGGTCGCTGGTTCAAATCCGGCTTGAAGGAACTATTGCAGGGTTTCCAATTTTAATCCAAAACTGTAAATAAAAATCTTTGGCGAATTTGTCTGAATCTACTCAAGTCAATTTATATCTGGCTTCTCCCAACGTCATGAGTAGGGACTCCCCAAACCAGAGTGAGTTCCAGCAATACTTTGATAGCTCTGTTGGTAAAGCGGAGGACTAAAGTAATTCCGAGGACAAGTCCTTTGCTCCCTGATTTTCATTCGGCTCAAAGGATGTTGCCCCGAATTTCAAATCAATCAAAAATTGTAACTAAAGATCTGAAGCAAATTCATCCTCCCAGAGCCAAGGCTGGCCCTCCCAATTGGGAGAGCATCTAAATAGATAAGGAACATGCCACAATTACTGAATACTACCTGTTGTAAAATCCAATCTATATCGGTTGTCTGTCCCAATAGCACAAATCTGGTAACTCGGTTGGCAAAGTGGAAAACTGTTGTGGTTCCACACCAAAATTTTGAAGTAGCTATTTCAAATGCAGATCAAAGGACATTTTACTGGATTTTAAATCTTAATCAAGATAAAAAAAAATTAAATAAAAATCTGTTGCTACTTCATCAAAATCCACTAGTCGGCCATCCTAACACCACAGGTAGGCACTCCCAACAATGCAGACAAGTGGAGCATCCCTTCGGTAGCTCAGTTGGTAGAGCGGAGGACTGTAGAGTGTGCAAACTCACATTCTTTCAGCTGAACGCGATGGAAGTACTAATCGGAAATCCTTAGGTCGCTGGTTCAAATCCGGCTCGAAGGAACTATTGCAGGATTTCCAATTTTAATCCAAAACTGTAAATAACAATCTTTGGCGAATTTGTCTGAATCTACTCAAGTCAATTTATATCTGGTTTCTCCCAACGTCATGAGTAGGGACTCCCCATACCAGAGTGAGTTCCAGCAATATTTCGATAGCTCTGTTGGTAAAGCGGAGGACTAAAGTAATTCCGAGGACAAGTCCTTTGCTCCCTGGTTTTCATCCGGCTCAAAGGATGTTGCCCCGAATTTCAAATGGATCAAATATTGTAACTAAAGATCTGATGCAAATTCATCCTCCCAGAGCCAAGGCTGGCGCTCCCAATTGGGTGATTATCTCAATATATAAGGAACATGCCACAATTACTTAATACTACCTGTTGTAAATTCCAGTCAATATCAGTTGTCTGTCCCAATAGCACAAATCTGGTAACTCAGTTGGCAAAGTGGAAAACTGTTGTGGTTCCACTCCAAAATATTGAGGTAGCTATTTAAAATGCAGCTCTAAGGACATTTTACTGGATTTTAAATCTTAATCAATTTTGAAAAAATTAAATAAAAATCTGTTGCTACTTCATCAAAATCCACTAGTCGGCCATCCTATCACCACAGGTAGGCACTCCCAACAATGCAGATGAGTGGAGCATCCCTTCGCTAGCTCAGTTGGTAGAGCGGAGGACTGTAGAGTGTGCAAAATGACATTCTTTCAGCTGAACGCGATGGAAGTTCTAATCGGAATTCCTTAGGTCGCTGGTTCAAATCCGGCTCGAAGGAACTATTGCAGGGTTTCCAATTTTAATCCAAAACTGTAAATAAAAATCTTTGGCGAATTTGTCTGAATCTACTCAAGTCAATTTATATCTGGTTTCTCCCAACGTCATGAGTAGGGACTCCCCAAACCAGAGTGAGTTCAAGCAATACTTTGATAGCTCTGTTGGTAAAGCGGAGGACTAAAGTAATTCCGAGGACAAGTCCTTTGCTCCCTGGTTTTCATTCGGCTCAAAGGATGTTGCCCCGAATTTCAAATCAATCAAATATTGTAACTAAAGATCAGATGCAAATTCATCCTCCCAGAGCCAAGGCTGGCGCTCCCAATTGGGAGAGCATCTAAATATATGAAGAACATGCCACAATTACTGAATACTACCTCTTGTAAAATCCAATCTATATCGGTTGTCTGTCCCAATAGCACAAATCTGGTAAGTCAGTTGGCAAAGTGGAAAACTGTTGTGGTTCCACACCAAAATTTTGAAGTAGCTATTTCAAATGCAGCTCAAAGGACATTTTACTGGATTTTAAATCTTACCAAGATTGAAAAAATGAAATAAAAATCTGTTGCTACTTCATCAAAATCCACTAGTCGGCCATCCTAACACCACAGGTAGGCACTCCCAACAATGCAGATGCGTGGAGCATCCCTTCGGTAGCTCAGTTGGTAGAGCGGAGGACTGTCGAGTGTGCAAACGTACATTCATTCAGCTGAACGCGATGGAAGTTCTAATCGGAAATCCTTAGGTCGCTGGTTCAAATCCGGCTCGAAGGAACTATTGCAGGGTTTCCAATTTTAATCCAAAACTGTAAATAAAAATCTTTGGCCAATTTGTCTGAATTTACTCAAGTCAATTTATATCTGGTTTCTCCCAACGTCATGAGTAGGGACTCCCCAAACCAGAGTGAGTTCCAGCAATACTTTGATAGCTCTGTTGGTAAAGCGGAGGACTAAAGTAATTCCGAGGACAAGTCCTTTGCTCCCTGATTTTCATTCGGCTCAAAGGATGTTGCCCCGAATTTCAAATCAATCAAATATTGTAACTAGAATTAGAAATCCCTTTCATCCTCCCAGAGCCAAGGCTGGCGCTCCCAATTGGGAGAGCATCTAAATATATGAAGAACATGCCACAATTACTGAATACTACCTGTTGTAAAATCCAATCTATATCGGATGTCTGTCCCAATAGCACAAATCTGGTAACTCAGTTGGCAAAGTGGAAAACTGTTGTGGTTCCACACCAAAATTTTGAGGTAGCTATTTAAATTGCAGCTCAAAGGACATTTTCCAGGATTTCAAATTTTAATCAATCTTGAAAAATCTAAAGAAAAATCTGTTGCTACATCATCAAAATCCACTTTTCAGCCGTCCTAACACCACAGGTAGGCACTCCCAATAATGCAGTCATGAGGAGCATCCCTTCGATAGCTCAGTTGGTAGAGCGGAGGCCTGTAGAGTTTGAAAACTGACATCCTTTCGACGGAATGCGATGGAAGTTCTAATTGGAAATCCTTAGGTCACTGGTTGAAATCCGGCTCGAAGCAACTATTGCAGGGTTAACAATTTTAATCCAAAACTAAATAAAATATTTTGGCGAATTTGTCTGAATCTACTCAAGTCAATTTATATCTGGTATCTCCCAACGTCATGAGTAGAGACTCCCAACACCAGAGTGAGTTCCAGCAATACTTCGATAGCTCTGTTGGTAAAGCGGAGGATTTAAGTAATTCCGAGCACAAGTACTTTGCTCCCTGGTTTTAATCCGGCTCAAAGGATGTTGCCCCGAATTTCAAATCAATCAAAAATTGTAACTAAAGATCTGATGCAAATTCATCCTCCCAGAGCCAAGGCTGGCGCTCCCAATTGGGAGAGCATCTAAATACCGTATTTTTGGACCCATAAGGCGCACTTTAAAGTCCGGAAAGCCGTCCAAAAAAACCAGTGCGCCCTTTGAGGTGGAGCGCCCATTGCGTCGACCAAGTGCGCCGCTGGGCTGACGGCGAACATCAACTGCCTGCACACCGCTTATATAGAGAGAAGGCGGGTGTGGCTTACGACAGCAGGGGGGCGTGAGAGGGGATCGATGGGTGTGGACAACAGGCGGACGTGAGAGGGGAGATGGGTGTGAATGACAACAGGCGGGAGAGGGGAGACAAAACAACACAAAGGCACGCCCCCAGTGCAAAGCAGCGCGATGCCCCTATATATACTAGGTGCAACACGTTGCTTAAGCAATTGATCAGCAAAAATGGCATCACTGAAGAGACATTCCTACGAGGCACAGTTTACGCTACACGCTATAAACTACGCCATTGTTCATGGGAATCGAGCAGCTGCGAGAGAATTAAGGATCAACGAATCCATGGTTCGCAAGTGGAGGAAGCAGGAAGACAGACTGCGCCAAGTCAAGAAAACTACACTGAGTTTTCGTGGATGCAAGGCAAGATGGCCCGTGTTGGAAGACCAGCTCGAGCAGTGGATTGCTTCTCAGAGAACAGCTGGGAGAAGTGTATCTACCATCACCATTCGACAGAGAGCAGTAATGCTTGCTGGCGAATTGAACATCGAACACTTCCAAGGAGGGGCGTCTTGGTGTTTTCGTTTTATGAAACGGCGCCATCTATCCATCCGGGCAAAGACGACCGTCGCGCAGCAACTCCCAGCGGATTACAAGGAGAAGATTGTCGCCTTCCGCTCTTACTGCAGCAAAAAGATTGCCGACAAACGTATCCAGCCCAGCCACATCACCAACATGGACGAGGTGCCGCTGACTTTCGACATCCCGGTGAACCGCACTGTGGAGAAGAAGGGGATGAGCACGGTAGCAATCCGCACAACGGGGCACGAGAAGTCTGCTTTTACTGTTGTGCTAGCTTGCCATGCTAACGGACAAAAATTGCCACCTATGGTGATTTTTAAGCGGAAGACGCTGCCTAAAGAGAAGTTTCCTGCCGGCGTTATCATCAAGGCCAATCAAAAGGGCTGGATGGACGAGGACAAAATGAGAGAGTGGTTGAGTGAGGTGTACGTAAAAAGACCCGGTGATTTTTTCCACGCGTCACCGTCGCTGTTGGTCTGTGACTCCATGCGTGCCCATCTGACAGCCGCTGTGAAAAGTCAAGTCACGCATATGAACTCAGAGCTTGCCATCATCCCGGGAGGCTTGACAAAGGAACTCCAACCACTCGACTTAAGTATAAACAGAGCGTTCAAAGTGAAGTTGCGTGCTGCGTGGGAGCGATGGATGGCGGAGGGCGAACACAGCTTCACAAAGACTGGGAGACAGCGAAGAGCAAGTTATGCCACAATTTGCGAGTGGATTGTAGCTGCTTGGACGAACGTGTCTGCTAGCTCTATTGCAAGAGCTTTCGCGAAAGCCGGCATTACATCCGGGGAGACGCTCAGCAGCGACACAGACTCGGACAATGACGAGAGGGAACCTGGCGTGTTTGAGGGAGAATTTGCCCAACTATTTCTGTCTGATACGGAAGACGATGATTTTGAAGGATTTGTGGATGACTGATAACTCTTAATGTGAGTACCTTGTTAAATAAAATACAACCAAACGCAGTTTTGCTCCTGTTGCCGTTTTTTCAAAACAGCTAGCCATGCTATCGTCTGTTTTAGTGTGCATGCATGTAAACTAAGGTAATGTATGGTAGGCTGGGAGGCAGAATTTTGCTGGGCCTACACTTTTATGCTTTTCAGTTGATTTGGGATGATAGTTTTAGTTTTGATGTAACACCGTGACCGCACATCGTTTGTTGACAAGTGACTTGCTCACACCGGCATTGTGTCGGCATCCCATCTGAGGGGCTGCGCCGCAGCGAGACGGCGAAGCAGCGAGATGGCGAGGCAGACTGATAATGACTCGTGTTGTTTATCTTGGATACAGAAGACAAGGACTTGGTGCATTTTTGGATGAGGACAACTTCAGCACGTTGTTAAAAGCTAAAATAAAGTACCACTGAACTCCCGCTGCCATTTTAAAAACACGCTAGCGTGACTGAGCAGCCAGCGAGACTGCTCGATTGGTCGGTTGTGTTAGCGCCCGATGAGTCGGCGCGTTCTATCTATGTAACAAATACAGAAATAGCGCCCCCAACAGGTGTTGCGCCCTTTGACACGGCGCGTCTTTTGAGTCCAAAAATACGGTATATGAAGAACATGCCACAATTACTGAATACTACCTGTTGTAAAATCCAATCTATATCGGATGTCTGTCCCAATAGCACAAATCTGGTAACTCAGTTGGCAAAGTGGAAAACTGTTGTGGTTCCACACCAAAATTTTGAGGTAGCTATTTAAATTGCAGCTCAAAGGACATTTTCCTGGATTTCAAATTTTAATCAATCTTGTAAAATTTAAAGAAAAATCTGCATCATCAAAATCCACTTGTCAGCCGTCCTAACACCACAGGTAGGCACTCCCAATAATGCAGACAAGAGGAGCATCCCTTCGATAGCTCAGTCGGTAGAGCGGAGGACTGTAGAGTTTGAAAACTGACATCCTTTCGGCGGAACGCGATGGAAGTTCTAATTGGAAATCCTTAGGTCGCTGGTTCAAATCCGGCTCGAAGGAACTATTACCGGCTTTCCAATTTTAATTCAAAACTGTAAATAAAAATCTTTGGTGAATTTGTATGAATCTACACAAGTCTCGTCTTGTCAATCCCAACGTCATGAGTAGGTGATCCCAAAACCAGAGTGAGGTCCAGCAATACTTTGATAGCTCTGTTGGTAAAGCGGAGGTCTTAAGTGATTCCGAGCACAAGTCCTTTGCTCCCTGGTTTTCATCCGGCTCAAAGGATGTTGCCCCGAATTTTAAATCAATCAAAAATTGTAACTAAAGATCTGAAGGAAATTCATCCTCCCAGAGCCAAGGCTGGCCCTCCCAATTGGGAGAGCATCTAAATATATAAGGAACATGCCACAATTACTGAATACTACCTGTTGTAAAATCCAATCTATATCGGTTGTCTGTCCCAATAGCACAAATCTGGTAAGTCAGTTGGCAAAGTGGAAAACTCTTGTGGTTCCACACCAAAATTTTGAAGTAGCTATTTCAAATGCAGCTCAAAGGACATTTTACTGAATTTTAAATCTTAATCAAGATTGAAAAAATGAAATAAAAATCTGTTGCTACTTCATCAAAATCCACTAGTCGGCCATCCTAACACCACAGGTAAGCACTCCCAATAATGCAGACTAGTGGAGCATCCCTGCGATAGCGCAGTTGGTAGAGCGGAGGACTGTAGAGTGTGAAAACTGACATCATTCGGCGGAAAACGATGGATGTTTGAATTGGAAATCCTTAGGTTCCGGGTTCAAATCCGGCTCGAAGGAACTATTGCAGGGTTCCCAATTTTAATCCAAAACTGTAAATAAAAATCTTTGGCGAATTTGTCTGAATCTACTCAAGTCAATTTATATCTGGTATCTCCCAACATCATGAGGAGGGACTCCCAAAACCAGAGTGAGTTCCAGCAATACTTCGATTGCTCTGTTGGTAAAGCGGAGGATTTAAGTAATTCCGAGCACAAGTACTTTGCTCCCTGGTTTTAATCCGGCTCAAAGGATGTTGCCCCGAATTTCAAATCAATCAAAAATTGTAACTAAAGATCTGATGCAAATTCATCCTCCCAGAGCCAAGGCTGGCGCTCCCAATTGGGAGAGCATCTAAATATATGAAGAACATGCCACAATTACTGAATACTAACTGTTGTAAAATCCAATCTATATCGGATGTCTGTCCCAATAGCACAAATCTGGTAACTCAGTTTTCTAAGTGAAAAACTGTTGTGGTTCCACACCATAATTTTGAGGTAGCTATTTAAATTGCAGCTCAATGGAAATTTTCCTGGATTTCAAATTTTAATCAATCTTGAAAAATTTAAAGAAAAATCTGTTGCTACTTCATCAAAATCCACTAGTTGGCCATTCTAATACCACAGGTAAGCACTCCCAATAATGCAGACGAGTGGAGCATTCCTTCGATAGCTCAGTTGGTAGAGCGGAGGACTGTAGAGTGTGCAAACTTACATTCATTCAGCTGAACGCGATGAAAGTTCTAATCGGAAATCCTTAGGTCGCTGGTTCAAATCCGGCTCGAAGGAACAATTGCAGGGTTTCCAATTTTAATCCAAAACTGTAAATAAAAGTCTTTGGCGAATTTGTCTGAATCTACTCAAGTCAATTTATATCTGGTTTCTCCCAACGTCATGAGTAGGGACTCCCCAAACCAGAGTGAGTTCCAGCAATACTTTGATAGCTCTGTTGGTAAAGCGGAGGACTAAAGTAAATCCGAGGACAAGTCCTTTGCCCCCTGGTTTTCATTCGGCTCAAAGGATGTTGCCCCGAATTTCAAATCAATCAAATATTGTAACTAAAGATCAGATGCAAATTCATCCTCCCAGAGCCAAGGCTGGCCCTCCCAATTGGGAGAGCATCTAAATATATACGGAACATACCACAATTACTGAATACTACCTGTTGTAAAATCCAATCTACATCGGTTGTCTGTCCCAAAAGCACAAATCTGGTAACTCAGTTGGCAAAGTGGAAAAATGTTGTGGTTCCACACCAAAATTTTGAAGTAGCTATTTCAAATGCAGCTCAAAGGACTTTTTACTGGATTTTAAATCTGAATCAAGATTGAAAAAATGAAATAAAAATCTGTTGCTACTTCATCAAAATCCACTAGTCGGCCATCCTAACACCACAGGTAATCACTCCCAATAATGCAGACTAGTGGAGGATACCTGCGATAGCGCAGTTCGTAGAGCGGAGGACTGTAGAGTGTGAAAACTGACATCCTTTCGGCGGAACACGATGGATGTTTGAATTGGAAATCCTTAGGTTCCTGGTTCAAATCCGTCTCAAAGGAACTATTGCAGGGTTCCTAATTTTAATCCAAAACTGTCAATAAAAAACTTTGGCGAATTTGTCTGAATCTACTCAAGTCAATTTATATCTGGTATCTCCCAACGTCATGAGTAGGGACTCCCAAAAGCAGAGTGAGTTCCAGAAATACTTCGATTGCTCTGTTGGTAAAGCGGAGGATTTAAGTAATTCCCAGCACAAGTACTTTGCTCCCTGGTTTTAATCCGGCTTCAAGGATCTTGCCCCGAATTTCAAATCAATCAAAAATTGTAACTAAAGATCTGATGCAAATTCATTCTCCCAGAGCCAAGGCTGGCGCTCCCAATTGGGAGAGCATCTAAATATATGAAGAACATGCCACAATTACTGAATACTACCTGTTGTGAAATCCAATCTATATCGGATGTCTGTCCCAATAGCACAAATCTGGTAACTCAGTTGGCAAAGTGGAAAATTGTTGTGGTTCCACACCAAAATTTTGAGGTAGCTATTTAAATTGCAGCTCAAAGGACATTTTCCTGGATTTCAAATTTTAATCAATCTTGAAAAATGTAAAGAAAAATCTTTTGCTACATCATCAAAATCCACTTCTCAGCCGTCCTAACACCACAGGTTGGCACTCCCAATAATGCAGACAAGAGGAGCATCCCTTCGATAGCTCAGTCGGTAGAGTGGAGGACTGTAGAGTGTGAAAACAGACTCAATTCTATCAACGTGTGACGCGGAAATCTTAATCCATGCGTTTGTTACGTCTCGCCTCGACTATTGTAACGCTTTGCTCTCGGGTCTCCCCATGTCGAGTATTAAAAGTCTGCAGTTAGTTCAAAATGCAGCAGCTAGACTCTTAACTAAGACGAGAAAGGTTGAACATATTACCCCGATATTAGCCAATTTGCATTGGCTTCCGGTCCACTTGAGATGTGATTTTAAAGTTCTGCTACTTACTTTTAAAATATTGCACGGCTTAGCACCTTCTTATCTCGTTGACCTCGTGGTACCATATGTTCCGTCCCGAAACCTTCGCTCACAAAATGCTGGTCTTTTAGTGATCCCGCGAGCCAAAAAGAAGTCCGCAGGTTCTAGAGCGTTCTCTATTCGGGCACCAATGCTTTGGAATGCACTTCCCTCAGATATTCGAGGCGCCACCTCAGTAGAAATGTTCAAAACACTATTAAAGACGCATTTATACTCTTGTGCATTTAGCTGAAATATTTGTTGGCCTGTTTACTGCCGCTTTTTTTTTCTTTTGTTTTCTTTTCTGCCCCCTTTTCCCCCGGCTGGGGGATTAGGTGACGGTGACCCACTAGGAAGTTTAAGGCATTGACCAACTGGGCATGCACCTGTTCCAGTGATGTCGTCTTCCTGCAGCGCGACATTTGATCAATTTATTTATATACTTTAGCATCTAATTTAATTATTTGTTGGCCTGTTTACTGCCGCTTCTTCTCTTTTCTGCCCCCTCCTTCCCCTGCTTGGGAATTAGGTGATGGGGACATGCTTTGAAGATTACGGCACTGACGAACCGGGAAGGGACCTGCTCTGCCGAAGTCGTCTTCATGCAGCGCCTTTTCTGATTTCCTTATATTTCAGCACTTCATTGAACTACTTGTTGGCCTGTTTGCTATTTCTGTTCTTTCTTTTCTGTTCCCAATTCCCCGAATTAGGTGATGGCGATTCACTTGGAAGTGGCTGTACTGAATTTACACCAACTGACCGGTACAAGATCGAAGGCTCATCTTCGGATATGCTGGCATGGATATTACGGCCCTGGATGAGGACCCACTCCACTGAAGTCATCTTCCTGCAGCACTTCATTCAATTGACTCTTATATTATCTCATCTATTATCGCATAGCATCATTGTATGTGTCAAATGTTGCCCAGTTGGCATCCATTGCAGCCTGGTCATCCTGGAAGGGGGATTCCCCCATCTGTGGTCCCTTCTCAAGGTTTCTCACTTTTCCCCTAATGAGGTTTTGTGAGTTTTTCCTTGCCCTCCTGGGGGTTAAGATCGGGGATGTCGATTGTGGCTATGTAAAGCACTTTGAGACTGTCTGTGATTAAGGGCTATACAAATAAAATTGACTTGACTTGACAATCCTTTCGGCGGAACGCGATGGACGTTCTAATCGGAAATCCTTTGGTCGCTGGTTCAAATCCGGCTCGAAGGAACTATTACCGGCGTCCCAATTTTAATTCAAAACTGTAAATAAAAATCTTTGGTGAATTTGTATGAATCTACACAAGTCTAGTCTGGTCTATCCCAACGTCATGAGTAGGTGATCCCAAAACCAGAGTGAGGTCCAGCAATACTTTGATAGCTCTGTTGGTAAAGCGGAGGTCTTAAGTGATTCCGAGCACAAGTCCTTTGCTCCCTGGTTTTCATCCGGCTCAAAGGATGTTGCCCCGAATTTCAAATCAATCAAAAATTGTAACTAAAGATCTGAAGCAAATTCATCCTCCCAGAGCCAAGGCTGGCCCTCCCAATTGGGAGAGCATCTAAATATATAAGGAACATGCCACAATTACTGAATACTACCTGTTGTAAAATCCAATCTATATCGGTTGTCTGTCCCAAAAGCACAAATCTGGTAACTCAGTTGGCAAAGTGGAAAACCGTTGTGGTTCCACACCAACATTTTGAAGTAGCTATTTCAAATGCAGCTCAAAGGACATTTTACTGGATTTTAAATCTTAATCAAGATTGAAAAAATGAAATAAAAATCTGTTGCTACTTCATCAAAATCCACTAGTCGGCCATCCTAATACCACAGGTAGGCACTCCCAACAATGCAGATCAGTGGAGCATCCCTTCGGTAGCTCAGTTGGTAGAGCGGAGGACTGTAGAGTGTGCAAACTGACATTCTTTCAGCTGAACGCGATGGAAGTACTAATCGGAAATCCTTATGTCGCTGGTTCAAATCCGGCTCGAAGGAACTATTGCAGGTTTTTCAATTTTAATCCAAAACTGTAAATAACAATCTTTGGCGAATTTGTCTGAATCTACTCAAGTCAATTTATATCTGGTTTCTCCCAACGTCATGAGTAGGGACTCCCCAATCCAGAGTGAGTTCCAGCAATACTTCGATAGCTCTGTTGGTAAAGCGGAGGACTAAAGTAATTCCGAGGACAAGTCCTTTGCTCCCTGGTTTTCATCCGGCTCAAAGGATGTTGCCCCGAATTTCAAATCAATCAAATATTGTAACTAAAGATCAGATGCAAATTCATCCTCCCAGAGCCAAGGCTGGCGCTCCCAATTGGGAGAGCATCTAAATATATGAAGAACATGCCACAATTACTGAATACTACCTGTTGTAAAATCCAATCTATATCGGATGTCTGTCCCAATAGCACAAATCTGGTAACTCAGTTGGCAAAGTGGAAAACTGTTGTGGTTCCACACCAAAATTTTGAGGTAGCTATTTAAATTGCAACTCAAAGGACATTTTCCTGGATTTCAAATTAAAATCAATCTTGAAAAATTTAAAGAAAAATCAGTTGCTACATCATCAAAATCCACTTTTCCGCAGTCCTAACACCACAGGTAGGCACTCCCAATAATGCAGACAAGAGGAGCATCCCTTCGATAGCTCAGTTGGTAGAGCGGAGGACTGTAGAGTTTGAAAACTGACATCCTTTCGACGGAACGCGATGGAAGTTCTCATTGGATATCCTTAGGTCGCTGGTTCAAATCCGGCTCGAAGGAACTATTACCGGCTTTCCAATTTTAATTCAAAACTGTAAATAAAAATCTTTGGTGAATTTGTATGAATCTACACAAGTCTAGTCTGGTCAATCCCAACGTCATGAGTAGGTGATCCCAAAACCAGAGTGATGTCCAGCAATACTTTGATAGCTCTGTTGGTAAAGCGGAGGTCTTAAGTTATTCCGAGCACAAGTCCTTTGCTCCCTGGTTTTCATCCGGCTCAAAGGATGTTGCCCCGAATTTCAAATCAATCAAAAATTGTAACTAAAGATCTGAAGGAAATTCATCCTCCCAGAGCCAAGGCTAGCCCTCCCAATTGGGAGAGCATCTAAATATATAAGGAACATGCCACAATTACTGAATACTACCTGTTGTAAAATCCAATCTATATCGGTTGTCTGTCCCAATAGCACAAATCTGGTAACTCAGTTGGCAAAGTGGAAAACTGTTGTGGTTCCACACCAAAATTTTGAAGTAGCTATTTCAAATGCAGCTCAAAGGACATTTGACTGGATTTTAAATCTTAATCAAGATTGAAAAAATGAAATAAAAATCTGTTGCTACTTCATCAAAATCCACTAGTCGGCCATCCTTACACTATTGGTGGACACTTTCAATAATGCTGATCTGCGGCGCACCCCTTCCATAGCTCAATAGGTTGAGGGGAGGACTGTAGAATTTGAAAACTGACCTCCTTTCGACTGAAAGCGATCGAAGTTCTAATAAAATACTTGGGTTGCTGTTTCAAATCTGGCCCCAATGAATTTTTGCAGACTTTCTATTCTTGATCAAAAATTGTAAATAAAGATCTTTGGCAAATTTGTTTGAATCTACTCGAGTCAAATCTGGTATCTCCCAACGTCATGAGTAGGGACTCCCAAAACCAGAGTGAGTTCCAGCAATACTTCGATAGCTCTGTTGGTAAAGCAGAGGATTTAAGTAATTCCTAGCACAAGTCCTTAGCTCCCTGGTTTTAATCCGGCTCAAAGGATTTTGCCCCGAATTTCAAATCAATCAAAAATTGTAACTAAAGATCTGGGGCAAATTCATCCTCCCTGAGCATACACAGGCATTCCCAGTTTGGAGCGCATCAAAATCAACAAACATGCCAAAATTACTGAATACAACCTGTTAGAAAATCCAGTCCAAATTGTTGTCTGTCCCAATAGCACAAATCTGGTAACTCAGTTGGCAAAGTGGAAAGCTGTTGTGGTTCCACACCAAAATTTTGAGGTAGCTATTTAAAATGCAGCTAAAAGGACAATTTACTGGATTTTAAATCTGAATCAATATTGAAAAAATGAAATAAAAATCTGTTGCTACTTCATCAAAATCCACTAGTCGGCCATCCTAACACCACATGTAGGCACTCCCAATAATGCAGATGAGTGGAGCATCCCTTCGATAGCTCAGTTGGTAGAGCGGAGGACTGTAGAGTGTGCGAACGGACATCCTTTCGGCGGAACGCAATGGAAATTCTAATCGGAAATCCTTAGGTAGCTAGTTCAAATCTGGCTTGAAGGAACTATTGCAGGGTTACCAATTTTAATCCAAAACTAAATAAAATTTTTTGGCGAATGTGTCTGAATCTACTCAAGTCAATTTATATCTGGTATCTCCCAACATCATGAGTAGGGACTCCCAAAACCAGAGTGAGTTCCAGCAATACTTCGATTGCTCTGTTGGTAAAGCGGAGGATTTAAGTAATTCCGAGCACAAGTACTTTGCTCCCTGGTTTTAATCCGGCTCAAAGGATGTTGCCCCGAATTTCAAATCAATCAAAAATTGTAACTAAAGATCTGATGCAAATTCATCCTCCCAGAGCCAAGGCTGGCGCTCCCAATTGGGAGAGCATCTAAATATATGAAGAACATGCCACAATTACGGAATACTACCTGTTGTAAAATTCAATCTATATCGGTTGTCTGTCCATATAGCACAAATCTGGTAACTCAGTTGGCAAAGTTGAAAACTGTTGTGGTTCCACACCAAAAGTTTTAAGTAGCTATTTAAAATGCAGCTCAAAGAACATTTTACTGGATTTCATATCGAAATCAAGATTGAAAAAGTAGATAAAATTCTGTTGCTACTTCATCAAAATCCACTAGTCGGCCATCCTAATACCACAGGTAGGCACTCCCAATAATGCAGATGACTGGCGACTCCCTTCGATAGCTCAGTTGGTAGAGTGGAGGACTGTAGAGTGTGAAAACTGACATCCTTTCGGCGGAATGCGATGGAAGTTCTAACCAGAAATCCTTAGGTCGCTGGTTCAAATCCGGCTCGAAGGAACTATTACAGGCTTTCCAATTTTAATCCAAAACTGTAAATAAAAATTTTTGGCGAATGTGTCTGAATCTACTCAAGTCAATTTATATCTGGTATCTCCCAACGTCATGAGTAGGTGATCCCAAAACCAGAGTGAGGTCCAGCAATACTTTGATAGCTCTGTTGGTGAAGCGGAGGTCTTAAGTAATTCCGAGCACATGTACTTTGCTCCCTGGTTTTAATCCGGCTCAAAGGATGTTGCCCGAATTTCAAATTCATCAAAAATTGTAACTAAAGATCTTATAAAAATTCATCCGCCCAAAACCACGGCTGGCGCTCCCAATTGGGTGATTATCTAAATATATAAGGAACATGCCACAATTACTGAATACTACCTGTTATAAATTCCAGTCTATATCAGTGTTCTGTCCCAATAGCACAAATCTGGTAACTCAGTTGGCAAAGTGGAAAACTGTTGTGGTTCCACTCCAAAATATTGAGGTAGCTATTTAAAATGCAGCTCTAATGACATTTTACTGGATTTTAAATCTTAAGCAATTTTGAAAAAATGAAATAAAAATCTGTTGCGACTTCATCAAAATCCACTCGTCGGCCATCCTAACACCACAGGTAGGCACTCCCAACAATACATATGAGTGGAGCATCCCTTCGGTAGCTCAGTTGGTAAAACGGAGGACTGTAGAGTGTGAAAACTGACATTCTTTCGGCGGAAAACGATGGATGTTCTAATTGGAAATCCTTAGGTTACTGGTTCAAATCCGGCTCGAAGGAACTATTGCAGGGTTACCAATTTTAATCCAAAACTGTAAATAAAAATCTTTGGCAAATTTGTCTGAATCTACCCAAGTCAATTTATATCTGGTATCTCCCAACGTCATGAGTAGGGACTCCCAAAACCAGAGTGAGTTCCAGCAATACTTCGATAACTCTGTTGGTAAAGCGGAGGATTTAAGTAATTCCGAGCACAAGTACTTTGCTCCCTGGTTTTAATCCGGCTCAAAGGATGTTGCCCCGAATATCAAATCAATCAAAAATTGTAACTAAAGATCTGGGGCAAATTCATCCTCCCTGAGCATACACAGGCATTCCCAGTTTGGAGCGCATCAAAATCAACAAACATGCCAAAATTACTGAATACAACCTGTTAGAAAATCCAGTCCAAATTGTTGTCTGTCCCAATAGCACAAATCTGGTAACTCAGTTGGCAAAGTGGAAAGCTGTTGTGGTTCCACACCAAAATTTTGAGGTAGCTATTTAAAATGCAGCTCAAAGGACAATTTACTGGATTTTAAATCTTAATCAATATTGAAAAAATGAAATAAAAATCTGTTGCTACTTCATCAAAATCCACTAGTCGGCCATCCTAACACCACATGTAGGCACTCCCAATAATGCAGATGAGTGGAGCATCCCTTCGATAGCTCAGTTGGTAGAGCGGAGGACTGTAGAGTGTGCGAATGGACATCCTTTCGGCGGAACGCAATGGAAATTCTAATCGGAAATCCTTAGGTAGCTAGTTCAAATCTGGCTTGAAGGAACTATTGCAGGGTTACCAATTTTAATCCAAAACTAAATAAAATTTTTTGGCGAATGTGTCTGAATCTACTCAAGTCAATTTATATCTGGTATCTCCCAACATCATGAGTAGGGACTCCCAAAACCAGAGTGAGTTCCAGCAATACTTCGATTGCTCTGTTGGTAAAGCGGAGGATTTAAGTAATTCCGAGCACAAGTACTTTGCTCCCTGGTTTTAATCCGGCTCAAAGGATGTTGCCCCGAATTTCAAATCAATCAAAAATTGTAACTAAAGATCTGATGCAAATTCATCCTCCCAGAGCCAAGGCTGGCGCTCCCAATTGGGAGAGCATCTAAATATATGAAGAACATGCCACAATTACGGAATACTACCTGTTGTAAAATTCAATCTATATCGGTTGTCTGTCCATATAGCACAAATCTGGTAACTCAGTTGGCAAAGTTGAAAACTGTTGTGGTTCCACACCAAAAGTTTTAAGTAGCTATTTAAAATGCAGCTCAAAGGACATTTTACTGGATTTCATATCGAAATCAAGATTGAAAAAGTAGATAAAATTCTGTTGCTACTTCATCAAAATCCACTAGTCGGCCATCCTAATACCACAGGTAGGCACTCCCAATAATGCAGATGACTGGCGACTCCCTTCGATAGCTCAGTTGGTAGAGTGGAGGACTGTAGAGTGTGAAAACTGACATCCTTTCGGCGGAATGCGATGGAAGTTCTAACCAGAAATCCTTAGGTCGCTGGTTCAAATCCGGCTCGAAGGAACTATTACAGGCTTTCCAATTTTAATCCAAAACTGTAAATAAAAATTTTTGGCGAATGTGTCTGAATCTACTCAAGTCAATTTATATCTGGTATCTCCCAACGTCATGAGTAGGTGATCCCAAAACCAGAGTGAGGTCCAGCAATACTTTGATAGCTCTGTTGGTGAAGCGGAGGTCTTAAGTAATTCCGAGCACATGTACTTTGCTCCCTGGTTTTAATCCGGCTCAAAGGATGTTGCCCGAATTTCAAATTCATCAAAAATTGTAACTAAAGATCTTATAAAAATTCATCCGCCCAAAACCACGGCTGGCGCTCCCAATTGGGTGATTATCTAAATATATAAGGAACATGCCACAATTACTGAATACTACCTGTTATAAATTCCAGTCTATATCAGTGTTCTGTCCCAATAGCACAAATCTGGTAACTCAGTTGGCAAAGTGGAAAACTGTTGTGGTTCCACTCCAAAATATTGAGGTAGCTATTTAAAATGCAGCTCTAATGACATTTTACTGGATTTTAAATCTTAAGCAATTTTGAAAAAATGAAATAAAAATCTGTTGCGACTTCATCAAAATCCACTCGTCGGCCATCCTAACACCACAGGTAGGCACTCCCAACAATACATATGAGTGGAGCATCCCTTCGGTAGCTCAGTTGGTAAAACGGAGGACTGTAGAGTGTGAAAACTGACATTCTTTCGGCGGAAAACGATGGATGTTCTAATTGGAAATCCTTAGGTTACTGGTTCAAATCCGGCTCGAAGGAACTATTGCAGGGTTACCAATTTTAATCCAAAACTGTAAATAAAAATCTTTGGCAAATTTGTCTGAATCTACCCAAGTCAATTTATATCTGGTATCTCCCAACGTCATGAGTAGGGACTCCCAAAACCAGAGTGAGTTCCAGCAATACTTCGATAACTCTGTTGGTAAAGCGGAGGATTTAAGTAATTCCGAGCACAAGTACTTTGCTCCCTGGTTTTAATCCGGCTCAAAGGATGTTGCCCCGAATATCAAATCAATCAAAAATTGTAACTAAAGATCTGATGCAAATTCATCCTCCCAGAGCCAAGGCTGGCGCTCCCAATTGGGAGAGCATCTAAATATATGAAGAACATGCCACAATTACTGAATACTACCTGTTGTAAAATCCAATCTATATCGGTTGTCTGTCCCAATAGCACAAATCTGGTAACTCAGTTGGCAAAGTGGAAAACTGTTGTGGTTCCACACCAAGATTTTGAGGTAGCTATTTAAATTGCAGCTCAATGGACATTTTCCTGGATTTCAAATTTGAATCAATCTTGAAAAATGTAAAGAAAAATCTGTTGCTACATCATCAAAATCCACTTCAGCCGTCCTAACACCACAGGTAGGCACTCGCAATAATGCAGACAAGAGGAGCATCCCTTCGATAGCTAAATTGGTAGAGCAGAGGACTGTAGAGTGTGAAAACTGACATCCTTTCGGCGGAACGCGATGGAAGTTCTAATTGGAAAGCCTTAGGTCGCTGGTTCAAAACCGGCTCGAAGGAACTATAACCGGCTTTCCAATTTTAATTCAAAACTGTAAATAAAAATCTTTGGTGAATTTGTATGAATCTACACAAGTCTAGTCTGGTCTATCCCAAAGCCATGAGTAGGTGATCCCAAAACCAGAGTGAGGTCCAGCAATACTTTGATAGCTCTGTTGGTAAAGCGGAGGTCTTAAGTGATTCAGAGCACAAGTCCTTTGCTCCCTGGTTTTCATCCGGCTCAAAGGATGTTGCCCCGAATTTCAAATCAATCAAAAATTGTAACTAAAGATCTGAAGCACATTCATCCTCCCAGAGCCAAGGCTGGCCCTCCCAATTGGGAGAGCATCTAAATATATAAGGAACATGCCACAATTACTGAATACTACCTGTTGTAAAATCCAATCTATATCGGTTGTCTGTCCCAATAGCACAAATCAGGTAACTCAGTTGGCAAAGTGGAAAACTGTTGTGGTTCCACACCAAAATTTTGAAGTAGCTATTTCAAATGCAGCTCAAAGGACATTTTACTGGATTTTAAATGTTAATCAAGATTGAAAAAATGAAATAAAAATCTGTTGCTACTTCATCAAAATCCACTAGTCGGCCATCCTAACACCACAGGTAGGCACTCCCATTAATGCAGGTGACTGGCGGATCCCTTCGATAGCTCAGTTGGTAGAGCGGAGGACTGTAGAGTGTGAAAACTGACATCCTTTCGGCGGAACGCGACGGAAGTTCTAATCGGAAATCCTTAGGTCGCCGGTTCAAATCCGGCTCGAAGGAACTATTGCAGGGTTCCCAATTTTAATCCAAAACTGTCAATAAAAATCTTTGGCGAATTTGTCTGAATCTACTCAAGTCAATTTATATCTGGTATCTCCCAACGTCATGAGTAGGGACTCCCAAAACCAGAGTGAGTTCCAGCAATACTTCGATAACTCTGTTGGTAAAGCAGAGGATTTAAGTAATTCCGAGCACAAGTACTTTGCTCCCTTGTTTTAATCCGGCACAAAGGATGTTGCCCCGAATATCAAATCAATCAAAAATTGTAACTAAAGATCTGATGCAAATTCATTCTCCCAGAGCCAAGGCTGGTGCTCCCAATTGGGAGAGCATCTAAATATATGAAGAACATGCCACAATTACTGAATACTACCTGTTGTAAAATCCAATCTATATCGGTTGTCTGTCCCAATAGCACAAATCTGGTAACTCAGTTGGCAAAGTGGAAAACTGTTGTGGTTCCACACCTAAATTTTGAAGTAGCTATTTAAAATGCAGCTCAAAGGACATTTTACTGGATTTCATATCTTAATCAAGATTGAAAAAGTAGATAAAATTCTGTTGCTACTTCATCAAAATCCACTAGTCGGCCATCCTAATACCACAGGTAGGCACTCCCATTAATGCAGGTGACTGGCGGATCCCTTCGATAGCTCAGTTGGTAGAGCGGAGGACTGTAGAGTGTGAAAACTGACATCCTTTCGGCGGAACGCGACGGAAGTTCTAATCGGAAATCCTTAGGTCGCTGGTTCAAATCCGGCTCGAACCAATAGCACAAATCTGGTAACTCAGTTGGCAAAGTGGAAAACTGTTGTGGTTCAACACCAAAATTTTGAAGTAGCTATTTAAAATGCAGCTCAAAGGACATTTTACTGGATTTTAAATCTTAATCAAGATTGAAAAAGTAGATAAAATTCTGTTGCTACTTCATCAAAATCCAATAGTCGGCCATCCTAATACCACAGGTAGGCACTCCCATTAATGCAGGTGACTGGCGGATCCCTTCGATAGCGCAGTTGGTAGAGCGGAGGACTGTTGAGTGTGAAAACTGACATCCTTTCGGCGGAACACAATGGATGTTTGAATTGGAAATCCTTAGGTTCCTGGTTCAAATCCGGCTCGAAGGAACTATTGCAGGGTTTCCAATTGTAATCAAAAACTGTCAATAAGAATCTTTTGCGAATTTGTCTGAATCTACTCAAGTCAATTTATATCTGGTTTCTCCCAACGTCATGAGTAGGGACTCCCCAAACCAGAGTGAGTTCCAGCAATACTTCGATAGCTCTGTTGGTAAAGCGGAGGACTAAAGTAATTCCGAGGACAAGTCCTTTGCTCCCTGGTTTTCATCCGGCTCAAAGGATGTTGCCCCGAATTTCAAATCAATCAAATATTGTAACTAAAGATCAGATGCAAATTCATCCTCCCAGAGCCAAGGCTGGCGCTCCCAATTGGGAGAGCATCTAAATATATGAAGAACATGCCACAATTACTGAATACTAACTGTTGTAAAATCCAATCTATATCGGATGTCTGTCCCAATAGCACAAATCTGGTAACTCAGTTTTCTAAGTGGAAAACTGTTGTGGTTCCACACCAAAATTTTGAGGTAGCTATTTAAATTGCAGCTCAATGGACATTTTCCTGGATTTCAAATTTTAATCAATCTTGAAAAATTTAAAGAAAAATCTGTTGCTACTTCATCAAAATCCACTAGTCGGCCATTCTAACACCACAGGTAAGCACTCCCAATAATGCAGAAGAGTGGAGCATCCCTTCGATAGCTCAGTTGGTAGAGCGGAGGACTGTAGAGTGTGAAAACTGACATCCTTTCTGCGGAACACGATGGATGTTTGAATTGGAAATCCTTAGGTTCCTGGTTCAAATCCACCTCGAAGGAACTATTGCAGGGTTTCCAATTTTAATCCAAAATTGTAAATAAAAATCTTTGGCGAATTTGTCTGAATCTACTCAAGTCAATTTATATCTCGTATGTCCCAACGTCATGAGTAGGGACTCCCAAAACCAGAGTGAGTTCCAGCAATACTTCGATAACTCTGTTGGTAAAGCGGAGGATTTAAGTAATTCCGAGCACAAGTACTTTGCTCCCTGGTTTTCATCCGGCTCAAAGGATGTTGCCCCGAATTTCAAATGGATCAAATATTGTAACTAAAGATCTGATGCAAATTCATCCTCCCAGAGCCAAGGCTGGCGCTCCCAATTGGGTGATTATCTAAATATATAAGGAACATGCCACAATTACTTAATACTACCTGTTGTAAATTCCAGTCAATATCAGTTGTCTGTCCCAATAGCACAAATCTGGTAACTCAGTTGGCAAAGTGGAAAACTGTTGTGGTTCCACTCCAAAATATTGAGGTAGCTATTTAAAATGCAGCTCTAAGGACATTTTACTGGATTTTAAATCTTAATCAATTTTGAAAAAATTAAATAAAAATCTGTTGCTACTTCATCAAAATCCACTAGTCGGCCATCCTATCACCACAGGTAGGCACTCCCAACAATGCAGATGAGTGGAGCATCCCTTCGCTAGCTCAGTTGGTAGAGCGGAGGACTGTAGAGTGTGCAAAATGACATTCTTTCAGCTGAACGCGATGGAAGTTCTAATCGGAATTCCTTAGGTCGCTGGTTCAAATCCGGCTCGAAGGAACTATTGCAGGGTTTCCAATTTTAATCCAAAACTGTAAATAAAAATCTTTGGCGAATTTGTCTGAATCTACTCAAGTCAATTTATATCTGGTTTCTCCCAACGTCATGAGTAGGGACTCCCCAAACCAGAGTGAGTTCAAGCAATACTTTGATAGCTCTGTTGGTAAAGCGGAGGACTAAAGTAATTCCGAGGACAAGTCCTTTGCTCCCTGGTTTTCATTCGGCTCAAAGGATGTTGCCCCGAATTTCAAATCAATCAAATATTGTAACTAAAGATCAGATGCAAATTCATCCTCCCAGAGCCAAGGCTGGCGCTCCCAATTGGGAGAGCATCTAAATATATGAAGAACATGCCACAATTACTGAATACTACCTCTTGTAAAATCCAATCTATATCGGTTGTCTGTCCCAATAGAACAAATCTGGTAAGTCAGTTGGCAAAGTGGAAAACTGTTGTGGTTCCACACCAAAATTTTGAAGTAGCTATTTCAAATGCAGCTCAAAGGACATTTTACTGAATTTTAAATCTTAATCAAGATTGAAAAAATGAAATAAAAATCTGTTGCTACTTCATCAAAATCCACTAGTCGGCCATCCTAACACCACAGGTAAGCACTCCCAATAATGCAGACTAGAGGAGCATCCCTGCGATAGCGCAGTTGGTAGAGCGGAGGACTGTAGAGTGTGAAAACTGACTTCCTTTCGGCGGAACACGATGGATGTTTGAATTGGAAATCCTTAGGTTCCGGGTTCAAATCCGGCTAGAAGGAACTATTGCAGGGTTCCTGATTTTAATCCAAAACTGTAAATAAAAATCTTTGGCGAATTTGTCTGAATCTACTCAAGTCAATTTATATCTGGTATCTCCCAACGTCATGAGTAGGGACTCCCCAAACCAGAGTGAGTTCCAGCAATACTTTGATAGCTCTGTTGGTAAAGCGGAGGACTAAAGTAATTCCGAGGACAAGTCCTTTGTTCCCTGATTTTCATTCGGCTCAAAGGATGTTGCCCCGAATTTCAAATCAATCAAATATTGTAACTAGAATTAGAAATCCCTTTCATCCTCCCAGAGACAAGGCTGGCGCTCCCAATTGGGAGAGCATCTAAATATATGAAGAACATGCCACAATTACTGAATACTACCTGTTGTAAAATCCAATCTATATCGGATGTCTGTCCCAATAGCACAAATCTGGTAACTCAGTTGGCAAAGTGGAAAACTGTTGTGGTTCCACACCATAATTTTGAGGTAGCTATTTAAATTGCAGCTCAAAGGACATTTTCCTGGATTTCAAATTTTAATCAATCTTGAAAATTTTAAAGAAAAATCTGTTGCTACATCATCAAAATCCACTTGTCAGCCGTCCTAACACCACAGGTAGGCACTCCCAATAATGCAGACAAGAAGAGCATCCCTTCGATAGCTCAGTCGGTAGAGCGGAGGACTGTAGAGTGTGAAAACTGACATCCTTGCGGCGGAACGCGATGGAAGTTCTAATCGGAAATCCTTAGGTCGCTGGTTCAAATCCGGCTCGAAGGAAATATTACCGGCGTCCCAATTTTAATTCAAAACTGTAAATAAAAATCTTTGGTGAATTTGTATGAATCTACACAAGTCTCGTCTAGTCTATCCCAACGTCATGAGTAGGTGATCCCAAAACCAGAGTGAGGTCCAGCAATACTTTGATAGCTCTGTTGGTAAAGCCGAGGACTAAAGTAATTCCGAGGACAAGTCCTTTGCTCCCTGGTTTTCATCCGGCTCAAAGGATGTTGCCCCGAATTTCAAATCAATCAAATATTGTAACTAAAGATCAGATGCAAATTCATCCTCCCAGAGCCAAGGTTGGCGCTCCCAATTGGGAGAGCATCTATATATATGAAGAACATGCCACAATTACTGAATACTACCTGTTGTAAATTCCAGTCTATATCAGTTGTGTGTCCCAATAGCACAAATCTGGTAACTCAGTTGGCAAAGTGGAAAACTGTTGTGGTTCCACTCCAAAATATTGAGGTAGCTATTTAAAATGCAGCTCTAAGGACATTTTACTGGATTTTAAATCTTAATCAATTTTGAAAAAATGAAATAAAAATCTGTTGCTACTTCATAAAAATCCACTAGTCGGCCATCCTAACACCACAGGTAGGCACTCCCAACAATGCAGATGAGTGGAGCATCCCTTCGGTAGCTCAGTTGGTAGAGCGGAGGACTGTAGAGTGTGCAAACTGACATTCTTTCAGCGGAGCGCGATGGAAATTCTAATCGGAAATCCTTAGGTCGCTGGTTCAAATCCGGCTCAAAGGAACTATTGCAGGGTTTCCAATTTTACTTCAAAACTGTAAATTAAAATCTTTGGTGAATTTGTCTGAATCTACTCAAGTCAATTTATATCTGGTTTCTCCCAACGTCATGAGTAGGGACTCCCCAAACCAGAGTGAGTTCCAGCAATACTTCGATCGCTCTGTTGGTAAAGCGGAGGACTAAAGTAATTCCGAGGACAAGTCCTTTGCTCCCTGGTTTTCATCCGGCTCAAAGGATGTTGCCCAGAATTTCAAATCAATGAAAAATTGTAACTAAAGATCTGATGCAAATTCATCCTCCCAGAGCCAAGGCTGGCGCTCCCAATTGGGAGAGCATCTAAATATATGAAGAACATGCCACAATTACTGAATACTAACTGTTGTCAAATCCAATCGATATCGGATGTCTGTCCCAATAGCACAAATCTGGTAACTCCGTTTTCTAAGTGGAAAACTGTTGTGGTTCCACACCAAAATTTTGAGGTAACTATTTAAATTGCAGCTCAATGGACATTTTCCTGGATTTCAAATTTTAATCAATCTTGAAAAATTTAAAGAAAAATCTGTTGCTACTTCATCAAAATCCACTAGTCAGCCATTCTAACACCACAGGTAAGCAATCCCAATAATGCAGACCCGTGGAGCATCCCTTCGATAGCTCAGTTGGTAGAGCGGAGGACTGTAGAGTGTGAAAACTGACGTCCTTTCGGCGGAACACGATGGATGATTGAATTGGGGTTCCTGGTTCAAATCCAGCTCAAAGGAACTATTGCAGGTTTTCCAATTTTAATCCAAAACTGTAAATAAAAATCTTTGGCGAATTTGTCTGAATCTACTCAAGTCAATTTATATCTTGTATGTCCCAACGTCATGAGTAGGGACTCCCAAAACCAGAGTGAGTTCCAGCAATACTTCGATAACTCTGTTGGTAAAGCGGAGGATTTAAGTAATTCAGAGCACAAGTACTTTGCTCCCTGGTTTTCATCCGGCTCAAAGGATGTTGCCCCGAATTTCAAATGGATCAAATATTGGAACTAAAGATCTGATGCAAATTCATCCTCCCAGAGCCAAGGCTGGCGATCCCAATTGGGTGATTATCTAAATATATAAGGAAGATGCATCAATTACTTAATACTACCTGTTGTAAATTCCAGTCTATATCAGTTGTCTGTCCCAATAGCACAAATCTGGTAACTCAGTTGGTAAAGTGGAAAACTGTTGTGGTTCCACTCCAAAATATTGAGGTAACTATTTTTAAATGCAGCTCTAAGGACATTTCACTGGATTTTAAATCTTAATCAATTTTGAAAAAATGAAATAAAAATCTGTTGCTACTTCATCAAAATCCACTAGTCGGCCATCCTAACACCACAGGTAGGCACTCCCAACAATGCAGATGAGTGGAGCATCCCTTCGGTAGCTCAGTTGGTAGAGCGGAGGACTGTAGAGTGTGCAAACTTACATTCATTCAGCTGAACGCGATAGAAGTTCTAATCGGAAATCCTTAGGTCGCTGGTTCAAATCCGGCTCGAAGGAACTATTGCAGGGTTTCCAATTTTAATCCAAAACTGTAAATAAAAATCTTTGGCGAATTTGTCTGAATCTACTCAAGTCAATTTATATCTGGTTTCTCCCAACGTCCTGAGTAGGGACTCCCCAAACCAGAGTGAGTTCCAGCAATACTTTGATAGCTCTGTTGGTAAAGCGGAGGACTAAAGTAATTCCGAGGACAAGTCCTTTGCTCCCTGATTTTCATTCGGCTCAAAGGATGTTGCCCCGAATTTCAAATCAATCAAATATTGTAACTAGAATTAGAAATCCCTTTCATCCTCCCAGAGCCAAGGCTGGCGCTCCCAATTGGGAGAGCATCTAAATATATGAAGAACATCCTACAATTACTGAATACTACCTGTTGTAAAATCCAATCTATATCGGATGTCTGTCCCAATAGCACAAATCTGGTAACTCAGTTGGCAAAGTGGAAAACTGTTGTGGTTCCACACCAAAATTTTGAGGTAGCTATTTAAATTGCAGCTCAAAGGACATTTTCCTGGATTTCAAATTTTAATCAATCTTGAAAAATTAAAAAAAAAATCTGTTGCTACATCATCAAAATCCACTTTTCAGCCGTCCTAACACCACAGGTAGGCACTCCCAATAATGCAGACAAGAGGAGCATCCCTTCGATAGCTCAGTTGGTAGAGCGGAGGACTGTAGAGTTTGACGACTGACATCCTTTCGGCGGAACGCGATGGAACTTCTAATTGGAAATCCTTAGGTCGCTGGTTCAAATCCGGCTCGAAGGAACTATTCCCGGCTTTCCAATTTTAATTCAAAACTGTAAATAAAAATCTTTGGTGAATTTGTATGAATCTACACAAGTCTAGTCTGGTCTATCCCAACGTCATGAGTAGGTGATCCCAAAACCAGAGTGTGGTCCAGCAATACTTTGATAGCTCTGTTGGTAAAGCGGAGGTCTTAAGTGATTCCGAGCACAAGTCCTTTGCTCCCTGGTTTTCATCCGGCTCAAAGGATGTTGCCCCGAATTTTAAATCAATCAAAAATTTTAACTAAATATCTGAAGGAAATTCATCCTCCCAGACCCAAGGCTGGCCCTCCCAATTGGGAGAGCATCTAAATATATAAGGAACATGCCACAATTACTGAATACTACCTGTTGTAAAATCCAATCTATATCGGTTGTTTGTCCCAATAGCACAAATCTGGTAAGTCAGTTGGCAAAGTGGAAAACTCTTGTGGTTCCACACCAAAATTTTGAAGTAGCTATTTCAAATGCAGCTCAAAGGACATTTTACTGAATTTCAAATCTTAATCAAGATTGAAAAAATGAAATAAAAATCTGTTGCTACTTCATCAAAATCCACTAGTCGGCCATCCTAACACCACAGGAAAGCACTCCCAATAATGCAGACTAGTGGAGCATCCCTGCGATAGCGCAGTTGGTAGAGCGGAGAACTGTAGAGTGTGAAAACTGACATCCTTTCGGCGGAACACGATGGATGTTTGAATTGGAAATCCTTAGGTTCCGGGTACAAATCCGGCTAGAAGGAACTATTGCAGGGTTCCCAATTTTAATCCAAAACTGTAAATAAAAATCTTTGGCGAATTTGTCTGAATCTACTCAAGTCAATTTATATCTGGTATCTCCCAACGTCATGAGTAGGGACTCCCAAAACCAGAGTGAGTTCCAGCAATACTTCGATTGCTCTGTTGGTAAAGCGGAGGATTTAAGTAATTCCGAGCACAAGTACTTTGCTCCCTGGTTTTAATCTGGCTCAAAGGATGTTGCCCCGAATTTCAAATCAATCAAAAATTGTAACTAAAGATCTGATGCAAATTCATCCTCCCAGAGCCAAGGCTGGCGCTCCCAATTGGGAGAGCATCTAAATATATGAAGAACATGCCACAATTACTGAATACTAACTGTTGTAAAATCCAATCTATATCGGATGTCTGTCCCAATAGCACAAATCTGGTAACTCAGTTTTCTAAGTGGAAAACTGTTGTGGTTCCACCCCATAATTTTGAGGTAGCTATTTAAATTGCAGCTCAATGGACATTTTCCTGGATTTCAAATTTTAATGAATCTTGAAAAATTTAAAGAAAAATATGTTGCTACTTCATCAAAATCCACTAGTCGGCCATTCTAACACCACAGGTAAGCACTCCCAATAATGCAGACCAGTGGAGCATCCCTTCGGTAGCTCAATTGGTAGAGCGGAGGACCGTAGAGTGTACAAATTTACATTCATTCAGCTGAATGCGATGGAAGTTCTAATCAGAATTCCTTAGGTCGCTGGTTAAAATCCGGCTCGAAGGAACTATTGCAGGGTTTCCAATGTTAATCCAAAACTGTAAATAAAAATCTTTGGCGAATTTGTCTGAATCTACTCAAGTCAATTTATATCTGGCTTCTCCCAACGTCATGAGTAGGGACTCCCCAAACCAGAGTGAGTTCCAGCAATACTTTGATAGCTCTGTTGGTAAAGCGGAGGACTAAAGTAATTCCGAGGACAAGTCCTTTGCTCCCTGGTTTTCATCCGGCTCAAAGGATGTTGCCCCGAATTTCAAATGGATCAAATATTGTAACTAAAGATCTGATGCAAATTCATCCTCCCAGAGCCAAGGCTGGCGCTCCCAATTGGGTGATTATCTCAATATATAAGGAACATGCCACAATTACTTAATACTACCTGTTGTAAATTCCAGTCAATATCAGTTGTCTGTCCCAATAGCACAAATCTGGTAACTCAGTTGGCAAAGTGGAAAACTGTTGTGGTTCCACTCCAAAATATTGAGGTAGCTATTTAAAATGCAGCTCTAAGGACATTTTACTGGATTTTAAATCTTAATCAATTTTGAAAAAATTAAATAAAAATCTGTTGCTACTTCATCAAAATCCACTAGTCGGCCATCCTATCACCACAGGTAGGCACTCCCAACAATGCAGATGAGTGGAGCATCCCTTCGCTAGCTCAGTTGGTAGAGCGGAGGACTGTAGAGTGTGCAAAATGACATTCTTTCAGCTGAACGCGATGGAAGTTCTAATCGGAATTCCTTAGGTCGCTGGTTCAAATCCGGCTCGAAGGAACTATTGCAGGGTTTCCAATTTTAATCCAAAACTGTAAATAAAAATCTTTGGCGAATTTGTCTGAATCTACTCAAGTCAATTTATATCTGGTTTCTCCCAACGTCATGAGTAGGGACTCCCCAAACCAGAGTGAGTTCAAGCAATACTTTGATAGCTCTGTTGGTAAAGCGGAGGACTAAAGTAATTCCGAGGACAAGTCCTTTGCTCCCTGGTTTTCATTCGGCTCAAAGGATGTTGCCCCGAATTTCAAATCAATCAAATATTGTAACTAAAGATCAGATGCAAATTCATCCTCCCAGAGCCAAGGCTGGCGCTCCCAATTGGGAGAGCATCTAAATATATGAAGAACATGCCACAATTACTGAATACTACCTCTTGTAAAATCCAATCTATATCGGTTGTCTGTCCCAATAGCACAAATCTGGTAAGTCAGTTGGCAAAGTGGAAAACTGTTGTGGTTCCACACCAAAATTTTGAAGTAGCTATTTCAAATGCAGCTCAAAGGACATTTTACTGGATTTTAAATCTTACCAAGATTGAAAAAATGAAATAAAAATCTGTTGCTACTTCATCAAAATCCACTAGTCGGCCATCCTAACACCACAGGTAGGCACTCCCAACAATGCAGATGCGTGGAGCATCCCTTCGGTAGCTCTGTTGGTAGAGCGGAGGACTGTCGAGTGTGCAAACGTACATTCATTCAGCTGAACGCGATGGAAGTTCTAATCGGAAATCCTTAGGTCGCTGGTTCAAATCCGGCTCGAAGGAACTATTGCAGGGTTTCCAATTTTAATCCAAAACTGTAAATAAAAATCTTTGGCCAATTTGTCTGAATTTACTCAAGTCAATTTATATCTGGTTTCTCCCAACGTCATGAGTAGGGACTCCCCAAACCAGAGTGAGTTCCAGCAATACTTTGATAGCTCTGTTGGTAAAGCGGAGGACTAAAGTAATTCCGAGGACAAGTCCTTTGCTCCCTGATTTTCATTCGGCTCAAAGGATGTTGCCCCGAATTTCAAATCAATCAAATATTGTAACTAGAATTAGAAATCCCTTTCATCCTCCCAGAGCCAAGGCTGGCGCTCCCAATTGGGAGAGCATCTAAATATATGAAGAACATGCCACAATTACTGAATACTACCTGTTGTAAAATCCAATCTATATCGGATGTCTGTCCCAATAGCACAAATCTGGTAACTCAGTTGGCAAAGTGGAAAACTGTTGTGGTTCCACACCAAAATTTTGAGGTAGCTATTTAAATTGCAGCTCAAAGGACATTTTCCAGGATTTCAAATTTTAATCAATCTTGAAAAATCTAAAGAAAAATCTGTTGCTACATCATCAAAATCCACTTTTCAGCCGTCCTAACACCACAGGTAGGCACTCCCAATAATGCAGTCAAGAGGAGCATCCCTTCGATAGCTCAGTTGGTAGAGCGGAGGACTGTAGAGTTTGAAAACTGACATCCTTTCGACGGAATGCGATGGAAGTTCTAATTGGAAATCCTTAGGTCACTGGTTGAAATCCGGCTCGAAGCAACTATTGCAGGGTTAACAATTTTAATCCAAAACTAAATAAAATATTTTGGCGAATTTGTCTGAATCTACTCAAGTCAATTTATATCTGGTATCTCCCAACGTCATGAGTAGAGACTCCCAACACCAGAGTGAGTTCCAGCAATACTTCGATAGCTCTGTTGGTAAAGCGGAGGGTTTAAGTAATTCCGAGCACAAGTACTTTGCTCCCTGGTTTTAATCCGGCTCAAAGGATGTTGCCCCGAATTTCAAATCAATCAAAAATTGTAACTAAAGATCTGATGCAAATTCATCCTCCCAGAGCCAAGGCTGGCGCTCCCAATTGGGAGAGCATCTAAATACCGTATTTTTGGACCCATAAGGCGCACTTTAAAGTCCGGAAAGCCGTCCAAAAAAACCAGTGCGCCCTTTGAGGTGGAGCGCCCATTGCGTCGACCAAGTGCGCCGCTGGGCTGACGGCGAACATCAACTGCCTGCACACCGCTTATATAGAGAGAAGGCGGGTGTGGCTTACGACAGCAGGGGGGCGTGAGAGGGGATCGATGGGTGTGGACAACAGGCGGACGTGAGAGGGGAGATGGGTGTGAATGACAACAGGCGGGAGAGGGGAGACAAAACAACACAAAGGCACGCCCCCAGTGCAAAGCAGCGCGATGCCCCTATATATACTAGGTGCAACACGTTGCTTAAGCAATTGATCAGCAAAAATGGCATCACTGAAGAGACATTCCTACGAGGCACAGTTTACGCTACACGCTATAAACTACGCCATTGTTCATGGGAATCGAGCAGCTGCGAGAGAATTAAGGATCAACGAATCCATGGTTCGCAAGTGGAGGAAGCAGGAAGACAGACTGCGCCAAGTCAAGAAAACTACACTGAGTTTTCGTGGATGCAAGGCAAGATGGCCCGTGTTGGAAGACCAGCTCGAGCAGTGGATTGCTTCTCAGAGAACAGCTGGGAGAAGTGTATCTACCATCACCATTCGACAGAGAGCAGTAATGCTTGCTGGCGAATTGAACATCGAACACTTCCAAGGAGGGGCGTCTTGGTGTTTTCGTTTTATGAAACGGCGCCATCTATCCATCCGGGCAAAGACGACCGTCGCGCAGCAACTCCCAGCGGATTACAAGGAGAAGATTGTCGCCTTCCGCTCTTACTGCAGCAAAAAGATTGTCGACAAACGTATCCAGCCCAGCCACATCACCAACATGGACGAGGTGCCGCTGACTTTCGACATCCCGGTGAACCGCACTGTGGAGAAGAAGGGGATGAGCACGGTAGCAATCCGCACAACGGGGCACGAGAAGTCTGCTTTTACTGTTGTGCTAGCTTGCCATGCTAACGGACAAAAATTGCCACCTATGGTGATTTTTAAGCGGAAGACGCTGCCTAAAGAGAAGTTTCCTGCCGGCGTTATCATCAAGGCCAATCAAAAGGGCTGGATGGACGAGGACAAAATGAGAGAGTGGTTGAGTGAGGTGTACGTAAAAAGACCCGGTGATTTTTTCCACGCGTCACCGTCGCTGTTGGTCTGTGACTCCATGCGTGCCCATCTGACAGCCGCTGTGAAAAGTCAAGTCACGCATATGAACTCAGAGCTTGCCATCATCCCGGGAGGCTTGACAAAGGAACTCCAACCACTCGACTTAAGTATAAACAGAGCGTTCAAAGTGAAGTTGCGTGCTGCGTGGGAGCGATGGATGGCGGAGGGCGAACACAGCTTCACAAAGACTGGGAGACAGCGAAGAGCAAGTTATGCCACAATTTGCGAGTGGATTGTAGCTGCTTGGACGAACGTGTCTGCTAGCTCTATTGCAAGAGCTTTCGCGAAAGCCGGCAATACATCCGGGGAGACGCTCAGCAGCGACACAGACTCGGACAATGACGAGAGGGAACCTGGCGTGTTTGAGGGAGAATTTGCCCAACTATTTCTGTCTGATACGGAAGACGATGATTTTGAAGGATTTGTGGATGACTGATAACTCTTAATGTGAGTACCTTGTTAAATAAAATACAACCAAACGCAGTTTTGCTCCTGTTGCCGTTTTTTCAAAACAGCTAGCCATGCTATCGTCTGTTTTAGTGTGCATGCATGTAAACTAAGGTAATGTATGGTAGGCTGGGAGGCAGAATTTTGCTGGGCCTACACTTTTATGCTTTTCAGTTGATTTGGGATGATAGTTTTAGTTTTGATGTAACACCGTGACCGCACATCGTTTGTTGACAAGTGACTTGCTCACACCGGCATTGTGTCGGCATCCCATCTGAGGGGCTGCGCCGCAGCGAGACGGCGAAGCAGCGAGATGGCGAGGCAGACTGATAATGACTCGTGTTGTTTATCTTGGATACAGAAGACAAGGACTTGGTGCATTTTTGGATGAGGACAACTTCAGCACGTTGTTAAAAGCTAAAATAAAGTACCACTGAACTCCCGCTGCCATTTTAAAAACACGCTAGCGTGACTGAGCAGCCAGCGAGACTGCTCGATTGGTCGGTTGTGTTAGCGCCCGATGAGTCGGCGCGTTCTATCTATGTAACAAATACAGAAATAGCGCCCCCAACAGGTGTTGCGCCCTTTGACACGGCGCGTCTTTTGAGTCCAAAAATACGGTATATGAAGAACATGCCACAATTACTGAATACTACCTGTTGTAAAATCCAATCTATATCGGATGTCTGTCCCAATAGCACAAATCTGGTAACTCAGTTGGCAAAGTGGAAAACTGTTGTGGTTCCACACCAAAATTTTGAGGTAGCTATTTAAATTGCAGCTCAAAGGACATTTTCCTGGATTTCAAATTTTAATCAATCTTGTAAAATTTAAAGAAAAATCTGCATCATCAAAATCCACTTGTCAGCCGTCCTAACACCACAGGTAGGCACTCCCAATAATGCAGACAAGAGGAGCATCCCTTCGATAGCTCAGTCGGTAGAGCGGAGGACTGTAGAGTTTGAAAACTGACATCCTTTCGGCGGAACGCGATGGAAGTTCTAATTGGAAATCCTTAGGTCGCTGGTTCAAATCCGGCTCGAAGGAACTATTACCGGCTTTCCAATTTTAATTCAAAACTGTAAATAAAAATCTTTGGTGAATTTGTATGAATCTACACAAGTCTCGTCTTGTCAATCCCAACGTCATGAGTAGGTGATCCCAAAACCAGAGTGAGGTCCAGCAATACTTTGATAGCTCTGTTGGTAAAGCGGAGGTCTTAAGTGATTCCGAGCACAAGTCCTTTGCTCCCTGGTTTTCATCCGGCTCAAAGGATGTTGCCCCGAATTTTAAATCAATCAAAAATTGTAACTAAAGATCTGAAGGAAATTCATCCTCCCAGAGCCAAGGCTGGCCCTCCCAATTGGGAGAGCATCTAAATATATAAGGAACATGCCACAATTACTGAATACTACCTGTTGTAAAATCCAATCTATATCGGTTGTCTGTCCCAATAGCACAAATCTGGTAAGTCAGTTGGCAAAGTGGAAAACTCTTGTGGTTCCACACCAAAATTTTGAAGTAGCTATTTCAAATGCAGCTCAAAGGACATTTTACTGAATTTTAAATCTTAATCAAGATTGAAAAAATGAAATAAAAATCTGTTGCTACTTCATCAAAATCCACTAGTCGGCCATCCTAACACCACAGGTAAGCACTCCCAATAATGCAGACTAGTGGAGCATCCCTGCGATAGCGCAGTTGGTAGAGCGGAGGACTGTAGAGTGTGAAAACTGACATCATTCGGCGGAAAACGATGGATGTTTGAATTGGAAATCCTTAGGTTCCGGGTTCAAATCCGGCTCGAAGGAACTATTGCAGGGTTCCCAATTTTAATCCAAAACTGTAAATAAAAATCTTTGGCGAATTTGTCTGAATCTACTCAAGTCAATTTATATCTGGTATCTCCCAACATCATGAGGAGGGACTCCCAAAACCAGAGTGAGTTCCAGCAATACTTCGATTGCTCTGTTGGTAAAGCGGAGGATTTAAGTAATTCCGAGCACAAGTACTTTGCTCCCTGGTTTTAATCCGGCTCAAAGGATGTTGCCCCGAATTTCAAATCAATCAAAAATTGTAACTAAAGATCTGATGCAAATTCATCCTCCCAGAGCCAAGGCTGGCGCTCCCAATTGGGAGAGCATCTAAATATATGAAGAACATGCCACAATTACTGAATACTAACTGTTGTAAAATCCAATCTATATCGGATGTCTGTCCCAATAGCACAAATCTGGTAACTCAGTTTTCTAAGTGAAAAACTGTTGTGGTTCCACACCATAATTTTGAGGTAGCTATTTAAATTGCAGCTCAATGGAAATTTTCCTGGATTTCAAATTTTAATCAATCTTGAAAAATTTAAAGAAAAATCTGTTGCTACTTCATCAAAATCCACTAGTTGGCCATTCTAACACCACAGGTAAGCACTCCCAATAATGCAGACGAGTGGAGCATTCCTTCGATAGCTCAGTTGGTAGAGCGGAGGACTGTAGAGTGTGCAAACTTACATTCATTCAGCTGAACGCGATGAAAGTTCTAATCGGAAATCCTTAGGTCGCTGGTTCAAATCCGGCTCGAAGGAACAATTGCAGGGTTTCCAATTTTAATCCAAAACTGTAAATAAAAGTCTTTGGCGAATTTGTCTGAATCTACTCAAGTCAATTTATATCTGGTTTCTCCCAACGTCATGAGTAGGGACTCCCCAAACCAGAGTGAGTTCCAGCAATACTTTGATAGCTCTGTTGGTAAAGCGGAGGACTAAAGTAAATCCGAGGACAAGTCCTTTGCCCCCTGGTTTTCATTCGGCTCAAAGGATGTTGCCCCGAATTTCAAATCAATCAAATATTGTAACTAAAGATCAGATGCAAATTCATCCTCCCAGAGCCAAGGCTGGCCCTCCCAATTGGGAGAGCATCTAAATATATACGGAACATACCACAATTACTGAATACTACCTGTTGTAAAATCCAATCTACATCGGTTGTCTGTCCCAAAAGCACAAATCTGGTAACTCAGTTGGCAAAGTGGAAAAATGTTGTGGTTCCACACCAAAATTTTGAAGTAGCTATTTCAAATGCAGCTCAAAGGACTTTTTACTGGATTTTAAATCTTAATCAAGATTGAAAAAATGAAATAAAAATCTGTTGCTACTTCATCAAAATCCACTAGTCGGCCATCCTAACACCACAGGTAATCACTCCCAATAATGCAGACTAGTGGAGGATACCTGCGATAGCACAGTTCGTAGAGCGGAGGACTGTAGAGTGTGAAAACTGACATCCTTTCGGCGGAACACGATGGATGTTTGAATTGGAAATCCTTAGGTTCCTGGTTCAAATCCGTCTCAAAGGAACTATTGCAGGGTTCCTAATTTTAATCCAAAACTGTCAATTAAAAACTTTGGCGAATTTGTCTGAATCTACTCAAGTCAATTTATATCTGGTATCTCCCAACGTCATGAGTAGGGACTCCCAAAAGCAGAGTGAGTTCCAGAAATACTTCGATTGCTCTGTTGGTAAAGCGGAGGATTTAAGTAATTCCCAGCACAAGTACTTTGCTCCCTGGTTTTAATCCGGCTTAAAGGATCTTGCCCCGAATTTCAAATCAATCAAAAATTGTAACTAAAGATCTGATGCAAATTCATTCTCCCAGAGCCAAGGCTGGCGCTCCCAATTGGGAGAGCATCTAAATATATGAAGAACATGCCACAATTACTGAATACTACCTGTTGTGAAATCCAATCTATATCGGATGTCTGTCCCAATAGCACAAATCTGGTAACTCAGTTGGCAAAGTGGAAAACTGTTGTGGTTCCACACCAAAATTTTGAGGTAGCTATTTAAATTGCAGCTCAAAGGACATTTTCCTGGATTTCAAATTTTAATCAATCTTGAAAAATGTAAAGAAAAATCTTTTGCTACATCATCAAAATCCACTTCTCAGCCGTCCTAACACCACAGGTAGGCACTCCCAATAATGCAGACAAGAGGAGCATCCCTTCGATAGCTCAGTCGGTAGAGTGGAGGACTGTAGAGTGTGAAAACAGACTCAATTCTATCAACGTGTGACGCGGAAATCTTAATCCATGCGTTTGTTACGTCTCGCCTCGACTATTGTAACGCTTTGCTCTCGGGTCTCCCCATGTCGAGTATTAAAAGTCTGCAGTTAGTTCAAAATGCAGCAGCTAGACTCTTAACTAAGACGAGAAAGGTTGAACATATTACCCCGATATTAGCCAATTTGCATTGGCTTCCGGTCCACTTGAGATGTGATTTTAAAGTTCTGCTACTTACTTTTAAAATATTGCACGGCTTAGCACCTTCTTATCTCGTTGACCTCGTGGTACCATATGTTCCGTCCCGAAACCTTCGCTCACAAAATGCTGGTCTTTTAGTGATCCCGCGAGCCAAAAAGAAGTCCGCAGGTTCTAGAGCGTTCTCTATTCGGGCACCAATGCTTGGGAATGCACTTCCCTCAGATATTCGAGGCGCCACCTCAGTAGAAATGTTCAAAACACTATTAAAGACGCATTTATACTCTTGTGCATTTAGCTGAAATATTTGTTGGCCTGTTTACTGCCGCTTTTTTTTTCTTTTGTTTTCTTTTCTGCCCCCTTTTCCCCCGGCTGGGGGATTAGGTGACGGTGACCCACTAGGAAGTTTAAGGCATTGACCAACTGGGCATGCACCTGTTCCAGTGATGTCGTCTTCCTGCAGCGCGACATTTGATCAATTTATTTATATACTTTAGCATCTAATTTAATTATTTGTTGGCCTGTTTACTGCCGCTTCTTCTCTTTTCTGCCCCCTCCTTCCCCTGCTTGGGAATTAGGTGATGGGGACATGCTTTGAAGATTACGGCACTGACGAACCGGGAAGGGACCTGCTCTGCCGAAGTCGTCTTCATGCAGCGCCTTTTCTGATTTCCTTATATTTCAGCACTTCATTGAACTACTTGTTGGCCTGTTTGCTATTTCTGTTCTTTCTTTTCTGTTCCCAATTCCCCGAATTAGGTGATGGCGATTCACTTGGAAGTGGCTGTACTGAATTTACACCAACTGACCGGTACAAGATCGAAGGCTCATCTTCGGATATGCTGCCATGGATATTACGGCCCTGGATGAGGACCCACTCCACTGAAGTCATCTTCCTGCAGCACTTCATTCAATTGACTCTTATATTATCTCATCTATTATCGCATAGCATCATTGTATGTGTCAAATGTTGCCCAGTTGGCATCCATTGCAGCCTGGTCATCCTGGAAGGGGGATTCCCCCATCTGTGGTCCCTTCTCAAGGTTTCTCACTTTTCCCCTAATGAGGTTTTGTGAGTTTTTCCTTGCCCTCCTGGGGGTTAAGATCGGGGATGTCGATTGTGGCTATGTAAAGCACTTTGAGACTGTCTGTGATTAAGGGCTATACAAATAAAATTGACTTGACTTGACAATCCTTTCGGCGGAACGCGATGGACGTTCTAATCGGAAATCCTTTGGTCGCTGGTTCAAATCCGGCTCGAAGGAACTATTACCGGCGTCCCAATTTTAATTCAAAACTGTAAATAAAAATCTTTGGTGAATTTGTATGAATCTACACAAGTCTAGTCTGGTCTATCCCAACGTCATGAGTAGGTGATCCCAAAACCAGAGTGAGGTCCAGCAATACTTTGATAGCTCTGTTGGTAAAGCGGAGGTCTTAAGTGATTCCGAGCACAAGTCCTTTGCTCCCTGGTTTTCATCCGGCTCAAAGGATGTTGCCCCGAATTTCAAATCAATCAAAAATTGTAACTAAAGATCTGAAGCAAATTCATCCTCCCAGAGCCAAGGCTGGCCCTCCCAATTGGGAGAGCATCTAAATATATAAGGAACATGCCACAATTACTGAATACTACCTGTTGTAAAATCCAATCTATATCGGTAGTCTGTCCCAAAAGCACAAATCTGGTAACTCAGTTGGCAAAGTGGAAAACCGTTGTGGTTCCACACCAACATTTTGAAGTAGCTATTTCAAATGCAGCTCAAAGGACATTTTACTGGATTTTAAATCTTAATCAAGATTGAAAAAATGAAATAAAAATCTGTTGCTACTTCATCAAAATCCACTAGTCGGCCATCCTAATACCACAGGTAGGCACTCCCAACAATGCACATCAGTGGAGCATCCCTTCGGTAGCTCAGTTGGTAGAGCGGAGGACTGTAGAGTGTGCAAACTGACATTCTTTAAGCTGAACGCGATGGAAGTACTAATCGGAAATCCTTATGTCGCTGGTTCAAATCCGGCTCGAAGGAACTATTGCAGGTTTTTCAATTTTAATCCAAAACTGTAAATAACAATCTTTGGCGAATTTGTCTGAATCTACTCAAGTCAATTTATATCTGGTTTCTCCCAACGTCATGAGTAGGGACTCCCCAATCCAGAGTGAGTTCCAGCAATACTTCGATAGCTCTGTTGGTAAAGCGGAGGACTAAAGTAATTCCGAGGACAAGTCCTTTGCTCCCTGGTTTTCATCCGGCTCAAAGGATGTTGCCCCGAATTTCAAATCAATCAAATATTGTAACTAAAGATCAGATGCAAATTCATCCTCCCAGAGCCAAGGCTGGCGCTCCCAATTGGGAGAGCATCTAAATATATGAAGAACATGCCACAATTACTGAATACTACCTGTTGTAAAATCCAATCTATATCGGATGTCTGTCCCAATAGCACAAATCTGGTAACTCAGTTGGCAAAGTGGAAAACTGTTGTGGTTCCACACCAAAATTTTGAGGTAGCTATTTAAATTGCAACTCAAAGGACATTTTCCTGGATTTCAAATTAAAATCAATCTTGAAAAATTTAAAGAAAAATCAGTTGCTACATCATCAAAATCCACTTTTCCGCAGTCCTAACACCACAGGTAGGCACTCCCAATAATGCAGACAAGAGGAGCATCCCTTCGATAGCTCAGTTGGTAGAGCGGAGGACTGTAGAGTTTGAAAACTGACATCCTTTCGACGGAACGCGATGGAAGTTCTCATTGGATATCCTTAGGTCGCTGGTTCAAATCCGGCTCAAAGGAACTATTACCGGCTTTCCAATTTTAATTCAAAACTGTAAATAAAAATCTTTGGTGAATTTGTATGAATCTACACAAGTCTAGTCTGGTCAATCCCAACGTCATGAGTAGGTGATCCCAAAACCAGAGTGATGTCCAGCAATACTTTGATAGCTCTGTTGGTAAAGCGGAGGTCTTAAGTTATTCCGAGCACAAGTCCTTTGCTCCCTGGTTTTCATCCGGCTCAAAGGATGTTGCCCCGAATTTCAAATCAATCAAAAATTGTAACTAAAGATCTGAAGGAAATTCATCCTCCCAGAGCCAAGGCTAGCCCTCCCAATTGGGAGAGCATCTAAATATATAAGGAACATGCCACAATTACTGAATACTACCTGTTGTAAAATCCAATCTATATCGGTTGTCTGTCCCAATAGCACAAATCTGGTAACTCAGTTGGCAAAGTGGAAAACTGTTGTGGTTCCACACCAAAATTTTGAAGTAGCTATTTCAAATGCAGCTCAAAGGACATTTGACTGGATTTTAAATCTTAATCAAGATTGAAAAAATGAAATAAAAATCTGTTGCTACTTCATCAAAATCCACTAGTCGGCCATCCTTACACTATTGGTGGACACTTTCAATAATGCTGATCTGCGGCGCACCCCTTCCATAGCTCAATAGGTTGAGGGGAGGACTGTAGAATTTGAAAACTGACCTCCTTTCGACTGAAAGCGATCGAAGTTCTAATAAAATACTTGGGTTGCTGTTTCAAATCTGGCCCCAATGAATTTTTGCAGACTTTCTATTCTTGATCAAAAATTGTAAATAAAGATCTTTGGCAAATTTGTTTGAATCTACTCGAGTCAAATCTGGTATCTCCCAACGTCATGAGTAGGGACTCCCAAAACCAGAGTGAGTTCCAGCAATACTTCGATAGCTCTGTTGGTAAAGCAGAGGATTTAAGTAATTCCTAGCACAAGTCCTTAGCTCCCTGGTTTTAATCCGGCTCAAAGGATTTTGCCCCGAATTTCAAATCAATCAAAAATTGTAACTAAAGATCTGGGGCAAATTCATCCTCCCTGAGCATACACAGGCATTCCCAGTTTGGAGCGCATCAAAATCAACAAACATGCCAAAATTACTGAATACAACCTGTTAGAAAATCCAGTCCAAATTGTTGTCTGTCCCAATAGCACAAATCTGGTAACTCAGTTGGCAAAGTGGAAAGCTGTTGTGGTTCCACACCAAAATTTTGAGGTAGCTATTTAAAATGCAGCTCAAAGGACAATTTACTGGATTTTAAATCTTAATCAATATTGAAAAAATGAAATAAAAATCTGTTGCTACTTCATCAAAATCCACTAGTCGGCCATCCTAACACCACATGTAGGCACTCCCAATAATGCAGATGAGTGGAGCATCCCTTCGATAGCTCAGTTGGTAGAGCGGAGGACTGTAGAGTGTGCGAACGGACATCCTTTCGGCGGAACGCAATGGAAATTCTAATCGGAAATCCTTAGGTAGCTAGTTCAAATCTGGCTTGAAGGAACTATTGCAGGGTTACCAATTTTAATCCAAAACTAAATAAAATTTTTTGGCGAATGTGTCTGAATCTACTCAAGTCAATTTATATCTGGTATCTCCCAACATCATGAGTAGGGACTCCCAAAACCAGAGTGAGTTCCAGCAATACTTCGATTGCTCTGTTGGTAAAGCGGAGGATTTAAGTAATTCCGAGCACAAGTACTTTGCTCCCTGGTTTTAATCCGGCTCAAAGGATGTTGCCCCGAATTTCAAATCAATCAAAAATTGTAACTAAAGATCTGATGCAAATTCATCCTCCCAGAGCCAAGGCTGGCGCTCCCAATTGGGAGAGCATCTAAATATATGAAGAACATGCCACAATTACGGAATACTACCTGTTGTAAAATTCAATCTATATCGGTTGTCTGTCCATATAGCACAAATCTGGTAACTCAGTTGGCAAAGTTGAAAACTGTTGTGGTTCCACACCAAAAGTTTTAAGTAGCTATTTAAAATGCAGCTCAAAGGACATTTTACTGGATTTCATATCGAAATCAAGATTGAAAAAGTAGATAAAATTCTGTTGCTACTTCATCAAAATCCACTAGTCGGCCATCCTAATACCACAGGTAGGCACTCCCAATAATGCAGATGACTGGCGACTCCCTTCGATAGCTCAGTTGGTAGAGTGGAGGACTGTAGAGTGTGAAAACTGACATCCTTTCGGCGGAATGCGATGGAAGTTCTAACCAGAAATCCTTAGGTCGCTGGTTCAAATCCGGCTCGAAGGAACTATTACAGGCTTTCCAATTTTAATCCAAAACTGTAAATAAAAATTTTTGGCGAATGTGTCTGAATCTACTCAAGTCAATTTATATCTGGTATCTCCCAACGTCATGAGTAGGTGATCCCAAAACCAGAGTGAGGTCCAGCAATACTTTGATAGCTCTGTTGGTGAAGCGGAGGTCTTAAGTAATTCCGAGCACATGTACTTTGCTCCCTGGTTTTAATCCGGCTCAAAGGATGTTGCCCGAATTTCAAATTCATCAAAAATTGTAACTAAAGATCTTATAAAAATTCATCCGCCCAAAACCACGGCTGGCGCTCCCAATTGGGTGATTATCTAAATATATAAGGAACATGCCACAATTACTGAATACTACCTGTTATAAATTCCAGTCTATATCAGTGTTCTGTCCCAATAGCACAAATCTGGTAACTCAGTTGGCAAAGTGGAAAACTGTTGTGGTTCCACTCCAAAATATTGAGGTAGCTATTTAAAATGCAGCTCTAATGACATTTTACTGGATTTTAAATCTTAAGCAATTTTGAAAAAATGAAATAAAAATCTGTTGCGACTTCATCAAAATCCACTCGTCGGCCATCCTAACACCACAGGTAGGCACTCCCAACAATACATATGAGTGGAGCATCCCTTCGGTAGCTCAGTTGGTAAAACGGAGGACTGTAGAGTGTGAAAACTGACATTCTTTCGGCGGAAAACGATGGATGTTCTAATTGGAAATCCTTAGGTTACTGGTTCAAATCCGGCTCGAAGGAACTATTGCAGGGTTACCAATTTTAATCCAAAACTGTAAATAAAAATCTTTGGCAAATTTGTCTGAATCTACCCAAGTCAATTTATATCTGGTATCTCCCAACGTCATGAGTAGGGACTCCCAAAACCAGAGTGAGTTCCAGCAATACTTCGATAACTCTGTTGGTAAAGCGGAGGATTTAAGTAATTCCGAGCACAAGTACTTTGCTCCCTGGTTTTAATCCGGCTCAAAGGATGTTGCCCCGAATATCAAATCAATCAAAAATTGTAACTAAAGATCTGGGGCAAATTCATCCTCCCTGAGCATACACAGGCATTCCCAGTTTGGAGCGCATCAAAATCAACAAACATGCCAAAATTACTGAATACAACCTGTTAGAAAATCCAGTCCAAATTGTTGTCTGTCCCAATAGCACAAATCTGGTAACTCAGTTGGCAAAGTGGAAAGCTGTTGTGGTTCCACACCAAAATTTTGAGGTAGCTATTTAAAATGCAGCTCAAAGGACAATTTACTGGATTTTAAATCTTAATCAATATTGAAAAAATGAAATAAAAATCTGTTGCTACTTCATCAAAATCCACTAGTCGGCCATCCTAACACCACATGTAGGCACTCCCAATAATGCAGATGAGTGGAGCATCCCTTCGATAGCTCAGTTGGTAGAGCGGAGGACTGTAGAGTGTGCGAACGGACATCCTTTCGGCGGAACGCAATGGAAATTCTAATCGGAAATCCTTAGGTAGCTAGTTCAAATCTGGCTTGAAGGAACTATTGCAGGGTTACCAATTTTAATCCAAAACTAAATAAAATTTTTTGGCGAATGTGTCTGAATCTACTCAAGTCAATTTATATCTGGTATCTCCCAACATCATGAGTAGGGACTCCCAAAACCAGAGTGAGTTCCAGCAATACTTCGATTGCTCTGTTGGTAAAGCGGAGGATTTAAGTAATTCCGAGCACAAGTACTTTGCTCCCTGGTTTTAATCCGGCTCAAAGGATGTTGCCCCGAATTTCAAATCAATCAAAAATTGTAACTAAAGATCTGATGCAAATTCATCCTCCCAGAGCCAAGGCTGGCGCTCCCAATTGGGAGAGCATCTAAATATATGAAGAACATGCCACAATTACGGAATACTACCTGTTGTAAAATTCAATCTATATCGGTTGTCTGTCCATATAGCACAAATCTGGTAACTCAGTTGGCAAAGTTGAAAACTGTTGTGGTTCCACACCAAAAGTTTTAAGTAGCTATTTAAAATGCAGCTCAAAGGACATTTTACTGGATTTCATATCGAAATCAAGATTGAAAAAGTAGATAAAATTCTGTTGCTACTTCATCAAAATCCACTAGTCGGCCATCCTAATACCACAGGTAGGCACTCCCAATAATGCAGATGACTGGCGACTCCCTTCGATAGCTCAGTTGGTAGAGTGGAGGACTGTAGAGTGTGAAAACTGACATCCTTTCGGCGGAATGCGATGGAAGTTCTAACCAGAAATCCTTAGGTCGCTGGTTCAAATCCGGCTCGAAGGAACCTCAATGGACCCACTCCAGTTTGCATACCAGCCTGGCATCAGTGTGGATGATGCCATCATCTACCTGCTCCACACTTCACTCTTCCACCTGGAGAAGGCGGGGGGCACGGTGAGGATCATGTTCTTTGATTTCTCAAGTGCTTTCAACACCATCCAGCCCGCCTTATTGGGAGACAAGCTGGAGCAGGCGGGAGTGGCCCACCACCTCATCACATGGATTCACAACTACCTCACAAACCGGCCACAGTACGTGAGAACACAGGACTGTGTGTCTGACGTGCTCCTCTGCAGCACGGGAGCGCCGCAGGGAACTGTGCTGGCTCCCTTCCTGTTCACCCTCTACACCTCGGACTACAAATACAATTCCACAACCTGTCACCTGCAGAAGTTCTCTGATGACTCTGCGATTGTCGGCCTCATCACTGACGATGACGATCGGGAGTACAGAGGGGTTACGCAGGGGTTCGTGGACTGGTGTCAGCAGAACCGCCTCCAAATCAACGCTGGGAAATCCAAAGAGCTGGTGGTGGATTTCCGCAAGCGTCGGCACTCTCCACCTGCACCAGTGAATATCCAGGGAACAGACGTTGAGAGGGTCTCAACTTACAAGTACCTGGGTGTTCATCTGAACAATAAACTGGACTGGAGCGACAACACAGACGCTCTCTATAGGAAGGGTCAGAGCAGACTCTTCCTACTCAGGCGGCTGAGGTCCTTTGGCGTTCGGGGAACACTCCTCAGGAACTTCTATGACTCGGTGGTTTCATCAGTCATCTTCTATGGAGTGGTCTCCTGGGCAGGAGGCATCTCGGGCCGAGACAAAAAGAGACTGGACAAACTGGTGAGGAGGGCCAGCTCTGTCCTGGGCTGCTCCCTGGACTCTGTGGACTCAGTGGGGGGCAGAAGGATGACGGCAAAACTGTCATCAATGCTGGACAAACCAGCCCACCCATTCAATGACACTCTGAGAACACTTTACAGCTCCTTCAGTGACAGACTTTTACACCCTCGCTGTACCAAAGAGAGATTTCGCCGCTCCTTCCTGCCAACTGCTGTCAGACTTTTTAACAAGAACATTGGGTCAGGCCTACAAACGGGAGGGCATTAGTGCAATTGTGCAGTCCTAGGATGCAATATTAACTACTACTGTACTTTCAGCCAAGGGTGTACTTAAATATTGACCAATGATGTATTTTGTTTACCATTACAGTATTCTTATTACAATACTTCTATCACTGTAGTATTTCTACCACTGCAGGATGTTCACTATTACAGTACTTTTATCATTGCAGTACTTTCATCATTGCAGTATTTTTCTATCGTTGCAGTACTTTTACTATTACAGTACTTTTACCATTGCAGTATTTTCTATCATGCAGTACTTTTCTATCATTTCAGTACTCTTACCATTACAGTACTTTTATCATTGCAATATTTTTATGATTGCAGTATTTTCAATCATTCAGTAGTTTTTATCATTACAGCGTTTCCCCCTCCGTATAATGGACAAACATTAGGAGTGTTTCCTTACACTTAGATACGTTTATACTGTGTATATTTGCATGCTTTTTCTGAATGTCTGCTGCTAATGTTATACATTAACGGCTACATTACGCCGCCGACTCTGTGTGATCTATATCTTTGCTGCTGTAACACCTCAAATTTCCCCATTGTGGGACTAATAAAGGACATCTTATCTTATCTTATCTTACAGGCTTTCCAATTTTAATCCAAAACTGTAAATAAAAATTTTTGGCGAATGTGTCTGAATCTACTCAAGTCAATTTATATCTGGTATCTCCCAACGTCATGAGTAGGTGATCCCAAAACCAGAGTGAGGTCCAGCAATACTTTGATAGCTCTGTTGGTGAAGCGGAGGTCTTAAGTAATTCCGAGCACATGTACTTTGCTCCCTGGTTTTAATCCGGCTCAAAGGATGTTGCCCGAATTTCAAATTCATCAAAAATTGTAACTAAAGATCTTATAAAAATTCATCCGCCCAAAACCACGGCTGGCGCTCCCAATTGGGTGATTATCTAAATATATAAGGAACATGCCACAATTACTGAATACTACCTGTTATAAATTCCAGTCTATATCAGTGTTCTGTCCCAATAGCACAAATCTGGTAACTCAGTTGGCAAAGTGGAAAACTGTTGTGGTTCCACTCCAAAATATTGAGGTAGCTATTTAAAATGCAGCTCTAATGACATTTTACTGGATTTTAAATCTTAAGCAATTTTGAAAAAATGAAATAAAAATCTGTTGCGACTTCATCAAAATCCACTCGTCGGCCATCCTAACACCACAGGTAGGCACTCCCAACAATACATATGAGTGGAGCATCCCTTCGGTAGCTCAGTTGGTAAAACGGAGGACTGTAGAGTGTGAAAACTGACATTCTTTCGGCGGAAAACGATGGATGTTCTAAATGGAAATCCTTAGGTTACTGGTTCAAATCCGGCTCGAAGGAACTATTGCAGGGTTACCAATTTTAATCCAAAACTGTAAATAAAAATCTTTGGCAAATTTGTCTGAATCTACCCAAGTCAATTTATATCTGGTATCTCCCAACGTCATGAGTAGGGACTCCCAAAACCAGAGTGAGTTCCAGCAATACTTCGATAACTCTGTTGGTAAAGCGGAGGATTTAAGTAATTCCGAGCACAAGTACTTTGCTCCCTGGTTTTAATCCGGCTCAAAGGATGTTGCCCCGAATATCAAATCAATCAAAAATTGTAACTAAAGATCTGATGCAAATTCATCCTCCCAGAGCCAAGGCTGGCGCTCCCAATTGGGAGAGCATCTAAATATATGAAGAACATGCCACAATTACTGAATACTACCTGTTGTAAAATCCAATCTATATCGGTTGTCTGTCCCAATAGCACAAATCTGGTAACTCAGTTGGCAAAGTGGAAAACTGTTGTGGTTCCACACCAAAATTTTGAGGTAGCTATTTAAATTGCAGCTCAATGGACATTTTCCTGGATTTCAAATTTGAATCAATCTTGAAAAATGTAAAGAAAAATCTGTTGCTACATCATCAAAATCCACTTCAGCCGTCCTAACACCACAGGTAGGCACTCGCAATAATGCAGACAAGAGGAGCATCCCTTCGATAGCTAAATTGGTAGAGCGGAGGACTGTAGAGTGTGAAAACTGACATCCTTTCGGCGGAACGCGATGGAAGTTCTAATTGGAAAGCCTTAGGTCGCTGGTTCAAAACCGGCTCGAAGGAACTATAACCGGCTTTCCAATTTTAATTCAAAACTGTAAATAAAAATCTTTGGTGAATTTGTATGAATCTACACAAGTCTAGTCTGGTCTATCCCAAAGCCATGAGTAGGTGATCCCAAAACCAGAGTGAGGTCCAGCAATACTTTGATAGCTCTGTTGGTAAAGCGGAGGTCTTAAGTGATTCAGAGCACAAGTCCTTTGCTCCCTGGTTTTCATCCGGCTCAAAGGATGTTGCCCCGAATTTCAAATCAATCAAAAATTGTAACTAAAGATCTGAAGCACATTCATCCTCCCAGAGCCAAGGCTGGCCCTCCCAATTGGGAGAGCATCTAAATATATAAGGAACATGCCACAATTACTGAATACTACCTGTTGTAAAATCCAATCTATATCGGTTGTCTGTCCCAATAGCACAAATCAGGTAACTCAGTTGGCAAAGTGGAAAACTGTTGTGGTTCCACACCAAAATTTTGAAGTAGCTATTTCAAATGCAGCTCAAAGGACATTTTACTGGATTTTAAATGTTAATCAAGATTGAAAAAATGAAATAAAAATCTGTTGCTACTTCATCAAAATCCACTAGTCGGCCATCCTAACACCACAGGTAGGCACTCCCATTAATGCAGGTGACTGGCGGATCCCTTCGATAGCTCAGTTGGTAGAGCGGAGGACTGTAGAGTGTGAAAACTGACATCCTTTCGGCGGAACGCGACGGAAGTTCTAATCGGAAATCCTTAGGTCGCCGGTTCAAATCCGGCTCGAAGGAACTATTGCAGGGTTCCCAATTTTAATCCAAAACTGTCAATAAAAATCTTTGGCGAATTTGTCTGAATCTACTCAAGTCAATTTATATCTGGTATCTCCCAACGTCATGAGTAGGGACTCCCAAAACCAGAGTGAGTTCCAGCAATACTTCGATAACTCTGTTGGTAAAGCAGAGGATTTAAGTAATTCCGAGCACAAGTACTTTGCTCCCTTGTTTTAATCCGGCACAAAGGATGTTGCCCCGAATATCAAATCAATCAAAAATTGTAACTAAAGATCTGATGCAAATTCATTCTCCCAGAGCCAAGGCTGGTGCTCCCAATTGGGAGAGCATCTAAATATATGAAGAACATGCCACAATTACTGAATACTACCTGTTGTAAAATCCAATCTATATCGGTTGTCTGTCCCAATAGCACAAATCTGGTAACTCAGTTGGCAAAGTGGAAAACTGTTGTGGTTCCACACCTAAATTTTGAAGTAGCTATTTAAAATGCAGCTCAAAGGACATTTTACTGGATTTCATATCTTAATCAAGATTGAAAAAGTAGATAAAATTCTGTTGCTACTTCATCAAAATCCACTAGTCGGCCATCCTAATACCACAGGTAGGCACTCCCATTAATGCAGGTGACTGGCGGATCCCTTCGATAGCTCAGTTGGTAGAGCGGAGGACTGTAGAGTGTGAAAACTGACATCCTTTCGGCGGAACGCGACGGAAGTTCTAATCGGAAATCCTTAGGTCGCTGGTTCAAATCCGGCTCGAACCAATAGCACAAATCTGGTAACTCAGTTGGCAAAGTGGAAAACTGTTGTGGTTCAACACCAAAATTTTGAAGTAGCTATTTAAAATGCAGCTCAAAGGACATTTTACTGGATTTTAAATCTTAATCAAGATTGAAAAAGTAGATAAAATTCTGTTGCTACTTCATCAAAATCCAATAGTCGGCCATCCTAATACCACAGGTAGGCACTCCCATTAATGCAGGTGACTGGCGGATCCCTTCGATAGCGCAGTTGGTAGAGCGGAGGACTGTTGAGTGTGAAAACTGACATCCTTTCGGCGGAACACAATGGATGTTTGAATTGGAAATCCTTAGGTTCCTGGTTCAAATCCGGCTCGAAGGAACTATTGCAGGGTTTCCAATTGTAATCCAAAACTGTCAATAAGAATCTTTTGCGAATTTGTCTGAATCTACTCAAGTCAATTTATATCTGGTTTCTCCCAACGTCATGAGTAGGGACTCCCCAAACCAGAGTGAGTTCCAGCAATACTTCGATAGCTCTGTTGGTAAAGCGGAGGACTAAAGTAATTCCGAGGACAAGTCCTTTGCTCCCTGGTTTTCATCCGGCTCAAAGGATGTTGCCCCGAATTTCAAATCAATCAAATATTGTAACTAAATATCAGATGCAAATTCATCCTCCCAGAGCCAAGGCTGGCGCTCCCAATTGGGAGAGCATCTAAATATATGAAGAACATGCCACAATTACTGAATACTAACTGTTGTAAAATCCAATCTATATCGGATGTCTGTCCCAATAGCACAAATCTGGTAACTCAGTTTTCTAAGTGGAAAACTGTTGTGGTTCCACACCAAAATTTTGAGGTAGCTATTTAAATTGCAGCTCAAAGGACATTTTACTGGATTTTAAATCTTACCAAGATTGAAAAAATGAAATAAAAATCTGTTGCTACTTCATCAAAATCCACTAGTCGGCCATCCTAACACCACAGGTAAGCACTCCCAATAATGCAGACTTGTGGAGCATCCCTGCGATAGCTCAGTCGGTAGAGCGGAGGACTGTAGAGTGTGAAAACTGACATCCTTTCGGCGGAACGCGATGGAAGTTCTAATCGGAAATCCTTAGGTCGCTGGTTCAAATCCGGCTCGAAGGAACTATTACCGGCTTTCCAATTTTAATTCAAAACTGTAAATAAAATTTTTTGGTGAATTTGTATGAATCTACACAAGTCTAGTCTGGTCAATCCCAACGTCATGAGTAGGGACTCCCAAAACCAGAGTGAGTTCCAGCAATACTTCGATAGCTCTGTTGGTAAAGCGGAGGACTTAAGTAATTCCGAGCACAAATACTTTGCTCCCTGGTTTTAATCCGGCTCAAACGATGTTGCCCCGAATATCAAATCAATAAAAAATTGTAACTAAAGATCTGATGCAAATTCATCCTCCCAGAGCCAAGGCTGGCGCTCCCAATTGGGAGAGCATCTAAATATATGAAGAACATGCCACAATTACTGAATACTACCTCTTGTAAAATCCAATCTATATCGGTTGTCTGTCCCAATAGCACAAATCTGGTAAGTCAGTTGGCAAAGTGGAAAACTGTTGTGGTTCCACAACAAAATTTTGAAGTAGCTATTTCAAATGCAGCTCAAAGGACATTTGACTGGATTTTAAATCTTAATCAAGATTGAAAAAATGAAATAAAAATCTGCTAATTTCAAATCAATCAAATATTGTAACTAAAGATCTGATGCAAATTCATCCTCCCAGAGCCAAGGCTGGCGCTCCCAATTGGGAGAGCATCTAAATATATGAAGAACATGCCACAATTACTGAATACTAACTGTTGTAAAATCCAATCTATATCGGATGTCTGTCCCAATAGCACAAATCTGGTAACTCAGTTTTCTAAGTGAAAAACTGTTGTGGTTCCACACCATAATTTTGAGGTAGCTATTTAAATTGCAGCTCAATGGACATTTTCCTGGATTTCAAATTTTAATCAATCTTGAAAAATTTAAAGAAAAATCTGTTGCTACTTCATCATAATCCACTAGTTGGCCATTCTAACACCACAGGTAAGCACTCCCAATAATGCAGATGAGTGGAGCATCCCTTCGGTAGCTCAGTTGGTAGAGCGGAGGACTGTAGAGTGTGCAAACTGACATTCTTTCAGCGGAGCGCGATGCACGTTCTAATCGGAAATCCTTAGGTCGCTGGTTCAAATCCGGCTCAAAGGAACTATTGCAGGGTTTCCAATTTTACTTCAAAACTGTAAAGTAAAATCTTTGGTGAATTTGTCTGAATCTACTCAAGTCAATTTATATCTGGTTTCTCCCAACGTCATGAGTCGGGACTCCCCAAACCTGAGTGAGTTCCAGCAATACTTCGATAGCTCTGTTGGTAAAGCGGAGGATTTAAGTAATTCCGAGCACAAATACTTTGCTCCCTGGTTTTAATCCGGCTCAAACGATGTTGCCCCGAATATCAAATCAATCAAAAATTGTAACTAAAGATCTGATGCAAATTCATCCTCCCAGAGCCAAGGCTGGCGCTCCCAATTGGGAGAGCATCTAAATATATGAAGAACATGCCACAATTACTGAATACTACCTCTTGTAAAATCCAATCTATATCTGTTGTCTGTCCCAATAGCACAAATCTGGTAAATCAGTTGGCAAAGTGGAAAACTGTTGTTGTTCCACACCAAAATTTTGAAGTAGCTATGTCAAATGCAGCTCAAAGGACATTTTACTGGATTTTAAATCTGAATCAATTTTGAAAAAATGAAATAAAAATCTGTTGCTACTTCATAAAAATCCACTAGTCGGCCATCCTAACACCACAGGTAGGCACTTCCAACAATGCAGATGAGTGGAGCATCCCTTCGGTAGCTCAGTTGGTAGAGCGGAGGACTGTAGAGTGTGCAAACTGACATTCTTTCAGCGGAGCGCGATGGAAGTTCTAATCGGAAGTCCTTAGGTCGCTGGTTCAAATCCGGCTAAAAGGAACTATTGCAGGGTTTCCAATTTTACTTCAAAACTGTAAAGTAAAATCTTTTGTGAATTTGTCTGAATCTACTCAAGTCAATTTATATCTGGTTTCTCCCAACGTCATGAGTAGGGACTCCCCAAACCTGAGTGAGTTCCAGCAATACTTCGATAGCTCTGTTGGTAAAGCGGAGGATTTAAGTAATTTCCGAGCACAAGTACTTTGCTCCCTGGTTTTAATCCGGCTCAAAGGATGTTGCCCCGAATTTCAAATCAATCAAAAATTGTAACTAAAGATCTGATGCAAATTCATCCTCCCAGAGCCAAGGCTGGCGCTCCCAATTGGGAGAGCATCTAAATATTTGAAGAACATGCCACAATTACTGAATACTAACTGTTGTAAAATCCAATCTATATCGGATGTCTGTCCCAATAGCACAAATCTGGTAACTCAGTTTTCTAAGTGGAAAACTGTTGTGGTTCCACACCAAAATTTTGAGGTAGCTATTTAAATTGCAGCTCAATGGACATTTTCCTGGATTTCAAATTTTAATCAATCTTGAAAAATATAAAGAAAAATCTGTTGCTACTTCATCAAAATGCACTAGTCGGCCATTCTAACACCACAGATAAGCACTCCCAATAATAATAATAATAATTCGCCCTTTATTAGTCCCACAATGGGGAAATTCGAGATTCGAACCCAGGCCTCCTGGGGAGACTGGGTCCTGAACGCAGCGCCTTAGACCACTCGGCCATCCTGGCAGACGAGTGGAGCATCCCTTCGATAGCTCAGTTGGTAGAGCGGAGGACTGTAGAGTGTGAAAACTGACATCCTTTCGGCGGAAGACGATGGATGATTGAATTGGAAATCCTTAGGTTCCTGGTTCTAATCCGGGTCGAAGGAACTATTGCAGGGTTTCCAATTTTAATCCAAAACTGTAAATAAAAATCTTTGGCGAATTTGTCTGAATCTACTCAAGTCAATTTATATCTGGTTTCTCCCAACGTCATGAGTAGGGACTCCCCAAACCAGAGTGAGTTCCAGCAATACTTTGATAGCTCTGTTGGTAAAGCGGAGGACTAAAGTAATTCCGAGGACAAGTCCTTTGCTCCCTGGTTTTCATTCGGCTCAAAGGATGTTGCCCCGAATTTCAAATCAATCAAATATTGTAACTAAAGATCAGATGCAAATCATCTTCCCAGAGCCAAGGCTGGCGCTCCCAATTGGGAGAGCATCTAAATATATGAAGAACATGCCACAATTACTGAATACTACCTGTTGTAAAATCCAATCTATATCGGATGTCTGTCCCAATAGCACAAATCTGGTAACTCAGTTGGCAAAGTGGAAAACTGTTGTGGTTCCACACCAAAATTTTGAAGTAGCTATTTCAAATGCAGCTCAAAGGACATTTTACTGGATTTTAAATCTTAATCAAGATTGAAAAAATGAAATAAAAATCTGTTGCTACTTCATCAAAATCCACTAGTCGGCCATCCTAACACCACAGGTAAGCACTCCCAATAATGCAGACTAGTGGAGGATACCTGCGATAGCGCAGTTGGTAGAGCGGAGGACTGTAGAGTGTGAAAACTGACATCCTTTCGGCGGAACACGATGGATGTTTGAATTGGAAATCCTTAGGTTCCTGGTTCAAATCCGTCTCAAAGGAACTATTGCAGGGTTCCCAATTTTAATCCAAAACTGTCAATAAAAATCTTTGGCGAATTTGTCTGAATCTACTCAAGTCAATTTATATCTGGTATCTCCCAACGTCATGAGTAGGGACTCCCAAAACCAGAGTGAGTTCCAGCAATACTTCGATTGCTCTGTTGGTAAAGCGGAGGTCTTAAGTGATTCCGAGCACAAGTACTTTGCTCCCTGGTTTTAATCCGGCTCAAAGGATGTTGCCCCGAATTTCAAATCAATCAAAAATTGTAACTAAAGATCTGATGCAAATTCATTCTCCCAGAGCCAAGGCTGGCGCTCCCAATTGGGAGAGCATCTAAATATATGAAGAACATGCCACAATTACTGAATACTACCTGTTGTAAAATCCAATCTATATCGGATGTCTGTCCCAATAGCACAAATCTGGTAACTCAGTTGGCAAAGTGGAAAACTGTTGTGGTTCCACACCAAAATTTTGAGGGAGCTATTTAAATTGCAGCTCAAAGGACATTTTCCTGGATTTCAAATTTTAATCAATCTTGAAAAATTTAAAAAAAAATCTGTTGCTACATCATCAAAATCCACTTTTCAGCCGTCCTAACACCACAGGTAGGCACTCCCAATAATGCAGACAAGAGGAGCATCCCTTCGATAGCTCAGTTGGTAGAGCGGAGGACTGTAGAGTTTGAAAACTGACATCCTTTCGGCGGAACGCGATGGAAGTTCTAATTGGAAATCCTTAGGTCGCTGGTTCAAATCCGGCTCGAAGGAACTATTACCGGCTTTCCAATTTTAATTCAAAACTGTAAATAAAAATCTTTGGTGAATTTGTATGAATCTACACAAGTCTAGTCTGGTCAATCCCAACGTCATGAGTAGGTGATCCCAAAACCAGAGTGAGGTCCAGCAATACTTTGATAGCTCTGTTGGTAAAGCGGAGGTCTAAAGTGATTCCGAGCACAAGTCCTTTGCTCCCTGGTTTTCATCCGGCTCAAAGGATGTTGCCCCGAATTTTAAATCAATCAAAAATTGTAACTAAAGATCTGAAGGAAATTCATCCTCCCAGAGCCAAGGCTGGCCCTCCCAATTGGGAGAGCATCTAAATATATAAGGAACATGCCACAATTACTGAATACTACCTGTTGTAAAATCCAATCTATATCGGTTGTCTGTCCCAATAGCACAAATCTGGTAAGTCAGTTGGCAAAGTGGAAAACTCTTGTGGTTCCACACCAAAATTTTGAAGTAGCTATTTCAAATGCAGCTCAAAGGACATTTTACTGAATTTTAAATCTTAATCAAGATTGAAAAAATGAAATAAAAATCTGTTGCTACTTCATCAAAATCCACTAGTCGGCCATCCTAACACCACAGGTAAGCACTCCCAATAATGCAGACTAGAGGAGCATCCCTGCGATAGCGCAGTTGGTAGAGCGGAGGACTGTAGAGTGTGAAAACTGACTTCCTTTCGGCGGAACACGATGGATGTTTGAATTGGAAATCCTTAGGTTCCGGGTTCAAATCCGGCTAGAAGGAACTATTGCAGGGTTCCTGATTTTAATCCAAAACTGTAAATAAAAATCTTTGGCGAATTTGTCTGAATCTACTCAAGTCAATTTATATCTGGTATCTCCCAACGTCATGAGTAGGGACTCCCCAAACCAGAGTGAGTTCCAGCAATACTTTGATAGCTCTGTTGGTAAAGCGGAGGACTAAAGTAATTCCGAGGACAAGTCCTTTGTTCCCTGATTTTCATTCGGCTCAAAGGATGTTGCCCCAAATTTCAAATCAATCAAATATTGTAACTAGAATTAGAAATCCCTTTCATCCTCCCAGAGACAAGGCTGGCGCTCCCAATTGGGAGAGCATCTAAATATATGAAGAACATGCCACAATTACTGAATACTACCTGTTGTAAAATCCAATCTATATCGGATGTCTGTCCCAATAGCACAAATCTGGTAACTCAGTTGGCAAAGTGGAAAACTGTTGTGGTTCCACACCATAATTTTGAGGTAGCTATTTAAATTGCAGCTCAAAGGACATTTTCCTGGATTTCAAATTTTAATCAATCTTGAAAATTTTAAAGAAAAATCTGTTGCTACATCATCAAAATCCACTTGTCAGCCGTCCTAACACCACAGGTAGGCACTCCCAATAATGCAGACAAGAAGAGCATCCCTTCGATAGCTCAGTCGGTAGAGCGGAGGACTGTAGAGTGTGAAAACTGACATCCTTGCGGCGGAACGCGATGGAAGTTCTAATCGGAAATCCTTAGGTCGCTGGTTCAAATCCGGCTCGAAGGAAATATTACCGGCGTCCCAATTTTAATTCAAAACTGTAAATAAAAATCTTTGGTGAATTTGTATGAATCTACACAAGTCTCGTCTAGTCTATCCCAACGTCATGAGTAGGTGATCCCAAAACCAGAGTGAGGTCCAGCAATACTTTGATAGCTCTGTTGGTAAAGCCGAGGACTAAAGTAATTCCGAGGACAAGTCCTTTGCTCCCTGGTTTTCATCCGGCTCAAAGGATGTTGCCCCGAATTTCAAATCAATCAAATATTGTAACTAAAGATCAGATGCAAATTCATCCTCCCAGAGCCAAGGTTGGCGCTCCCAATTGGGAGAGCATCTATATATATGAAGAACATGCCACAATTACTGAATACTACCTCTTGTAAATTCCAGTCTATATCAGTTGTGTGTCCCAATAGCACAAATCTGGTAACTCAGTTGGCAAAGTGGAAAACTGTTGTGGTTCCACTCCAAAATATTGAGGTAGCTATTTAAAATGCAGCTCTAAGGACATTTTACTGGATTTTAAATCTTACCAAGATTGAAAAAATGAAATAAAAATCTGTTGCTACTTCATCAAAATCCACTAGTCGGCCATCCTAACACCACAGGTAGGCACTCCCAACAATGCAGATGCGTGGAGCATCCCTTCGGTAGCTCAGTTGGTAGAGCGGAGGACTGTCGAGTGTGCAAACGTACATTCATTCAGCTGAACGCGATGGAAGTTCTAATCGGAAATCCTTAGGTCGCTGGTTCAAATCCGGCTCGAAGGAACTATTGCAGGGTTTCCAATTTTAATCCAAAACTGTAAATAAAAATCTTTGGCCAATTTGTCTGAGTTTACTCAAGTCAATTTATATCTGGTTTCTCCCAACGTCATGAGTAGGGACTCCCCAAACCAGAGTGAGTTCCAGCAATACTTTGATAGCTCTGTTGGTAAAGCGGAGGACTAAACTAATTCCGAGGACAAGTCCTTTGCTCCCTGATTTTCATTCGGCTCAAAGGATGTTGCCCCGAATTTCAAATCAATCAAATATTGTAACTAGAATTAGAAATCCCTTTCATCCTCCCAGAGCCAAGGCTGGCGCTCCCAATTGGGAGAGCATCTAAATATATGAAGAACATGCCACAATTACTGAATACTACCTGTTGTAAAATCCAATCTATATCGGATGTCTGTCCCAATAGCACAAATCTGGTAACTCAGTTGGCAAAGTGGAAAACTGTTGTGGTTCCACACCAAAATTTTGAGGTAGCTATTTAAATTGCAGCTCAAAGGACATTTTCCAGGATTTCAAATTTTAATCAATCTTGAAAAATCTAAAGAAAAATCTGTTGCTACATCATCAAAATCCACTTTTCAGCCGTCCTAACACCACAGGTAGGCACTCCCAATAATGCAGTCAAGAGGAGCATCCCTTCGATAGCTCAGTTGGTAGAGCGGAGGACTGTAGAGTTTGAAAACTGACATCCTTTCGACGGAATGCGATGGAAGTTCTAATTGGAAATCCTTAGGTCACTGGTTGAAATCCGGCTCGAAGCAACTATTGCAGGGTTAACAATTTTAATCCAAAACTAAATAAAATATTTTGGCGAATTTGTCTGAATCTACTCAAGTCAATTTATATCTGGTATCTCCCAACGTCATGAGTAGAGACTCCCAACACCAGAGTGAGTTCCAGCAATACTTCGATAGCTCTGTTGGTAAAGCGGAGGATTTAAGTAATTCCGAGCACAAGTACTTTGCTCCCTGGTTTTAATCCGGCTCAAAGGATGTTGCCCCGAATTTCAAATCAATCAAAAATTGTAACTAAAGATCTGATGCAAATTCATCCTCCCAGAGCCAAGGCTGGCGCTCCCAATTGGGAGAGCATCTAAATACCGTATTTTTGGACCCATAAGGCGCACTTTAAAGTCCGGAAAGCCGTCCAAAAAAACCAGTGCGCCCTTTGAGGTGGAGCGCCCATTGCGTCGACCAAGTGCGCCGCTGGGCTGACGGCGAACATCAACTGCCTGCACACCGCTTATATAGAGAGAAGGCGGGTGTGGCTTACGACAGCAGGGGGGCGTGAGAGGGGATCGATGGGTGTGGACAACAGGCGGACGTGAGAGGGGAGATGGGTGTGAATGACAACAGGCGGGAGAGGGGAGACAAAACAACACAAAGGCACGCCCCCAGTGCAAAGCAGCGCGATGCCCCTATATATACTAGGTGCAACACGTTGCTTAAGCAATTGATCAGCAAAAATGGCATCACTGAAGAGACATTCCTACGAGGCACAGTTTACGCTACACGCTATAAACTACGCCATTGTTCATGGGAATCGAGCAGCTGCGAGAGAATTAAGGATCAACGAATCCATGGTTCGCAAGTGGAGGAAGCAGGAAGACAGACTGCGCCAAGTCAAGAAAACTACACTGAGTTTTCGTGGATGCAAGGCAAGATGGCCCGTGTTGGAAGACCAGCTCGAGCAGTGGATTGCTTCTCAGAGAACAGCTGGGAGAAGTGTATCTACCATCACCATTCGACAGAGAGCAGTAATGCTTGCTGGCGAATTGAACATCGAACACTTCCAAGGAGGGGCGTCTTGGTGTTTTCGTTTTATGAAACGGCGCCATCTATCCATCCGGGCAAAGACGACCGTCGCGCAGCAACTCCCAGCGGATTACAAGGAGAAGATTGTCGCCTTCCGCTCTTACTGCAGCAAAAAGATTGCCGACAAACGTATCCAGCCCAGCCACATCACCAACATGGACGAGGTGCCGCTGACTTTCGACATCCCGGTGAACCGCACTGTGGAGAAGAAGGGGATGAGCACGGTAGCAATCCGCACAACGGGGCACGAGAAGTCTGCTTTTACTGTTGTGCTAGCTTGCCATGCTAACGGACAAAAATTGCCACCTATGGTGATTTTTAAGCGGAAGACGCTGCCTAAAGAGAAGTTTCCTGCCGGCGTTATCATCAAGGCCAATCAAAAGGGCTGGATGGACGAGGACAAAATGAGAGAGTGGTTGAGTGAGGTGTACGTAAAAAGACCCGGTGATTTTTTCCACGCGTCACCGTCGCTGTTGGTCTGTGACTCCATGCGTGCCCATCTGACAGCCGCTGTGAAAAGTCAAGTCACGCATATGAACTCAGAGCTTGCCATCATCCCGGGAGGCTTGACAAAGGAACTCCAACCACTCGACTTAAGTATAAACAGAGCGTTCAAAGTGAAGTTGCGTGCTGCGTGGGAGCGATGGATGGCGGAGGGCGAACACAGCTTCACAAAGACTGGGAGACAGCGAAGAGCAAGTTATGCCACAATTTGCGAGTGGATTGTAGCTGCTTGGACGAACGTGTCTGCTAGCTCTATTGCAAGAGCTTTCGCGAAAGCCGGCATTACATCCGGGGAGACGCTCAGCAGCGACACAGACTTGGACAATGACGAGAGGGAACCTGGCGTGTTTGAGGGAGAATTTGCCCAACTATTTCTGTCTGATACGGAAGACGATGATTTTGAAGGATTTGTGGATGACTGATAACTCTTAATGTGAGTACCTTGTTAAATAAAATACAACCAAACGCAGTTTTGCTCCTGTTGCCGTTTTTTCAAAACAGCTAGCCATGCTATCGTCTGTTTTAGTGTGCATGCATGTAAACTAAGGTAATGTATGGTAGGCTGGGAGGCAGAATTTTGCTGGGCCTACACTTTTATGCTTTTCAGTTGATTTGGGATGATAGTTTTAGTTTTGATGTAACACCGTGACCGCACATCGTTTGTTGACAAGTGACTTGCTCACACCGGCATTGTGTCGGCATCCCATCTGAGGGGCTGCGCCGCAGCGAGACGGCGAAGCAGCGAGATGGCGAGGCAGACTGATAATGACTCGTGTTGTTTATCTTGGATACAGAAGACAAGGACTTGGTGCATTTTTGGATGAGGACAACTTCAGCACGTTGTTAAAAGCTAAAATAAAGTACCACTGAACTCCCGCTGCCATTTTAAAAACACGCTAGCGTGACTGAGCAGCCAGCGAGACTGCTCGATTGGTCGGTTGTGTTAGCGCCCGATGAGTCGGCGCGTTCTATCTATGTAACAAATACAGAAATAGCGCCCCCAACAGGTGTTGCGCCCTTTGACACGGCGCGTCTTTTGAGTCCAAAAATACGGTATATGAAGAACATGCCACAATTACTGAATACTACCTGTTGTAAAATCCAATCTATATCGGATGTCTGTCCCAATAGCACAAATCTGGTAACTCAGTTGGCAAAGTGGAAAACTGTTGTGGTTCCACACCAAAATTTTGAGGGAGCTATTTAAATTGCAGCTCAAAGGACATTTTCCTAGATTTCAAATTTTAATCAATCTTGAAAAATTTTTTAAAAAATCTGTTGCTACATCATCAAAATCCACTTTTCAGCCGTCCTAACACCACAGGTAGGCACTCCCAATAATGCAGACAAGAGGAGCATCCCTTCGATAGCTCAGTTGGTAGAGCGGAGGACTGTAGAGTTTGAAAACTGACATCCTTTCGGTGGAACGTGATGGAAGTTCTAATTGGAAATCCTTAGGTCGCTGGTTCAAATCCGGCTAGAAGGAACTATTACCGTCTTTCCAATTTTAATTCAAAACTGTAAATAAAAATCTTTGGTGAATTTGTATGAATCTACACAAGTCTAGTCTGGTCAATCCCAACGTCATGAGTAGGTGATCCCAAAACCAGAGTGAGGTCCAGCAATACTTTGATAGCTCTGTTGGTAAAGCGGAGGTCTTAAGTGATTCCGAGCACAAGTCCTTTGCTCCCTGGTTTTCATCCGGCTCAAAGGATGTTGCCCCGAATTTTAAATCAATCAAAAATTGTAACTAAAGATCTGAAGGAAATTCATCCTCCCAGACCCAAGGCTGGCCCTCCCAATTGGGAGAGCATCTAAATATATAAGGAACATGCCACAATTACTGAATACTACCTGTTGTAAAATCCAATCTATATCGGTTGTCTGTCCCAATAGCACAAATCTGTTAAGTCAGTTGGCAAAGTGGAAAACTTTTGTGGTTCCACACCAAAATTTTGAAGTAGCTATTTCAAATGCAGCTCAAAGGACATTTTACTGAATTTTAAATCTTAATCAAGATTGAAAAAATGAAATAAAAATCTGTTGCTACTTCATCAAAATCCACTAGTCGGCCATCCTAACACCACAGGTAAGCACTCCCAATAATGCAGACTAGAGGAGCATACCTGCGATAGCGCAGTTGGTAGAGCGGAGGACTGTCGAGTGTGAAAACTAACATCCTTTCGGCGGAACACGATGGATGTTTGAATTGGAAATCCTTAGGTTCCGGGTTCAAATCCGGCTAGAAGGAACTATTGCAGGGTTCCCGATTTTAATCCAAAACTGTAAATAAAAATCTTTGGCGAATTTGTCTGAATCTACTCAAGTCAATTTATATCTGGTATCTCCCAACGTCATGAGTAGGGACTCCCAAAACCAGAGTGAGTTCCAGCAATACTTCGATTGCTCTGTTGGTAAAGCGGAGGATTTAAGTAATTCCGAGCACAAGTACTTTGCTCCCTGGTTTTAATCCGGCTCAAAGGATGTTGCCCCGAATTTCAAATCAATCAAAAATTGTAACTAAAGATCTGATGCAAGTTTATCCTCCCAGAGCCAAGGCTGGCGCTCCCAATTGGGAGAGCATCTAAATATATGAAGAACATGCCACAATTACTGAATACTAACTGTTGTAAAATCCAATCTAAATCGGATGTCTGTCCCAATAGCACAAATCTGGTAACTCAGTTTTCTAAGTGGAAAACTGTTGTGGTTCCACCCCATAATTTTGAGGTAGCTATTTAAATTGCAGCTCAATGGACATTTTCCTGGATTTCAAATTTTAATGAATCTTGAAAAATTTAAAGAAAAATATGTTGCTACTTCATCAAAATCCACTAGTCGGCCATTCTAACAACACAGGTAAGCACTCCCAATAATGCAGACCAGTGGAGCATCCCTTCGGTAGCTCAGTTGGTAGAGCGGAGGACTGTAGAGTGTACAAACTTACATTCATTCAGCTTAATGCGATAGAAGTTCTAATCGGAATTCCTTAGTTCGCTGGTTCAAATCCGGCTCAAAGGAACTATTGCAGGGTTTCCAATTTTAATCCAAAACTGTAAATAAAAATCTTTGGCGAATTTGTCTGAATCTACTCAAGTCAATTTATATCTGGCTTCTCCCAACGTCATGAGTAGGGACTCCCCAAACCAGAGTGAGTTCCAGCAATACTTTGATAGCTCTGTTGGTAAAGCGGAGGACTAAAGTAATTCCGAGGACAAGTCCTTTGTTCCCTGATTTTCATTCGGCTCAAAGGATGTTGCCCCAAATTTCAAATCAATCAAATATTGTAACTAGAATTAGAAATCCCTTTCATCCTCCCAGAGCCAAGGCTGGCGCTCCCAATTGGGAGAGCATCTAAATATATGAAGAACATGCCACAATTACTGAAAACTACCTGTTGTAAAATCCAATCTATATCGGATGTCTGTCCCAATAGCACAAATCTGGTAACTCAGTTGGCAAAGTGGAAAACTGTTGTGGTTCCACACCAAAATTTTGAGGGAGCTATTTAAATTGCAGCTCAAAGGACATTTTCCTAGATTTCAAATTTTAATCAATCTTGAAAAATTAAAAAAAAAATCTGTTGCTACATCATCAAAATCCACTTGTCAGCCGTCCTAACACCACAGGTAGGCACTCCCAATAATGCAGACAAGAGCATCCCTTCGATAGCTCAGTCGGTAGAGCGGAGGACTGTAGAGTGTGAAAACAGACATCCTTTCGGCGGAAAGCGATGGAAGTTCTAATCGGAAATCCTTAGGTCGCTGGTTCAAATCCGGCTCAAAGGGACTATTACCGGCGTCCCAATTTTAATTCAAAACTGGAAATAAAAATCTTTGGTGAATTTGTATGAATCTACACAAGTCTCGTCTAGTCTATCCCAACGTCATGAGTAGGTGATCCCAAAACCAGAGTGAGGTCCAGCAATACTTTGATAGCTCTGTTGGTAAAGCGGAGGTCTTAAGTGATTCCGAGCACAAGTCCTTTGCTCCCTGGTTTTCATCCGGCTCAAAGGATGTTGCCCCGAATTTTAAATCAATCAAAAATTGTAACTAAAGATCTGAAGGAAATTCATCCTCCCAGAGCCAAGGCTGGCCCTCCCAATTGGGAGAGCATCTAAATATATAAGGAACATGCCACAATTACTGAATACTACCTGTTGTAAAATCCAATCTATATCGGTTGTCTGTCCCAATAGCACAAATCTGGTAAGTCAGTTGGCAAAGTGGAAAACTCTTGTGGTTCCACACCAAAATTTTGAAGTAGCTATTTCAAATGCAGCTCAAAGGACATTTTACTGAATTTTAAATCTTAATCAAGATTGAAAAAATGAAATAAAAATATGTTGCTACTTCATCAAAATCCACTAGTCGGCTATCCTAACACCACAGGTAAGCACTCCCAACAATGCAGACTAGTGGAGCATCCCTGCGATAGCGCAGTTGGTAGAGCGGAGGACTGAAGAGTGTGAAAACTGACATCCTTTCGGCGGAACACGATTGATGTATGAATTGGAAATCCTTAGGTTCCGGGTTCAAATCCGGCTCGAAGGAACTATTGCAGGGTTCCCAATTTTATTCCAAAACTGTAAATAAAAATCTTTGGCGAATTTGTCTGAATCTACTCAAGTCAATTTAATCAACTCAAGTCTGGGATCTCCCAACGTCATGAGTAGGGACTCCCAAAACCAGAGTGAGTTTCAGCAATACTTCGATTGCTCTGTTGGTAAAGCGGAGGATTTAAGTAATTCCGAGCACAAGTACTTTGCTCCCTGGTTTTAATCCGGCTCAAAGGATGTTGCCCCGAATTTCAAATCAATCAAAAATTGTAACAAAAGATCTGATGCAAATTCAACCTCCCAGAGCCAAGGCTGGCGCTCCCAATTGGGAGAGCATCTAAATATATGAAGAACATGCCACAATTACTGAATACTACCTGTTGTAAAATCCAATCTATATCGGATGTCTGTCCCAATAGCACAAATCTGGTAACTCAGTTGGCAAAGTGGAAAACTGTTGTGGTTCCACACCAAAATTTTGAGGAAGCTATTTAAATTGCAGCTCAAAGGACATTTTCCTGGATTTCAAATTTTAATCAATCTTGAAAATTTTAAAGAAAAATCTGTTGCTACATCATCAAAATCCACTTGTCAGCCGTCCTAACACCACAGTTAGGCACTCCCAATAATGCAGACAAGAGCATCCCTTCGATAGCTCAGTCGTTAGAGCGGAGGACTGTAGAGTGTGAAAACAGACATCCTTTCGGCGGAACGCGATGGAAGTTCTAATCGGAAATCCTTAGGTCGCTGGTTCAAATCCGGCTCAAAGGGACTATTACCGGCGTCCCAATTTTAATTCAAAACTGGAAATAAAAATCTTTGGTGAATTTGTATGAATCTACACAAGTCTCGTCTAGTCTATCCCAACGTCATGAGTAGGTGATCCCAAAACCAGAGTGAGGTCCAGCAATACTTTGATAGCTCTGTTGGTAAAGCCGAGGACTAAAGTAATTCCGAGGACAAGTCCTTTGCTCCCTGGTTTTCATCCGGCTCAAAGGATGTTGCCCCGAATTTCAAATCAATCAAATATTGTAACTAAAGATCAGATGCAAATTCATCCTCCCAGAGCCAAGGTTGGCGCTCCCAATTGGGAGAGCATCTAAATATATGAAGAACATGCCACAATTACTGAATACTACCTGTTGTAAATTCCAGTCTATATCAGTTGTGTGTCCCAATAGCACAAATCTGGTAACTCAGTTGGCAAAGTGGAAAACTGTTGTGGTTCCACTCCAAAATATTGAGGTAGCTATTTAAAATGCAGCTCTAAGGACATTTTACTGGATTTTAAATCTTAATCAATTTTGAAAAAATGAAATAAAAATCTGTTGCTACTTCATAAAAATCCACTAGTCGGCCATCCTAACACCACAGGTAGGCACTCCCAACAATGCAGATGAGTGGAGCATCCCTTCGGTAGCTCAGTTGGTAGAGCGGAGGACTGTAGAGTGTGCAAACTGACATTCTTTCAGCGGAGCGCGATGGAAATTCTAATCGGAAATCCTTAGGTCGCTGGTTCAAATCCGGCTCAAAGGAACTATTGCAGGGTTTCCAATTTTACTTAAAAACTGTAAATTAAAATCTTTGGTGAATTTGTCTGAATCTACTCAAGTCAATTTATATCTGGTTTCTCCCAACGTCATGAGTAGGGACTCCCCAAACCAGAGTGAGTTCCAGCAATACTTCGATCGCTTTGTTGGTAAAGCGGAGGACTAAAGTAATTCCGAGGACAAGTCCTTTGCTCCCTGGTTTTCATCCGGCTCAAAGGATGTTGCCCAGAATTTCAAATCAATGAAAAATTGTAACTAAAGATCTGATGCAAATTCATCCTCCCAGAGCCAAGGCTGGCGCTCCCAATTGGGAGAGCATCTAAATATATGAAGAACATGCCACAATTACTGAATACTAACTGTTGTAAAATCCAATCGATATCGGATGTCTGTCCCAATAGCACAAATCTGGTAACTCAGTTTTCTAAGTGGAAAACTGTTGTGGTTCCACACCAAAGTTTTGAGGTAGCTATTTAAATTGCAGCTCAATGGACATTTTCCTGGATTTCAAATTTTAATCAATCTTGAAAAATTTAAAGAAAAATCTGTTGCTACTTCATCAAAATCCACTAGTCAGCCATTCTAACACCACAGGTAAGCAATCCCAATAATGCAGACCCGTGGAGCATCCCTTCGATAGCTCAGTTGGTAGAGCGGAGGACTGTAGAGTGTGAAAACTGACGTCCTTTCGGCGGAACACGATGGATGTTTGAATTGGGGTTCCTGGTTCAAATCCAGCTCAAAGGAACTATTGCAGGGTTTCCAATTTTAATCCAAAACTGTAAATAAAAATCTTTGGCGAATTTGTCTGAATTTACTCAAGTCAATTTATATCTTGTATGTCCCAACGTCATGAGTAGGGACTCCCAAAACCAGAGTGAGTTCCAGCAATACTTCGATAACTCTGTTGGTAAAGCGGAGGATTTAAGTAATTCAGAGCACAAGTACTTTGCTCCCTGGTTTTCATCCGGCTCAAAGGATGTTGCCCCGAATTTCAAATGGATCAAATATTGTAACTAAAGATCTGATGCAAATTCATCCTCCCAGAGCCAAGGCTGGCGATCCCAATTGGGTGATTATCTAAATATATAAGGAAGATGCATCAATTACTTAATACTACCTGTTGTAAAATCCAATCTATATCGGTTGTCTGTCCCAATAGCACAAATCTGGTAAGTCAGTTGGCAAAGTGGAAAACTCTTGTGGTTCCACACCAAAATATTGAGGTAACTATTTAAAATGCAGCTCTAAGGACATTTTACTGGATTTTAAATCTTAATCAATTTTGAAAAAATGAAATAAAAATCTGTTGCTACTTCATCAAAATCCACTAGTCGGCCATCCTAACACCACAGGTAGGCACTCCCAACAATGCAGATGAGTGGAGCATCCCTTCGGTAGCTCAGTTGGTAGAGCGGAGGACTGTAGAGTGTGCAAACTTACATTCATTCAGCTGAACGCGATGGAAGTTCTAATCGGAAATCCTTAGGTCGCTGGTTCAAATCCGGCTTGAAGGAACTATTGCAGGGTTTCCAATTTTAATCCAAAACTGTAAATAAAAATCTTTGGCGAATTTGTCTGAATCTACTCAAGTCAATTTATATCTGGTTTCTCCCAACGTCCTGAGTAGGGACTCCCCAAACCAGAGTGAGTTCCAGCAATACTTTGATAGCTCTGTTGGTAAAGCGGAGGGCTAAAGTAATTCCGAGGACAAGTCCTTTGCTCCCTGATTTTCATTCGGCTCAAAGGATGTTGCCCCGAATTTCAAATCAATCAAATATTGTAACTAGAATTAGAAATCCCTTTCATCCTCCCAGAGCCAAGGCTGGCGCTCCCAATTGGGAGAGCATCTAAATATATGAAGAACATCCTACAATTACTGAATACTACCTGTTGTAAAATCCAATCTATATCGGATGTCTGTCCCAATAGCACAAATCTGGTAACTCAGTTGGCAAAGTGGAAAACTGTTGTGGTTCCACACCAAAATTTTGAGGTAGCTATTTAAATTGCAGCTCAAAGGACATTTTCCTGGATTTCAAATTTTAATCAATCTTGAAAAATTAAAAAAAAATCTGTTGCTACATCATCAAAATCCACTTTTCAGCCGTCCTAACACCACAGGTAGGCACTCCCAATAATGCAGACAAGAGGAGCATCCCTTCGATAGCTCAGTTGGTAGAGCGGAGGACTGTAGAGTTTGACGACTGACATCCTTTCGGCGGAACGCGATGGAACTTCTAATTGGAAATCCTTAGGTCGCTGGTTCAAATCCGGCTCGAAGGAACTATTCCCGGCTTTCCAATTTTAATTCAAAACTGTAAATAAAAATCTTTGGTGAATTTGTATGAATCTACACAAGTCTAGTCTGGTCTATCCCAACGTCATGAGTAGGTGATCCCAAAACCAGAGTGTGGTCCAGAAATACTTTGATAGCTCTGTTGGTAAAGCGGAGGTCTTAAGTGATTCCGAGCACAAGTCCTTTGCTCCCTGGTTTTCATCCGGCTCAAAGGATGTTGCCCCGAATTTTAAATCAATCAAAAATTGTAACTAAAGATCTGAAGGAAATTCATCCTCCCAGAGCCAAGGCTGGCCCTCCCAATTGGGAGAGCATCTAAATATATAAGGAACATGCCACAATTACTGAATACTACCTGTTGTAAAATCCAATCTATATCGGTTGTCTGTCCCAATAGCACAAATCTGGTAAGTCAGTTGGCAAAGTGGAAAACTCTTGTGGTTCCACACCAAAATTTTGAAGTAGCTATTTCAAATGCAGCTCAAAGGACATTTTACTGAATTTCAAATCTTAATCAAGATTGAAAAAATGAAATAAAAATCTGTTTCTACTTCATCAAAATCCACTAGTCGGCCATCCTAACACCACAGGTAAGCACTCCCAATAATGCAGACTAGTGGAGCATCCCTGCGATAGCGCAGTTGGTAGAGCGGAGAACTGTAGAGTGTGAAAACTGACATCCTTTCGGCGGAACACGATGGATGTTTGAATTGGAAATCCTTAGGTTCCGGGTACAAATCCGGCTAGAAGGAACTATTGCAGGGTTCCCAATTTTAATCCAAAACTGTAAATAAAAATCTTTGGCGAATTTGTCTGAATCTACTCAAGTCAATTTATATCTGGTATCTCCCAACGTCATGAGTAGGGACTCCCAAAACCAGAGTGAGTTCCAGCAATACTTCGATTGCTCTGTTGGTAAAGCGGAGGATTTAAGTAATTCCGAGCACAAGTACTTTGCTCCCTGGTTTTAATCGGCTCAAAGGATGTTGCCCCGAATTTCAAATCAATCAAAAATTGTAACTAAAGATCTGATGCAAATTCATCCTCCCAGAGCCAAGGCTGGCGCTCCCAATTGGGAGAGCATCTAAATATATGAAGAACATGCCACAATTACTGAATACTAACTGTTGTAAAATCCAATCTATATCGGATGTCTGTCCCAATAGCACAAATCTGGTAACTCAGTTTTCTAAGTGGAAAACTGTTGTGGTTCCACCCCATAATTTTGAGGTAGCTATTTAAATTGCAGCTCAATGGACATTTTCCTGGATTTCAAATTTTAATGAATCTTGAAAAATTTAAAGAAAAATATGTTGCTACTTCATCAAAATCCACTAGTCGGCCATTCTAACACCACAGGTAAGCACTCCCAATAATGCAGACCAGTGGAGCATCCCTTCGGTAGCTCAGTTGGTAGAGCGGAGGACTGTAGAGTGTACAAACTTACATTCATTCAGCTGAACGCGATGGAAGTTCTAATCAGAATTCCTTAGGTCGCTGGTTCAAATCCGGCTTGAAGGAACTATTGCAGGGTTTCCAATTTTAATCCAAAACTGTAAATAAAAATCTTTGGCGAATTTGTCTGAATCTACTCAAGTCAATTTATATCTGGCTTCTCCCAACGTCATGAGTAGGGACTCCCCAAACCAGAGTGAGTTCCAGCAATACTTTGATAGCTCTGTTGGTAAAGCGGAGGACTAAAGTAATTCCGAGGACAAGTCCTTTGCTCCCTGATTTTCATTCGGCTCAAAGGATGTTGCCCCGAATTTCAAATCAATCAAAAATTGTAACTAAAGATCTGAAGCAAATTCATCCTCCCAGAGCCAAGGCTGGCCCTCCCAATTGGGAGAGCATCTAAATAGATAAGGAACATGCCACAATTACTGAATACTACCTGTTGTAAAATCCAATCTATATCGGTTGTCTGTCCCAATAGCACAAATCTGGTAACTCGGTTGGCAAAGTGGAAAACTGTTGTGGTTCCACACCAAAATTTTGAAGTAGCTATTTCAAATGCAGATCAAAGGACATTTTACTGGATTTTAAATCTTAATCAAGATAAAAAAAAATTAAATAAAAATCTGTTGCTACTTCATCAAAATCCACTAGTCGGCCATCCTAACACCACAGGTAGGCACTCCCAACAATGCAGACAAGTGGAGCATCCCTTCGGTAGCTCAGTTGGTAGAGCGGAGGACTGTAGAGTGTGCAAACTCACATTCTTTCAGCTGAACGCGATGGAAGTACTAATCGGAAATCCTTAGGTCGCTGGTTCAAATCCGGCTCGAAGGAACTATTGCAGGATTTCCAATTTTAATCCAAAACTGTAAATAACAATCTTTGGCGAATTTGTCTGAATCTACTCAAGTCAATTTATATCTGGTTTCTCCCAACGTCATGAGTAGGGACTCCCCATACCAGAGTGAGTTCCAGCAATATTTCGATAGCTCTGTTGGTAAAGCGGAGGACTAAAGTAATTCCGAGGACAAGTCCTTTGCTCCCTGGTTTTCATCCGGCTCAAAGGATGTTGCCCCGAATTTCAAATGGATCAAATATTGTAACTAAAGATCTGATGCAAATTCATCCTCCCAGAGCCAAGGCTGGCGCTCCCAATTGGGTGATTATCTCAATATATAAGGAACATGCCACAATTACTTAATACTACCTGTTGTAAATTCCAGTCAATATCAGTTGTCTGTCCCAATAGCACAAATCTGGTAACTCAGTTGGCAAAGTGGAAAACTGTTGTGGTTCCACTCCAAAATATTGAGGTAGCTATTTAAAATGCAGCTCTAAGGACATTTTACTGGATTTTAAATCTTAATCAATTTTGAAAAAATTAAATAAAAATCTGTTGCTACTTCATCAAAATCCACTAGTCGGCCATCCTATCACCACAGGTAGGCACTCCCAACAATGCAGATGAGTGGAGCATCCCTTCGCTAGCTCAGTTGGTAGAGCGGAGGACTGTAGAGTGTGCAAAATGACATTCTTTCAGCTGAACGCGATGGAAGTTCTAATCGGAATTCCTTAGGTCGCTGGTTCAAATCCGGCTCGAAGGAACTATTGCAGGGTTTCCAATTTTAATCCAAAACTGTAAATAAAAATCTTTGGCGAATTTGTCTGAATCTACTCAAGTCAATTTATATCTGGTTTCTCCCAACGTCATGAGTAGGGACTCCCCAAACCAGAGTGAGTTCAAGCAATACTTTGATAGCTCTGTTGGTAAAGCGGAGGACTAAAGTAATTCCGAGGACAAGTCCTTTGCTCCCTGGTTTTCATTCGGCTCAAAGGATGTTGCCCCGAATTTCAAATCAATCAAATATTGTAACTAAAGATCAGATGCAAATTCATCCTCCCAGAGCCAAGGCTGGCGCTCCCAATTGGGAGAGCATCTAAATATATGAAGAACATGCCACAATTACTGAATACTACCTCTTGTAAAATCCAATCTATATCGGTTGTCTGTCCCAATAGCACAAATCTGGTAAGTCAGTTGGCAAAGTGGAAAACTGTTGTGGTTCCACACCAAAATTTTGAAGTAGCTATTTCAAATGCAGCTCAAAGGACATTTTACTGGATTTTAAATCTTACCAAGATTGAAAAAATGAAATAAAAATCTGTTGCTACTTCATCAAAATCCACTAGTCGGCCATCCTAACACCACAGGTAGGCACTCCCAACAATGCAGATGCGTGGAGCATCCCTTCGGTAGCTCAGTTGGTAGAGCGGAGGACTGTCGAGTGTGCAAACGTACATTCATTCAGCTGAACGCGATGGAAGTTCTAATCGGAAATCCTTAGGTCGCTGGTTCAAATCCGGCTCGAAGGAACTATTGCAGGGTTTCCAATTTTAATCCAAAACTGTAAATAAAAATCTTTGGCCAATTTGTCTGAATCTACTCAAGTCAATTTATATCTGGTTTCTCCCAACGTCATGAGTAGGGACTCCCCAAACCAGAGTGAGTTCCAGCAATACTTTGATAGCTCTGTTGGTAAAGCGGAGGACTAAAGTAATTCCGAGGACAAGTCCTTTGCTCCCTGATTTTCATTCGGCTCAAAGGATGTTGCCCCGAATTTCAAATCAATCAAATATTGTAACTAGAATTAGAAATCCCTTTCATCCTCCCAGAGCCAAGGCTGGCGCTCCCAATTGGGAGAGCATCTAAATATATGAAGAACATGCCACAATTACTGAATACTACCTGTTGTAAAATCCAATCTATATCGGATGTCTGTCCCAATAGCACAAATCTGGTAACTCAGTTGGCAAAGTGGAAAACTGTTGTGGTTCCACACCAAAATTTTGAGGTAGCTATTTAAATTGCAGCTCAAAGGACATTTTCCAGGATTTCAAATTTTAATCAATCTTGAAAAATCTAAAGAAAAATCTGTTGCTACATCATCAAAATCCACTTTTCAGCCGTCCTAACACCACAGGTAGGCACTCCCAATAATGCAGTCAAGAGGAGCATCCCTTCGATAGCTCAGTTGGTAGAGCGGAGGACTGTAGAGTTTGAAAACTGACATCCTTTCGACGGAATGCGATGGAAGTTCTAATTGGAAATCCTTAGGTCACTGGTTGAAATCCGGCTCGAAGCAACTATTGCAGGGTTAACAATTTTAATCCAAAACTAAATAAAATATTTTGGCGAATTTGTCTGAATCTACTCAAGTCAATTTATATCTGGTATCTCCCAACGTCATGAGTAGAGACTCCCAACACCAGAGTGAGTTCCAGCAATACTTCGATAGCTCTGTTGGTAAAGCGGAGGATTTAAGTAATTCCGAGCACAAGTACTTTGCTCCCTGGTTTTAATCCGGCTCAAAGGATGTTGCCCCGAATTTCAAATCAATCAAAAATTGTAACTAAAGATCTGATGCAAATTCATCCTCCCAGAGCCAAGGCTGGCGCTCCCAATTGGGAGAGCATCTAAATACCGTATTTTTGGACCCATAAGGCGCACTTTAAAGTCCGGAAAGCCGTCCAAAAAAACCAGTGCGCCCTTTGAGGTGGAGCGCCCATTGCGTCGACCAAGTGCGCCGCTGGGCTGACGGCGAACATCAACTGCCTGCACACCGCTTATATAGAGAGAAGGCGGGTGTGGCTTACGACAGCAGGGGGGCGTGAGAGGGGATCGATGGGTGTGGACAACAGGCGGACGTGAGAGGGGAGATGGGTGTGAATGACAACAGGCGGGAGAGGGGAGACAAAACAACACAAAGGCACGCCCCCAGTGCAAAGCAGCGCGATGCCCCTATATATACTAGGTGCAACACGTTGCTTAAGCAATTGATCAGCAAAAATGGCATCACTGAAGAGACATTCCTACGAGGCACAGTTTACGCTACACGCTATAAACTACGCCATTGTTCATGGGAATCGAGCAGCTGCGAGAGAATTAAGGATCAACGAATCCATGGTTCGCAAGTGGAGGAAGCAGGAAGACAGACTGCGCCAAGTCAAGAAAACTACACTGAGTTTTCGTGGATGCAAGGCAAGATGGCCCGTGTTGGAAGACCAGCTCGAGCAGTGGATTGCTTCTCAGAGAACAGCTGGGAGAAGTGTATCTACCATCACCATTCGACAGAGAGCAGTAATGCTTGCTGGCGAATTGAACATCGAACACTTCCAAGGAGGGGCGTCTTGGTGTTTTCGTTTTATGAAACGGCGCCATCTATCCATCCGGGCAAAGACGACCGTCGCGCAGCAACTCCCAGCGGATTACAAGGAGAAGATTGTCGCCTTCCGCTCTTACTGCAGCAAAAAGATTGCCGACAAACGTATCCAGCCCAGCCACATCACCAACATGGACGAGGTGCCGCTGACTTTCGACATCCCGGTGAACCGCACTGTGGAGAAGAAGGGGATGAGCACGGTAGCAATCCGCACAACGGGGCACGAGAAGTCTGCTTTTACTGTTGTGCTAGCTTGCCATGCTAACGGACAAAAATTGCCACCTATGGTGATTTTTAAGCGGAAGACGCTGCCTAAAGAGAAGTTTCCTGCCGGCGTTATCATCAAGGCCAATCAAAAGGGCTGGATGGACGAGGACAAAATGAGAGAGTGGTTGAGTGAGGTGTACGTAAAAAGACCCGGTGATTTTTTCCACGCGTCACCGTCGCTGTTGGTCTGTGACTCCATGCGTGCCCATCTGACAGCCGCTGTGAAAAGTCAAGTCACGCATATGAACTCAGAGCTTGCCATCATCCCGGGAGGCTTGACAAAGGAACTCCAACCACTCGACTTAAGTATAAACAGAGCGTTCAAAGTGAAGTTGCGTGCTGCGTGGGAGCGATGGATGGCGGAGGGCGAACACAGCTTCACAAAGACTGGGAGACAGCGAAGAGCAAGTTATGCCACAATTTGCGAGTGGATTGTAGCTGCTTGGACGAACGTGTCTGCTAGCTCTATTGCAAGAGCTTTCGCGAAAGCCGGCATTACATCCGGGGAGACGCTCAGCAGCGACACAGACTCGGACAATGACGAGAGGGAACCTGGCGTGTTTGAGGGAGAATTTGCCCAACTATTTCTGTCTGATACGGAAGACGATGATTTTGAAGGATTTGTGGATGACTGATAACTCTTAATGTGAGTACCTTGTTAAATAAAATACAACCAAACGCAGTTTTGCTCCTGTTGCCGTTTTTTCAAAACAGCTAGCCATGCTATCGTCTGTTTTAGTGTGCATGCATGTAAACTAAGGTAATGTATGGTAGGCTGGGAGGCAGAATTTTGCTGGGCCTACACTTTTATGCTTTTCAGTTGATTTGGGATGATAGTTTTAGTTTTGATGTAACACCGTGACCGCACATCGTTTGTTGACAAGTGACTTGCTCACACCGGCATTGTGTCGGCATCCCATCTGAGGGGCTGCGCCGCAGCGAGACGGCGAAGCAGCGAGATGGCGAGGCAGACTGATAATGACTCGTGTTGTTTATCTTGGATACAGAAGACAAGGACTTGGTGCATTTTTGGATGAGGACAACTTCAGCACGTTGTTAAAAGCTAAAATAAAGTACCACTAAACTCCCGCTGCCATTTTAAAAACACGCTAGCGTGACTGAGCAGCCAGCGAGACTGCTCGATTGGTCGGTTGTGTTAGCGCCCGATGAGTCGGCGCGTTCTATCTATGTAACAAATACAGAAATAGCGCCCCCAACAGGTGTTGCGCCCTTTGACACGGCGCGTCTTTTGAGTCCAAAAATACGGTATATGAAGAACATGCCACAATTACTGAATACTACCTGTTGTAAAATCCAATCTATATCGGATGTCTGTCCCAATAGCACAAATCTGGTAACTCAGTTGGCAAAGTGGAAAACTGTTGTGGTTCCACACCAAAATTTTGAGGTAGCTATTTAAATTGCAGCTCAAAGGACATTTTCCTGGATTTCAAATTTTAATCAATCTTGTAAAATTTAAAGAAAAATCTGCATCATCAAAATCCACTTGTCAGCCGTCCTAACACCACAGGTAGGCACTCCCAATAATGCAGACAAGAGGAGCATCCCTTCGATAGCTCAGTCGGTAGAGCGGAGGACTGTAGAGTTTGAAAACTGACATCCTTTCGGCGGAACGCGATGGAAGTTCTAATTGGAAATCCTTAGGTCGCTGGTTCAAATCCGGCTCGAAGGAACTATTACCGGCTTTCCAATTTTAATTCAAAACTGTAAATAAAAATCTTTGGTGAATTTGTATGAATCTACACAAGTCTCGTCTTGTCAATCCCAACGTCATGAGTAGGTGATCCCAAAACCAGAGTGAGGTCCAGCAATACTTTGATAGCTCTGTTGGTAAAGCGGAGGTCTTAAGTGAATCCGAGCACAAGTCCTTTGCTCCCTGGTTTTCATCCGGCTCAAAGGATGTTGCCCCGAATTTTAAATCAATCAAAAATTGTAACTAAAGATCTGAAGGAAATTCATCCTCCCAGAGCCAAGGCTGGCCCTCCCAATTGGGAGAGCATCTAAATATATAAGGAACATGCCACAATTACTGAATACTACCTGTTGTAAAATCCAATCTATATCGGTTGTCTGTCCCAATAGCACAAATCTGGTAAGTCAGTTGGCAAAGTGGAAAACTCTTGTGGTTCCACACCAAAATTTTGAAGTAGCTATTTCAAATGCAGCTCAAAGGACATTTTACTGAATTTTAAATCTTAATCAAGATTGAAAAAATGAAATAAAAATCTGTTGCTACTTCATCAAAATCCACTAGTCGGCCATCCTAACACCACAGGTAAGCACTCCCAATAATGCAGACTAGTGGAGCATCCCTGCGAGAGCGCAGTTGGTAGAGCGGAGGACTGTAGAGTGTGAAAACTGACATCCTTTCGGCGGAAAACGATGGATGTTTGAATTGGAAATCCTTAGGTTCCGGGTTCAAATCCGGCTCGAAGGAACTATTGCAGGGTTCCCAATTTTAATCCAAAACTGTAAATAAAAATCTTTGGCGAATTTGTCTGAATCTACTCAAGTCAATTTATATCTGGTATCTCCCAACATCATGAGGAGGGACTCCCAAAACCAGAGTGAGTTCCAGCAATACTTCGATTGCTCTGTTGGTAAAGCGGAGGATTTAAGTAATTCCGAGCACAAGTACTTTGCTCCCTGGTTTTAATCCGGCTCAAAGGATGTTGCCCCGAATTTCAAATCAATCAAAAATTGTAACTAAAGATCTGATGCAAATTCATCCTCCCAGAGCCAAGGCTGGCGCTCCCAATTGGGAGAGCATCTAAATATATGAAGAACATGCCACAATTACTGAATACTAACTGTTGTAAAATCCAATCTATATCGGATGTCTGTCCCAATAGCACAAATCTGGTAACTCAGTTTTCTAAGTGAAAAACTGTTGTGGTTCCACACCATAATTTTGAGGTAGCTATTTAAATTGCAGCTCAATGGAAATTTTCCTGGATTTCAAATTTTAATCAATCTTGAAAAATTTAAAGAAAAATCTGTTGCTACTTCATCAAAATCCACTAGTTGGCCATTCTAACACCACAGGTAGGCACTCCCAATAATGCAGACAAGAGGAGCATCCCTTCGATAGCTCAGTCGGTAGAGTGGAGGACTGTAGAGTGTGAAAACAGACTCAATTCTATCAACGTGTGACGCGGAAATCTTAATCCATGCGTTTGTTACGTCTCGCCTTGACTATTGTAACGCTTTGCTCTCGGGTCTCCCCATGTCGAGTATTAAAAGTCTGCAGTTAGTTCAAAATGCAGCAGCTAGACTCTTAACTAAGACGAGAAAGGTTGAACATATTACCCCGATATTAGCCAATTTGCATTGGCTTCCGGTCCACTTGAGATGTGATTTTAAAGTTCTGCTACTTACTTTTAAAATATTGCACGGCTTAGCACCTTCTTATCTCGTTGACCTCGTGGTACCATATGTTCCGTCCCGAAACCTTCGCTCACAAAATGCTGGTCTTTTAGTGATCCCGCGAGCCAAAAAGAAGTCCGCAGGTTCTAGAGCGTTCTCTATTCGGGCACCAATGCTTTGGAATGCACTTCCCTCAGATATTCGAGGCGCCACCTCAGTAGAAATGTTCAAAACACTATTAAAGACGCATTTATACTCTTGTGCATTTAGCTGAAATATTTGTTGGCCTGTTTACTGCCGCTTTTTTTTTCTTTTGTTTTCTTTTCTGCCCCCTTTTCCCCCGGCTGGGGGATTAGGTGACGGTGACCCACTAGGAAGTTTAAGGCATTGACCAACTGGGCATGCACCTGTTCCAGTGATGTCGTCTTCCTGCAGCGCGACATTTGATCAATTTATTTATATACTTTAGCATCTAATTTAATTATTTGTTGGCCTGTTTACTGCCGCTTCTTCTCTTTTCTGCCCCCTCCTTCCCCTGCTTGGGAATTAGGTGATGGGGACATGCTTTGAAGATTACGGCACTGACGAACCGGGAAGGGACCTGCTCTGCCGAAGTCGTCTTCATGCAACGCCTTTTCTGATTTCCTTATATTTCAGCACTTCATTGAACTACTTGTTGGCCTGTTTGCTATTTCTGTTCTTTCTTTTCTGTTCCCAATTCCCCAAATTAGGTGATGGCGATTCACTTGGAAGTGGCTGTACTGAATTTACACCAACTGACCGGTACAAGATCGAAGGCTCATCTTCGGATATGCTGCCATGGATATTACGGCCCTGGATGAGGACCCACTCCACTGAAGTCATCTTCCTGCAGCACTTCATTCAATTGACTCTTATATTATCTCATCTATTATCGCATAGCATCATTGTATGTGTCAAATGTTGCCCAGTTGGCATCCATTGCAGCCTGGTCATCCTGGAAGGGGGATTCCCCCATCTGTGGTCCCTTCTCAAGGTTTCTCACTTTTCCCCTAATGAGGTTTTGTGAGTTTTTCCTTGCCCTCCTGGGGGTTAAGATCGGGGATGTCGATTGTGGCTATGTAAAGCACTTTGAGACTGTCTGTGATTAAGGGCTATACAAATAAAATTGACTTGACTTGACAATCCTTTCGGCGGAACGCGATGGACGTTCTAATCGGAAATCCTTTGGTCGCTGGTTCAAATCCGGCTCGAAGGAACTATTACCGGCGTCCCAATTTTAATTCAAAACTGTAAATAAAAATCTTTGGTGAATTTGTATGAATCTACACAAGTCTAGTCTGGTCTATCCCAACGTCATGAGTAGGTGATCCCAAAACCAGAGTGAGGTCCAGCAATACTTTGATAGCTCTGTTGGTAAAGCGGAGGTCTTAAGTGATTCCGAGCACAAGTCCTTTGCTCCCTGGTTTTCATCCGGCTCAAAGGATGTTGCCCCGAATTTCAAATCAATCAAAAATTGTAACTAAAGATCTGAAGCAAATTCATCCTCCCAGAGCCAAGGCTGGCCCTCCCAATTGGGAGAGCATCTAAATATATAAGGAACATGCCACAATTACTGAATACTACCTGTTGTAAAATCCAATCTATATCGGTTGTCTGTCCCAAAAGCACAAATCTGGTAACTCAGTTGGCAAAGTGGAAAACCGTTGTGGTTCCACACCAAAATTTTGAAGTAGCTATTTCAAATGCAGCTCAAAGGACATTTTACTGGATTTTAAATCTTAATCAAGATTGAAAAAATGAAATAAAAATCTGTTGCTACTTCATCAAAATCCACTAGTCGGCCATCCTAATACCACAGGTAGGCACTCCCAACAATGCAGATCAGTGAAGCATCCCTTCGGTAGCTCAGTTGGTAGAGCGGAGGACTGTAGAGTGTGCAAACTGACATTCTTTCAGCTGAACGCGATGGAAGTACTAATCGGAAATCCTTATGTCGCTGGTTCAAATCCGGCTCGAAGGAACTATTGCAGGTTTTTCAATTTTAATCCAAAACTGTAAATAACAATCTTTGGCGAATTTGTCTGAATCTACTCAAGTCAATTTATATCTGGTTTCTCCCAACGTCATGAGTAGGGACTCCCCAATCCAGAGTGAGTTCCAGCAATACTTCGATAGCTCTGTTGGTAAAGCGGAGGACTAAAGTAATTCCGAGGACAAGTCCTTTGCTCCCTGGTTTTCATCCGGCTCAAAGGATGTTGCCCCGAATTTCAAATCAATCAAATATTGTAACTAAAGATCAGATGCAAATTCATCCTCCCAGAGCCAAGGCTGGCGCTCCCAATTGGGAGAGCATCTAAATATATGAAGAACATGCCACAATTACTGAATACTACCTGTTGTAAAATCCAATCTATATCGGATGTCTGTCCCAATAGCACAAATCTGGTAACTCAGTTGGCAAAGTGGAAAACTGTTGTGGTTCCACACCAAAATTTTGAGGTAGCTATTTAAATTGCAACTCAAAGGACATTTTCCTGGATTTCAAATTAAAATCAATCTTGGAAAATTTAAAGAAAAATCAGTTGCTACATCATCAAAATCCACTTTTCCGCAGTCCTAACACCACAGGTAGGCACTCCCAATAATGCAGACAAGAGGAGCATCCCTTCGATAGCTCAGTTGGTAGAGCGGAGGACTGTAGAGTTTGAAAACTGACATCCTTTCGACGGAACGCGATGGAAGTTCTCATTGGATATCCTTAGGTCGCTGGTTCAAATCCGGCTCGAAGGAACTATTACCGGCTTTCCAATTTTAATTCAAAACTGTAAATAAAAATCTTTGGTGAATTTGTATGAATCTACACAAGTCTAGTCTGGTCAATCCCAACGTCATGAGTAGGTGATCCCAAAACCAGAGTGATGTCCAGCAATACTTTGATAGCTCTGTTGGTAAAGCGGAGGTCTTAAGTTATTCCGAGCACAAGTCCTTTGCTCCCTGGTTTTCATCCGGCTCAAAGGATGTTGCCCCGAATTTCAAATCAATCAAAAATTGTAACTAAAGATCTGAAGGAAATTCATCCTCCCAGAGCCAAGGCTAGCCCTCCCAATTGGGAGAGCATCTAAATATATAAGGAACATGCCACAATTACTGAATACTACCTGTTGTAAAATCCAATCTATATCGGTTGTCTGTCCCAATAGCACAAATCTGGTAAGTCAGTTGGCAAAGTGGAAAACTCTTGTGGTTCCACACCAAAATTTTGAAGTAGCTATTTCAAATGCAGCTCAAAGGACATTTGACTGGATTTTAAATCTTAATCAAGATTGAAAAAATGAAATAAAAATCTGTTGCTACTTCATCAAAATCCACTAGTCGGCCATCCTTACACTATTGGTGGACACTTTCAATAATGCTGATCTGCGGCGCACCCCTTCCATAGCTCAATAGGTTGAGGGGAGGACTGTAGAATTTGAAAACTGACCTCCTTTCGACTGAAAGCGATCGAAGTTCTAATAAAATACTTGGGTTGCTGTTTCAAATCTGGCCCCAATGAATTTTGGCAGACTTTCTATTCTTGATCAAAAATTGTAAATAAAGATCTTTGGCAAATTTGTTTGAATCTACTCGAGTCAAATCTCGTATCTCCCAACGTCATGAGTAGGGACTCCCAAAACCAGAGTGAGTTCCAGCAATACTTCGATAGCTCTGTTGGTAAAGCAGAGGATTTAAGTAATTCCTAGCACAAGTCCTTAGCTCCCTGGTTTTAATCCGGCTCAAAGGATTTTGCCCCGAATTTCAAATCAATCAAAAATTGTAACTAAAGATCTGGGGCAAATTCATCCTCCCTGAGCATACACAGGCATTCCCAGTTTGGAGCGCATCAAAATCAACAAACATGCCAAAATTACTGAATACAACCTGTTAGAAAATCCAGTCCAAATTGTTGTCTGTCCCAATAGCACAAATCTGGTAACTCAGTTGGCAAAGTGGAAAGCTGTTGTGGTTCCACACCAAAATTTTGAGGTAGCTATTTAAAATGCAGCTCAAAGGACAATTTACTGGATTTTAAATCTTAATCAATATTGAAAAAATGAAATAAAAATCTGTTGCTACTTCATCAAAATCCACTAGTCGGCCATCCTAACACCACATGTAGGCACTCCCAATAATGCAGATGAGTGGAGCATCCCTTCGATAGCTCAGTTGGTAGAGCGGAGGACTGTAGAGTGTGCGAACGGACATCCTTTCGGCGGAACGCAATGGAAATTCTAATCGGAAATCCTTAGGTAGCTAGTTCAAATCTGGCTTGAAGGAACTATTGCAGGGTTACCAATTTTAATCCAAAACTAAATAAAATTTTTTGGCGAATGTGTCTGAATCTACTCAAGTCAATTTATATCTGGTATCTCCCAACATCATGAGTAGGGACTCCCAAAACCAGAGTGAGTTCCAGCAATACTTCGATTGCTCTGTTGGTAAAGCGGAGGATTTAAGTAATTCCGAGCACAAGTACTTTGCTCCCTGGTTTTAATCCGGCTCAAAGGATGTTGCCCCGAATTTCAAATCAATCAAAAATTGTAACTAAAGATCTGATGCAAATTCATCCTCCCAGAGCCAAGGCTGGCGCTCCCAATTGGGAGAGCATCTAAATATATGAAGAACATGCCACAATTACGGAATACTACCTGTTGTAAAATTCAATCTATATCGGTTGTCTGTCCATATAGCACAAATCTGGTAACTCAGTTGGCAAAGTTGAAAACTGTTGTGGTTCCACACCAAAAGTTTTAAGTAGCTATTTAAAATGCAGCTCAAAGGACATTTTACTGGATTTCATATCGAAATCAAGATTGAAAAAGTAGATAAAATTCTGTTGCTACTTCATCAAAATCCACTAGTCGGCCATCCTAATACCACAGGTAGGCACTCCCATTAATGCAGATGACTGGCGACTCCCTTCGATAGCTCAGTTGGTAGAGTGGAGGACTGTAGAGTGTGAAAACTGACATCCTTTCGGCGGAATGCGATGGAAGTTCTAACCAGAAGTCCTTAGGTCGCTGGTTCAAATCCGGCTCGAAGGAACTATTACAGGCTTTCCAATTTTAATCCAAAACTGTAAATAAAAATTTTTGGCGAATGTGTCTGAATCTACTCAAGTCAATTTATATCTGGTATCTCCCAACGTCATGAGTAGGTGATCCCAAAACCAGAGTGAGGTCCAGCAATACTTTGATAGCTCTGTTGGTGAAGCGGAGGTCTTAAGTAATTCCGAGCACATGTACTTTGCTCCCTGGTTTTAATCCGGCTCAAAGGATGTTGCCCGAATTTCAATTTCATCAAAAATTGTAACTAAAGATCTTATAAAAATTCATCCGCCCAAAACCACGGCTGGCGCTCCCAATTGGGTGATTATCTAAATATATAAGGAACATGCCACAATTACTGAATACTACCTGTTATAAATTCCAGTCTATATCAGTGTTCTGTCCCAATAGCACAAATCTGGTAACTCAGTTGGCAAAGTGGAAAACTGTTGTGGTTCCACTCCAAAATATTGAGGTAGCTATTTAAAATGCAGCTCTAATGACATTTTACTGGATTTTAAATCTTAAGCAATTTTGAAAAAATGAAATAAAAATCTGTTGCGACTTCATCAAAATCCACTCGTCGGCCATCCTAACACCACAGGTAGGCACTCCCAACAATACATACGAGTGGAGCATCCCTTCGGTAGCTCAGTTGGTAAAACGGAGGACTGTAGAGTGTGAAAACTGATATTCTTTCGGCGGAAAACGATGGATGTTCTAATTGGAAATCCTTAGGTTACTGGTTCAAATCCGGCTCGAAGGAACTATTGCAGGGTTACCAATTTTAATCCAAAACTGTAAATAAAAATCTTTGGCAAATTTGTCTGAATCTACCCAAGTCAATTTATATCTGGTATCTCCCAACGTCATGAGTAGGGACTCCCAAAACCAGAGTGAGTTCCAGCAATACTTCGATAACTCTGTTGGTAAAGCGGAGGATTTAAGTAATTCCGAGCACAAGTACTTTGCTCCCTGGTTTTAATCCGGCTCAAAGGATGTTGCCCCGAATATCAAATCAATCAAAAATTGTAACTAAAGATCTGGGGCAAATTCATCCTCCCTGAGCATACACAGGCATTCCCAGTTTGGAGCGCATCAAAATCAACAAACATGCCAAAATTACTGAATACAACCTGTTAGAAAATCCAGTCCAAATTGTTGTCTGTCCCAATAGCACAAATCTGGTAACTCAGTTGGCAAAGTGGAAAGCTGTTGAGGTTCCACACCAAAATTTTGAGGTAGCTATTTAAAATGCAGCTCAAAGGACAATTTACTGGATTTTAAATCTTAATCAATATTGAAAAAATGAAATAAAAATCTGTTGCTACTTCATCAAAATCCACTAGTCGGCCATCCTAACACCACATGTAGGCACTCCCAATAATGCAGATGAGTGGAGCATCCCTTCGATAGCTCAGTTGGTAGAGCGGAGGACTGTAGAGTGTGCGAACGGACATCCTTTCGGCGGAACGCAATGGAAATTCTAATCGGAAATCCTTAGGTAGCTAGTTCAAATCTGGCTTGAAGGAACTATTGCAGGGTTACCAATTTTAATCCAAAACTAAATAAAATTTTTTGGCGAATGTGTCTGAATCTACTCAAGTCAATTTATATCTGGTATCTCCCAACATCATGAGTAGGGACTCCCAAAACCAGAGTGAGTTCCAGCAATACTTCGATTGCTCTGTTGGTAAAGCGGAGGATTTAAGTAATTCCGAGCACAAGTACTTTGCTCCCTGGTTTTAATCCGGCTCAAAGGATGTTGCCCCGAATTTCAAATCAATCAAAAATTGTAACTAAAGATCTGATGCAAATTCATCCTCCCAGAGCCAAGGCTGGCGCTCCCAATTGGGAGAGCATCTAAATATATGAAGAACATGCCACAATTACGGAATACTACCTGTTGTAAAATTCAATCTATATCGGTTGTCTGTCCATATAGCACAAATCTGGTAACTCAGTTGGCAAAGTTGAAAACTGTTGTGGTTCCACACCAAAAGTTTTAAGTAGCTATTTAAAATGCAGCTCAAAGGACATTTTACTGGATTTCATATCGAAATCAAGATTGAAAAAGTAGATAAAATTCTGTTGCTACTTCATCAAAATCCACTAGTCGGCCATCCTAATACCACAGGTAGGCACTCCCAATAATGCAGATGACTGGCGACTCCCTTCGATAGCTCAGTTGGTAGAGTGGAGGACTGTAGAGTGTGAAAACTGACATCCTTTCGGCGGAATGCGAAGAAGTTCTAACCAGAAATCCTTAGGTCGCTGGTTCAAATCCGGCTCGAAGGAACTATTACAGGCTTTCCAATTTTAATCCAAAACTGTAAATAAAAATTTTTGGCGAATGTGTCTGAATCTACTCAAGTCAATTTATATCTGGTATCTCCCAACGTCATGAGTAGGTGATCCCAAAACCAGAGTGAGGTCCAGCAATACTTTGATAGCTCTGTTGGTGAAGCGGAGGTCTTAAGTAATTCCGAGCACATGTACTTTGCTCCCTGGTTTTAATCCGGCTCAAAGGATGTTGCCCGAATTTCAAATTCATCAAAAATTGTAACTAAAGATCTTATAAAAATTCATCCGCCCAAAACCACGGCTGGCGCTCCCAATTGGGTGATTATCTAAATATATAAGGAACATGCCACAATTACTGAATACTACCTGTTATAAATTCCAGTCTATATCAGTGTTCTGTCCCAATAGCACAAATCTGGTAACTCAGTTGGCAAAGTGGAAAACTGTTGTGGTTCCACTCCAAAATATTGAGGTAGCTATTTAAAATGCAGCTCTAATGACATTTTACTGGATTTTAAATCTTAAGCAATTTTGAAAAAATGAAATAAAAATCTGTTGCGACTTCATCAAAATCCACTCGTCGGCCATCCTAACACCACAGGTAGGCACTCCCAACAATACATATGAGTGGAGCATCCCTTCGGTAGCTCAGTTGGTAAAACGGAGGACTGTAGAGTGTGAAAACTGACATTCTTTCGGCGGAAAACGATGGATGTTCTAATTGGAAATCCTTAGGTTACTGGTTCAAATCCGGCTCGAAGGAACTATTGCAGGGTTACCAATTTTAATCCAAAACTGTAAATAAAAATCTTTGGCAAATTTGTCTGAATCTACCCAAGTCAATTTATATCTGGTATCTCCCAACGTCATGAGTAGGGACTCCCAAAACCAGAGTGAGTTCCAGCAATACTTCGATAACTCTGTTGGTAAAGCGGAGGATTTAAGTAATTCCGAGCACAAGTACTTTGCTCCCTGGTTTTAATCCGGCTCAAAGGATGTTGCCCCGAATATCAAATCAATCAAAAATTGTAACTAAAGATCTGATGCAAATTCATCCTCCCAGAGCCAAGGCTGGCGCTCCCAATTGGGAGAGCATCTAAATATATGAAGAACATGCCACAATTACTGAATACTACCTGTTGTAAAATCCAATCTATATCGGTTGTCTGTCCCAATAGCACAAATCTGGTAACTCAGTTGGCAAAGTGGAAAACTGTTGTGGTTCCACACCAAAATTTTGAGGTAGCTATTTAAATTGCAGCTCAATGGACATTTTCCTGGATTTCAAATTTGAATCAATCTTGAAAAATGTAAAGAAAAATCTGTTGCTACATCATCAAAATCCACTTCAGCCGTCCTAACACCACAGGTAGGCACTCGCAATAATGCAGACAAGAGGAGCATCCCTTCGATAGCTAAATTGGTAGAGCGGAGGACTGTAGAGTGTGAAAACTGACATCCTTTCGGCGGAACGCGATGGAAGTTCTAATTGGAAAGCCTTAGGTCGCTGGTTCAAAACCGGCTCGAAGGAACTATAACCGGCTTTCCAATTTTAATTCAAAACTGTAAATAAAAATCTTTGGTGAATTTGTATGAATCTACACAAGTCTAGTCTGGTCTATCCCAAAGCCATGAGTAGGTGATCCCAAAACCAGAGTGAGGTCCAGCAATACTTTGATAGCTCTGTTGGTAAAGCGGAGGTCTTAAGTGATTCAGAGCACAAGTCCTTTGCTCCCTGGTTTTCATCCGGCTCAAAGGATGTTGCCCCGAATTTCAAATCAATCAAAAATTGTAACTAAAGATCTGAAGCACATTCATCCTCCCAGAGCCAAGGCTGGCCCTCCCAATTGGGAGAGCATCTAAATATATAAGGAACATGCCACAATTACTGAATACTACCTGTTGTAAAATCCAATCTATATCGGTTGTCTGTCCCAATAGCACAAATCAGGTAACTCAGTTGGCAAAGTGGAAAACTGTTGTGGTTCCACACCAAAATTTTGAAGTAGCTATTTAAAATGCAGCTCAAAGGACATTTTACTGGATTTCATATCTTAATCAAGATTGAAAAAGTAGATAAAATTCTGTTGCTACTTCATCAAAATCCACTAGTCGGCCATCCTAATACCACAGGTAGGCACTCCCATTAATGCAGGTGACTGGCGGATCCCTTCGATAGCTCAGTTGGTAGAGCGGAGGACTGTAGAGTGTGAAAACTGACATCCTTTCGGCGGAACGCGACGGAAGTTCTAATCGGAAATCCTTAGGTCGCGGGTTCAAATCCGGCTCGAACCAATAGCACAAATCTGGTAACTCAGTTGGCAAAGTGGAAAACTGTTGTGGTTCAACACCAAAATTTTGAAGTAGCTATTTAAAATGCAGCTCAAAGGACATTTTACTGGATTTTAAATCTTAATCAAGATTGAAAAAGTAGATAAAATTCTGTTGCTACTTCATCAAAATCCAATAGTCGGCCATCCTAATACCACAGGTAGGCACTCCCATTAATGCAGGTGACTGGCGGATCCCTTCGATAGCGCAGTTGGTAGAGCGGAGGACTGTTGAGTGTGAAAACTGACATCCTTTCGGCGGAACACAATGGATGTTTGAATTGGAAATCCTTAGGTTCCTGGTTCAAATCCGGCTCGAAGGAACTATTGCAGGGTTTCCAATTGTAATCCAAAACTGTCAATAAGAATCTTTTGCGAATTTGTCTGAATCTACTCAAGTCAATTTATATCTGGTTTCTCCCAACGTCATGAGTAGGGACTCCCCAAACCAGAGTGAGTTCCAGCAATACTTCGATAGCTCTGTTGGTAAAGCGGAGGACTAAAGTAATTCCGAGGACAAGTCCTTTGCTCCCTGGTTTTCATCCGGCTCAAAGGATGTTGCCCCGAATTTCAAATCAATCAAATATTGTAACTAAAGATCAGATGCAAATTCATCCTCCCAGAGCCAAGGCTGGCGCTCCCAATTGGGAGAGCATCTAAATATATGAAGAACATGCCACAATTACTGAATACTAACTGTTGTAAAATCCAATCTATATCGGATGTCTGTCCCAATAGCACAAATCTGGTAACTCAGTTTTCTAAGTGGAAAACTGTTGTGGTTCCACACCAAAATTTTGAGGTAGCTATTTAAATTGCAGCTCAATGGACATTTTCCTGGATTTCAAATTTTAATCAATCTTGAAAAATTTAAAGAAAAATCTGTTGCTACTTCATCAAAATCCACTAGTCGGCCATTCTAACACCACAGGTAAGCACTCCCAATAATGCAGAAGAGTGGAGCATCCCTTCGATATCTCAGTTGGTAGAGCGGAGGACTGTAGAGTGTGAAAACTGACATCCTTTCTGCGGAACACGATGGATGTTTGAATTGGAAATCCTTAGGTTCCTGGTTCAAATCCACCTCGAAGGAACTATTGCAGGGTTTCCAATTTTAATCCAAAATTGTAAATAAAAATCTTTGGCGAATTTGTCTGAATCTACTCAAGTCAATTTATATCTCGTATGTCCCAACGTCATGAGTAGGGACTCCCAAAACCAGAGTGAGTTCCAGCAATACTTCGATAACTCTGTTGGTAAAGCGGAGGATTTAAGTAATTCCGAGCACAAGTACTTTGCTCCCTGGTTTTCATCCGGCTCAAAGGATGTTGCCCCGAATTTCAAATGGATCAAATATTGTAACTAAAGATCTGATGCAAATTCATCCTCCCAGAGCCAAGGCTGGCGCTCCCAATTGGGTGATTATCTAAATATATAAGGAACATGCCACAATTACTTAATACTACCTGTTGTAAATTCCAGTCAATATCAGTTGTCTGTCCCAATAGCACAAATCTGGTAACTCAGTTGGCAAAGTGGAAAACTGTTGTGGTTCCACTCCAAAATATTGAGGTAGCTATTTAAAATGCAGCTCTAAGGACATTTTACTGGATTTTAAATCTTAATCAATTTTGAAAAAATTAAATAAAAATCTGTTGCTACTTCATCAAAATCCACTAGTCGGCCATCCTATCACCACAGGTAGGCACTCCCAACAATGCAGATGAGTGGAGCATCCCTTCGCTAGCTCAGTTGGTAGAGCGGAGCACTGTAGAGTGTGCAAAATGACATTCATTCAGCTGAACGCGATGGAAGTTCTAATCGGAATTCCTTAGGTCGCTGGTTCAAATCCGGCTCGAAGGAACTATTGCAGGGTTTCCAATTTTAATCCAAAACTGTAAATAAAAATCTTTGGCGAATTTGTCTGAATCTACTCAAGTCAATTTATATCTGGTTTCTCCCAACGTCATGAGTAGGGACTCCCCAAACCAGAGTGAGTTCAAGCAATACTTTGATAGCTCTGTTGGTAAAGCGGAGGACTAAAGTAATTCCGAGGACAAGTCCTTTGCTCCCTGGTTTTCATTCGGCTCAAAGGATGTTGCCCCGAATTTCAAATCAATCAAATATTGTAACTAAAGATCAGATGCAAATTCATCCTCCCAGAGCCAAGGCTGGCGCTCCCAATTGGGAGAGCATCTAAATATATGAAGAACATGCCACAATTACTGAATACTACCTCTTGTAAAATCCAATCTATATCGGTTGTCTGTCCCAATAGCACAAATCTGGTAAGTCAGTTGGCAAAGTGGAAAACTGTTGTGGTTCCACACCAAAATTTTGAAGTACCTATTTCAAATGCAGCTCAAAGGACATTTTACTGGATTTTAAATCTTACCAAGATTGAAAAAATGAAATAAAAATCTGTTGCTACTTCATCAAAATCCACTAGTCGGCCATCCTAACACCACAGGTAAGCACTCCCAATAATGCAGACTTGTGGAGCATCCCTGCGATAGCTCAGTCGGTAGAGCGGAGGACTGTAGAGTGTGAAAACTGACATCCTTTCGGCGGAACGCGATGGAAGTTCTAATCGGAAATCCTTAGGTCGCTGGTTCAAATCCGGCTCGAAGGAACTATTACCGGCTTTCCAATTTTAATTCAAAACTGTAAATAAAAATTTTTGGTGAATTTGTATGAATCTACACAAGTCTAGTCTGGTCAATCCCAACGTCATGAGTAGGGACTCCCAAAACCAGAGTGAGTTCCAGCAATACTTTGATAGCTCTGTTGGTAAAGCGGAGGATTTAAGTAATTCCGAGCACAAATACTTTGCTCCCTGGTTTTAATCCGGCTCAAACGATGTTGCCCCGAATATCAAATCAATAAAAAATTGTAACTAAAGATCTGATGCAAATTCATCCTCCCAGAGCCAAGGCTGGCGCTCCCAATTGGGAGAGCATCTAAATATATGAAGAACATGCCACAATTACTGAATACTACCTCTTGTAAAATCCAATCTATATCGGTTGTCTGTCCCAATAGCACAAATCTGGTAAGTCAGTTGGCAAAGTGGAAAACTGTTGTGGTTCCACAACAAAATTTTGAAGTAGCTATTTCAAATGCAGCTCAAAGGACATTTGACTGGATTTTAAATCTTAATCAAGATTGAAAAAATGAAATAAAAATCTGTTGCTACTTCATCAAAATCCACTAGTCGGCCATCCTAACACCACAGGTAAGCACTCCCAACAATGCAGACTAGTGGAGCATCCCTGCGATAGCGCAGTTGGTAGAGCGGAGGACTGAAGAGTGTGAAAACTGACATCCTTTCGGCGGAACACGATTGATGTATGAATTGGAAATCCTTAGGTTCCGGGTTCAAATCCGGCTAGAAGGAACTATTGCAGGGTTCCCGATTTTAATCCAAAACTGTAAATAAAAATCTTTGGCGAATTTGTCTGAATCTAGTCAAGTCAATTTATATCTGGTATCTCCCAACGTCATGAGTAGGGACTCCCCAAACCAGAGTGAGTTCCAGCAATACTTTGATAGCTCTGTTGGTAAAGCGGAGGACTAAAGTAATTCCGAGGACAAGTCCTTTGTTCCCTGATTTTCATTCGGCTCAAAGGATGTTGCCCCGAATTTCAAATCAATCAAATATTGTAACTAGAATTAGAAATCCCTTTCATCCTCCCAGAGCCAAGGCTGGCGCTCCCAATTGGGAGAGCATCTAAATATATGAAGAACATGCCACAATTACTGAATACTACCTGTTGTAAAATCCAATCTATATCGGATGTCTGTCCCAATAGCACAAATCTGGTAACTCAGTTGGCAAAGTGGAAAACTGTTGTGGTTCCACACCATAATTTTGAGGTAGCTATTTAAATTGCAGCTCAAAGGACATTTTCCTGGATTTCAAATTTTAATCAATCTTGAAAATTTTAAAGAAAAATCTGTTGCTACATCATCAAAATCCACTTGTCAGCCGTCCTAACACCACAGGTAGGCACTCCCAATAATGCAGACAAGAAGAGCATCCCTTCGATAGCTCAGTCAGTAGAGCGGAGGACTGTAGAGTGTGAAAACTGACATCCTTTCGGCGGAACGCGATGGAAGTTCTAATCGGATATCCTTAGGTCGCTGGTTCAATTCCGGCTCGAAGGAACTATTACCGGCGTCCCAATTTTAATTCAAAACTGTAAATAAAAATCTTTGGTGAATTTGTATGAATCTACACAAGTGTCGTCTGGTCAATCCCAACGTCATGAGTAGGTGATCCCAAAACCAGAGTGAGGTCCAGCAATACTTCGATTGCTCTGTTGGTAAAGCGGAGGATTTAAGTAATTCCGAGCACAAGTACTTTGCTCCCTGGTTTTAATCCGGCTCAAAGGATGTTGCCCCGAATTTCAAATCAATCAAAAATTGTAACTAAAGATCTGATGCAAATTCATCCTCCCAGAGCCAAGGCTGGCGCTCCCAATTGGGAGAGCATCTAAATATATGAAGAACATGCCACAATTACTGAATACTAACTGTTGTAAAATCCAATCTATATCGGATGTCTGTCCCAATAGCACAAATCTGGTAACTCAGTTTTCTAAGTGAAAAACTGTTGTGGTTCCACACCATAATTTTGAGGTAGCTATTTAAATTGCAGCTCAATGGACATTTTCCTGGATTTCAAATTTTAATCAATCTTGAAAAATTTAAAGAAAAATCTGTTGCTACTTCATCATAATCCACTAGTTGGCCATTCTAACACCACAGGTAAGCACTCCCAATAATGCAGATGAGTGGAGCATCCCTTCGGTAGCTCAGTTGGTAGAGCGGAGGACTGTAGAGTGTGCAAACTGACATTCTTTCAGCGGAGCGCGATGCACGTTCTAATCGGAAATCCTTAGGTCGCTGGTTCAAATCCGGCTCAAAGGAACTATTGCAGGGTTTCCAATTTTACTTCAAAACTGTAAAGTAAAATCTTTGGTGAATTTGTCTGAATCTACTCAAGTCAATTTATATCTGGTTTCTCCCAACGTCATGAGTCGGGACTCCCCAAACCTGAGTGAGTTCCAGCAATACTTCGATAGCTCTGTTGGTAAAGCGGAGGATTTAAGTAATTCCGAGCACAAATACTTTGCTCCCTGGTTTTAATCCGGCTCAAACGATGTTGCCCCGAATATCAAATCAATCAAAAATTGTAACTAAAGATCTGATGCAAATTCATCCTCCCAGAGCCAAGGCTGGCGCTCCCAATTGGGAGAGCATCTAAATATATGAAGAACATGCCACAATTACTGAATACTACCTCTTGTAAAATCCAATCTATATCTGTTGTCTGTCCCAATAGCACAAATCTGGTAAATCAGTTGGCAAAGTGGAAAACTGTTGTTGTTCCACACCAAAATTTTGAAGTAGCTATTTCAAATGCAGCTCAAAGGACATTTTACTGGATTTTAAATCTGAATCAATTTTGAAAAAATGAAATAAAAATCTGTTGCTACTTCATAAAAATCCACTAGTCGGCCATCCTAACACCACAGGTAGGCACTTCCAACAATGCAGATGAGTGGAGCATCCCTTCGGTAGCTCAGTTGGTAGAGCGGAGGACTGTAGAGTGTGCAAACTGACATTCTTTCAGCGGAGCGCGATGGAAGTTCTAATCTGAAGTCCTTAGGTCGCTGGTTCAAATCCGGCTAAAAGGAACTATTGCAGGGTTTCCAATTTTACTTCAAAACTGTAAAGTAAAATCTTTGGTGAATTTGTCTGAATCTACTCAAGTCAATTTATATCTGGTTTCTCCCAACGTCATGAGTAGGGACTCCCCAAACCTGAGTGAGTTCCAGCAATACTTCGATAGCTCTGTTGGTAAAGCGGAGGATTTAAGTAATTTCCGAGCACAAGTACTTTGCTCCCTGGTTTTAATCCGGCTCAAAGGATGTTGCCCCGAATTTCAAATCAATCAAAAATTGTAACTAAAGATCTGATGCAAATTCATCCTCCCAGAGCCAAGGCTGGCGCTCCCAATTGGGAGAGCATCTAAATATTTGAAGAACATGCCACAATTACTGAATACTAACTGTTGTAAAATCCAATCTATATCGGATGTCTGTCCCAATAGCACAAATCTGGTAACTCAGTTTTCTAAGTGGAAAACTGTTGTGGTTCCACACCAAAATTTTGAGGTAGCTATTTAAATTGCAGCTCAATGGACATTTTCCTGGATTTCAAATTTTAATCAATCTTGAAAAATATAAAGAAAAATCTGTTGCTACTTCATCAAAATGCACTAGTCGGCCATTCTAACACCACAGATAAGCACTCCCAATAATAATAATAATAATTCGCCCTTTATTAGTCCCACAATGGGGAAATTCGAGATTCGAACCCAGGCCTCCTGGGGAGACTGGGTCCTGAACGCAGCGCCTTAGACCACTCGGCCATCCTGGCAGACGAGTGGAGCATCCCTTCGATAGCTCAGTTGGTAGAGCGGAGGACTGTAGAGTGTGAAAACTGACATCCTTTCGGCGGAAGACGATGGATGATTGAATTGGAAATCCTTAGGTTCCTGGTTCTAATCCGGGTCGAAGGAACTATTGCAGGGTTTCCAATTTTAATCCAAAACTGTAAATAAAAATCTTTGGCGAATTTGTCTGAATCTACTCAAGTCAATTTATATCTGGTTTCTCCCAACGTCATGAGTAGGGACTCCCCAAACCAGAGTGAGTTCCAGCAATACTTTGATAGCTCTGTTGGTAAAGCGGAGGACTAAAGTAATTCCGAGGACAAGTCCTTTGCTCCCTGGTTTTCATTCGGCTCAAAGGATGTTGCCCCGAATTTCAAATCAATCAAATATTGTAACTAAAGATCAGATGCAAATCATCTTCCCAGAGCCAAGGCTGGCGCTCCCAATTGGGAGAGCATCTAAATATATGAAGAACATGCCACAATTACTGAATACTACCTGTTGTAAAATCCAATCTATATCGGATGTCTGTCCCAATAGCACAAATCTGGTAACTCAGTTGGCAAAGTGGAAAACTGTTGTGGTTCCACACCAAAATTTTGAAGTAGCTATTTCAAATGCAGCTCAAAGGACATTTTACTGGATTTTAAATCTTAATCAAGATTGAAAAAATGAAATAAAAATCTGTTGCTACTTCATCAAAATCCACTAGTCGGCCATCCTAACACCACAGGTAAGCACTCCCAATAATGCAGACTAGTGGAGGATACCTGCGATAGCGCAGTTGGTAGAGCGGAGGACTGTAGAGTGTGAAAACTGACATCCTTTCGGCGGAACACGATGGATGTTTGAATTGGAAATCCTTAGGTTCCTGGTTCAAATCCGTCTCAAAGGAACTATTGCAGGGTTCCCAATTTTAATCCAAAACTGTCAATAAAAATCTTTGGCGAATTTGTCTGAATCTACTCAAGTCAATTTATATCTGGTATCTCCCAACGTCATGAGTAGGGACTCCCAAAACCAGAGTGAGTTCCAGCAATACTTCGATTGCTCTGTTGGTAAAGCGGAGGTCTTAAGTGATTCCGAGCACAAGTACTTTGCTCCCTGGTTTTAATCCGGCTCAAAGGATGTTGCCCCGAATTTCAAATCAATCAAAAATTGTAACTAAAGATCTGATGCAAATTCATTCTCCCAGAGCCAAGGCTGGCGCTCCCAATTGGGAGAGCATCTAAATATATGAAGAACATGCCACAATTACTGAATACTACCTGTTGTAAAATCCAATCTATATCGGATGTCTGTCCCAATAGCACAAATCTGGTAACTCAGTTGGCAAAGTGGAAAACTGTTGTGGTTCCACACCAAAATTTTGAGGGAGCTATTTAAATTGCAGCTCAAAGGACATTTTCCTGGATTTCAAATTTTAATGAATCTTGAAAAATTTAAAGAAAAATATGTTGCTACTTCATCAAAATCCACTAGTCGGCCATTCTAACACCACAGGTAAGCACTCCCAATAATGCAGACCAGTGGAGCATCCCTTCGGTAGCTCAGTTGGTAGAGCGGAGGACTGTAGAGTGTACAAACTTACATTCATTCAGCTGAATGCGATGGAAGTTCTAATCGGAATTCCTTAGTTCGCTGGTTCAAATCCGGCTCAAAGGAACTATTGCAGGGTTTCCAATTTTAATCCAAAACTGTAAATAAAAATCTTTGGCGAATTTTTCTGAACCTACTCAAGTCAATTTATATCTGGCTTCTCCCAACGTCATGAGTAGGTACTCCCCAAACCAGAGTGAGTTCCAGCAATACTTTGATAGCTCTGTTGGTAAAGCGGAGGACTAAAGTAATTCCGAGGACAAGTCCTTTGTTCCCTGATTTTCATTCGGCTCAAAGGATGTTGCCCCGAATTTCAAATCAATCAATAGAATAGAATAGAATAGAAATCCCTTTATTGTCATTGTACTCAAGTGTGCAACGAGATTAGAGGGCTCCCCTCTCCAGTGCAATACAACAATAATACAGACAAATATATAAATTAGATAAATAAAGAAGACAAATATTGTAACTAGAATTAGAAATCCCTTTCATCCTCCCAGAGCCAAGGCTGGCGCTCCCAATTGGGAGAGCATCTAAATATATGAAGAACATGCCACAATTACTGAATACTACCTGTTGTAAAATCCAATCTATATCGGATGTCTGTCCCAATAGCACAAATCTGGTAACTCAGTTGGCAAAGTGGAAAACTGTTGTGGTTCCACACCAAAATTTTGAGGGAGCTATTTAAATTGCAGCTCAAAGGACATTTTCCTGGATTTCAAATTTTAATCAATCTTGAAAAATTTAAAAAAAAATCTGTTGCTACATCATCAAAATCCACTTTTCAGCCGTCCTAACACCACAGGTAGGAACTCCCAATAATGCAGACTAGAGGAGCATCCCTTCGATAGCTCAGTTGGTAGAGCGGAGGACTGTAGAGTTTGAAAACTGACATCCTTTCGGCGGAACGCGATGGAAGTTCTAATTGGAAATCCTTAGATCGCTGGTTCAAATCCGGCTCGAAGGAACTATTACCGGCTTTCCAATTTTAATTCAAAACTGTAAATAAAAATCTTTGGTGAATTTGTATGAATCTACACAAGTCTAGTCTGGTCAATCCCAACGTCATGAGTAGGTGATCCCAAAACCAGAGTGAGGTCCAGCAATACTTTGATAGCTCTGTTGGTAAAGCGGAGGTCTTAAGTGATTCCGAGCACAAGTCCTTTGCTCCCTGGTTTTCATCCGGCTCAAAGGATGTTGCCCCGAATTTTAAATCAATCAAAAATTGTAACTAAAGATCTGAAGGAAATTCATCCTCCCAGAGCCAAGGCTGGCCCTCCCAATTGGGAGAGCATCTAAATATATAAGGAACATGCCACAATTACTGAATACTACCTGTTGTAAAATCCAATCTATATCGGTTGTCTGTCCCAATCGCACAAATCTGGTAAGTCAGTTGGCAAAGTGGAAAACTCTTGTGGTTCCACACCAAAATTTTGAAGTAGCTATTTCAAATGCAGCTCAAAGGACATTTTACTGAATTTTAAATCTTAATCAAGATTGAAAAAATGAAATAAAAATCTGTTGCTACTTCATCAAAATCCACTAGTCGGCCATCCTAACACCACAGGTAAGCACTCCCAATAATGCAGACTAGAGGAGCATCCCTGCGATAGCGCAGTTGGTAGAGCGGAGGACTGTATAGTGTGAAAACTGACTTCCTTTCGGCGGAACACGATTGATGTTTGAATTGGAAATCCTTAGGTTCCGGGTTAAAATCCGGCTAGAAGGAACTATTGCAGGGTTCCCGATTTTAATCCAAAACTGTAAATAAAAATCTATGGCGAATTTGTCTGAATCTACTCAAGTCAATTTATATCTGGTATCTCCCAACGTCATGAGTAGGGACTCCCCAAACCAGAGTGAGTTCCAGCAATACTTTGATAGCTCTGTTGGTAAAGCGGAGGACTAAAGTAATTCCGAGGACAAGTCCTTTGTTCCCTGATTTTCATTCGGCTCAAAGGATGTTGCCCCGAATTTCAAATCAATCAAATATTGTAACTAGAATTAGAAATCCCTTTCATCCTCCCAGAGCCAAGGCTGGCGCTCCCAATTGGGAGAGCATCTAAATATATGAAGAACATGCCACAATTACTGAATACTACCTGTTGTAAAATCCAATCTATATCGGATGTCTGTCCCAATAGCACAAATCTGGTAACTCAGTTGGCAAAGTGGAAAACTGTTGTGGTTCCACACCATAATTTTGAGGTAGCTATTTAAATTGCAGCTCAAAGGACATTTTCCTGGATTTCAAATTTTAATCAATCTTGAAAATTTTAAAGAAAAATCTGTTGCTACATCATCAAAATCCACTTGTCAGCCGTCCTAACACCACAGGTAGGCACTCCCAATAATGCAGACAAGAAGAGAATCCCTTCGATAGCTCAGTCGGTAGAGCGGAGGACTGTAGAGTGTGAAAACTGACATCCTTTCGGCGGAACGCGATGGAAGTTCTAATCGGATATCCTTAGGTCGCTGGTTCAATTCCGGCTTGAAGGAACTATTACCGGCGTCCCTATTTTAATTCAAAACTGTAAATAAAAATCTTTGGTGAATTTGTATGAATCTACACAAGTCTCGTCTGGTCTATCCCAACGTCATGAGTAGGTGATCCCAAAACCAGAGTGAGGTCCAGCAATACTTTGATAGCTCTGTTGGTAAAGCCGAGGACTAAAGTAATTCCGAGGACAAGTCCTTTGCTCCCTGGTTTTCATCCGGCTCAAAGGATGTTGCCCCGAATTTCAAATCAATCAAATATTGTAACTAAAGATCAGATGCAAATTCATCCTCCCAGAGCCAAGGCTGGCGCTCCCAATTGGGAGAGCATCTAAATATATGAAGAACATGCCACAATTACTGAATACTAACTGTTGTAAATTCCAGTCTATATCAGTTGTGTGTCCCAATAGCACAAATCTGGTAACTCAGTTGGCAAAGTGGAAAACTGTTGTGGTTCCACTCCAAAATATTGAGGTAGCTATTTAAAATGCAGCTCTAAGGACATTTTACTGGATTTTAAATCTTAATCAATTTTGAAAAAATGAAATAAAAATCTGTTGCTACTTCATAAAAATCCACTAGTCGGCCATCCTAACACCACAGGTAGGCACTCCCAACAATGCAGATGAGTGGAGCATCCCTTCGGTAGCTCAGTTGGTAGAGCGGAGGACTGTAGAGTGTACAAACTGACATTCTTTCAGCGGAGCGCAATGGAAGTTTGAATTGGAAATCCATAGGTTCCGGGTTCAAATCCTTCTAGAAGGAACTATTGCAGGGTTCCCAATTTTAATCCAAAACTGTAAATAAAAATCTTTGGCAAATTTGTCTGAATCTACTCAAGTCAATTTATATCTGGTTTCTCCCAACGTCATGAGTAGGGACTCCCCAAACCAGAGTGAGTTCCAGCAATACTTCGATCGCTCTGTTGGTAAAGCGGAGGACTAAAGTAATTCCGAGGACAAGTCCTTTGCTCCCTGGTTTTCATCCGGCTCAAAGGATGTTGCCCAGAATTTCAAATCAATGAAAAATTGTAACTAAAGATCTGATGCAAATTCATCCTCCCAGAGCCAAGGCTGGCGCTCCCAATTGGGAGAGCATCTAAATATATGGAGAACATGCCACAATTACTGAATACTAACTGTTGTAAAATCCAATCGATATCGGATGTCTGTCCCAATAGCACAAATCTGGTAACTCAGTTTTCTAAGTGGAAAACTGTTGTGGTTCCACACCAAAATTTTGAGGTAGCTATTTAAATTGCAGCTCAATGGACATTTTCCTGGATTTCAAATTTTAATCAATCTTGAAAAATTTAAAGAAAAATCTGTTGCTACTTCATCAAAATCCACTAGTCAGCCATTCTAACACCACAGGTAAGCAATCCCAATAATGCAGACCCGTGGAGCATCCCTTCGATAGCTCAGTTGATAGAGCGGAGGACTGTAGAGTGTGAAAACTGACGTCCTTTCGGCGGAACACGATGGATGTTTGAATTGGGGTTCCTGGTTCAAATCCAGCTCAAAGGAACTATTGCAGGGTTTCCAATTTTAATCCAAAACTGTAAATAAAAATCTTTGGCGAATTTGTCTGAATCTACTCAAGTCAATTTATATCTTGTATGTCCCAACGTCATGAGTAGGGACTCCCAAAACCAGAGTGAGTTCCAGCAATACTTCGATAACTCTGTTGGTAAAGCGGAGGATTTAAGTAATTCAGAGCACAAGTACTTTGCTCCCTGGTTTTCATCCGGCTCAAAGGATGTTGCCCCAAATTTCAAATGGATCAAATATTGTAACTAAAGATCTAATGCAAATTCATCCTCCCAGAGCCAAGGCTGGCGATCCCAATTGGGTGATTATCTAAATATATAAGGAAGATGCATCAATTACTTAATACTACCTGTTGTAAAATCCAATCTATATCGGTTGTCTGTCCCAATAGCACAAATCTGGTAAGTCAGTTGGCAAAGTGGAAAACTCTTGTGGTTCCACACCAAAATATTGAGGTAACTATTTAAAATGCAGCTCTAAGGACATTTTACTGGATTTTAAATCTTAATCAATTTTGAAAAAATGAAATAAAAATCTGTTGCTACTTCATCAAAATCCACTCGTCGGCCATCCTAACACCACAGGTAGGCACTCCCAACAATGCAGATGAGTGGAGCATCCCTTCGGTAGCTCAGTTGGTAGCGCGGAGGACTGTAGAGTGTGCAAACTTACATTCATTCCGCTGAACGCGATGGAAGTTCTAAACGGAAATCCTTAGGTCGCTGGTTCAAATCCGGCTCGAAGGAACTATTGCAGGGTTTCCAATATTAATCCAAAACTGTGAATAAAAATCTTTGGCGAATTTGTCTGAATCTACTCAAGTCAATTTATATCTGGTTTCTCCCAACGTCCTGAGTAGGGACTCCCCAAACCAGAGTGAGTTCCAGCAATACTTTGATAGCTCTGTTGGTAAAGCGGAGGACTAAAGTAATTCCGAGGACAAGTCCTTTGCTCCCTGATTTTCATTCGGCTCAAAGGATGTTGCCCCGAATTTCAAATCAATCAAATATTGTAACTAGAATTAGAAATCCCTTTCATCCTCCCAGAGCCAAGGCTGACGCTCCCAATTGGGAGAGCATCTAAATATATGAAGAACATCCTACAATTACTGAATACTACCTGTTGTAAAATCCAATCTATATCGGATGTCTGTCCCAATAGCACAAATCTGGTAACTCAGTTGGCAAAGTGGAAAACTGTTGTGGTTCCACACCAAAATTTTGAGGTAGCTATTTAAATTGCAGCTCAAAGGACATTTTCCTGGATTTCAAATTTTAATCAATCTTGAAAAATTAAAAAAAAAATCTGTTGCTACATCATCAAAATCCACTTTTCAGCCGTCCTAACACCACAGGTAGGCACTCCCAATAATGCAGACAAGAGGAGCATCCCTTCGATAGCTCAGTTGGTAGAGCGGAGGACTGTAGAGTTTGACGACTGACATCCTTTCGGCGGAACGCGATGGAACTTCTAATTGGAAATCCATAGGTCGCTGGTTCAAATCCGGCTCGAAGGAACTATTCCCGGCTTTCCAATTTTAATTCAAAACTGTAAATAAAAATTTTTGGTGAATTTGTATGAATCTACACAAGTCTAGTCTGGTCTATCCCAACGTCATGAGTAGGTGATCCCAAAACCAGAGTGTGGTCCAGCAATACTTTGATAGCTCTGTTGGTAAAGCGGAGGTCTAAAGTGATTCCGAGCACAAGTCCTTTGCTCCCTGGTTTTCATCCGGCTCAAAGGATGTTGCCCCGAATTTCAAATCAATCAAATATTGTAACTAAAGATCAGATGCAAATTCATCCTCCCAGAGCCAAGGCTGGCGCTCCCAATTGGGAGGGCATCTAAATATATGAAGAACATGCCACAATTACTGAATACTAACTGTTGTAAATTCCAGTCTATATCAGTTGTGTGTCCCAATAGCACAAATCTGGTCACTCAGTTGGCAAAGTGGAAAACTGTTGTGGTTCCACTCCAAAATATTGAGGTAGCTATTTAAAATGCAGCTCTAAGGACATTTTACTGGATTTTAAATCTTAATCAATTTTGAAAAAATGAAATAAAAATCTGTTGCTACTTCATAAAAATCCACTAGTCGGCCATCCTAACACCACAGGTAGGCACTCCCAACAATGCAGATGAGTGGAGCATCCCTTCGGTAGCTCAGTTGGTAGAGCGGAGGACTGTAGAGTGTACAAACTGACATTCTTTCAGCGGAGCGCAATGGAAGTTTGAATTGGAAATCCTTAGGTTCCGGGTTCAAATCCGGCTAGAAGGAACTATTGCAGGGTTCCCAATTTTAATCCAAAACTGTAAATAAAAATCTTTGGCGAATTTGTCTGAATCTACTCAAGTCAATTTATATCTGGTATCTCCCAACGTCATGAGTAGGGACTCCCAAAACCAGAGTGAGTTCCAGCAATACTTCGATTGCTCTGTTGGTAAAGCGGAGGATTTAAGTAATTCCGAGCACAAGTACTTTGCTCCCTGGTTTTAATCCGGCTCAAAGGATGTTGCCCCGAATTTCAAATCAATCAAAAATTGTAACTAAAGATCTGATGCAAATTCATCCTCCCAGAGCCAAGGCTGGCGCTCCCAATTGGGAGAGCATCTAAATATATGAAGAACATGCCACAATTACTGAATACTAACTGTTGTAAAATCCAATCTATATCGGATGTCTGTCCCAATAGCACAAATCTGGTAACTCAGTTTTCTAAGTGGAAAACTGTTGTGGATCCACCCCATAATTTTGAGGTAGCTATTTAAATTGCAGCTCAATGGACATTTTCCTGGATTTCAAATTTTAATGAATCTTGAAAAATTTAAAGAAAAATATGTTGCTACTTCATCAAAATCCACTAGTCGGCCATTCTAACACCACAGGTAAGCACTCCCAATAATGCAGACCAGTGGAGCATCCCTTCGGTAGCTCAGTTGGTAGAGCGGAGGACTGTAGAGTGTACAAACTTACATTCATTCCGCTGAATGCGATGGAAGTTCTAATCGGAATTCCTTAGTTCGCTGGTTCAAATCCGCCTCAAAGGAACTATTGCAGGGTTTCCAATATTAATCCAAAACTGTAAATAAAAATCTTTGGCGAATTTGTCTGAATCTACTCAAGTCAATTTATATCTGGCTTCTCCCAACGTCATGAGTAGGGACTCCCCAAACCAGAGTGAGTTCCAGCAATACTTTGATAGCTCTGTTGGTAAAGCGGAGGACTAAAGTAATTCCGAGGACAAGTCCTTTGTTCCCTGATTTTCATTCGGCTCAAAGGATGTTGCCCCGAATTTCAAATCAATCAAATATTGTAACTAGAATTAGAAATCCCTTTCATCCTCCCAGAGCCAAGGCTGGCGCTCCCAATTGGGAGAGCATCTAAATATATGAAGAACATGCCACAATTACTGAATACTACCTGTTGTAAAATCCAATCTATATCGGATGTCTGTCCCAATAGCACAAATCTGGTAACTCAGTTGGCAAAGTGGAAAACTGTTGTGGTTCCACACCAAAATTTTGAGGGAGCTATTTAAATTGCAGCTCAAAGGACATTTTCCTGGATTTCAAATTTTAATCAATCTTGAAAAATTAAAAAAAAAATCTGTTGCTACATCATCAAAATCCACTTTTCAGCCGTCCTAACACCACAGGTAGGCACTCCCAATAATGCAGACAAGAGGAGCATCCCTTCGATAGCTCAGTTGGTAGAGCGGAGGACTGTAGAGTTTGACGACTGACATCCTTTCGGCGGAACGCGATGGAACTTCTAATTGGAAATCCTTAGGTCGCTGGTTCAAATCCGGCTCGAAGGAACTATTCCCGGCTTTCCAATTTTAATTCAAAACTGTAAATAAAAATCTTTGGTGAATTTGTATGAATCTACACAAGTCTAGTCTGGTCTATCCCAACGTCATGAGTAGGTGATCCCAAAACCAGAGTGTGGTCCAGCAATACTTTGATAGCTCTGTTGGTAAAGCGGAGGTCTTAAGTGATTCCGAGCACAAGTCCTTTGCTCCCTGGTTTTCATCCGGCTCAAAGGATGTTGCCCCGAATTTTAAATCAATCAAAAATTGTAACTAAATATCTGAAGGAAATTCATCCTCCCAGACCCAAGGCTGGCCCTCCCAATTGGGAGAGCATCTAAATATATAAGGAACATGCCACAATTACTGAATACTACCTGTTGTAAAATCCAATCTATATCGGTTGTTTGTCCCAATAGCACAAATCTGGTAAGTCAGTTGGCAAAGTGGAAAACTCTTGTGGTTCCACACCAAAATTTTGAAGTAGCTATTTCAAATGCAGCTCAAAGGACATTTTACTGAATTTCAAATCTTAATCAAGATTGAAAAAATGAAATAAAAATCTGTTGCTACTTCATCAAAATCCACTAGTCGGCCATCCTAACACCACAGGAAAGCACTCCCAATAATGCAGACTAGTGGAGCATCCCTGCGATAGCGCAGTTGGTAGAGCGGAGAACTGTAGAGTGTGAAAACTGACATCCTTTCGGCGGAACACGATGGATGTTTGAATTGGAAATCCTTAGGTTCCGGGTACAAATCCGGCTAGAAGGAACTATTGCAGGGTTCCCAATTTTAATCCAAAACTGTAAATAAAAATCTTTGGCGAATTTGTCTGAATCTACTCAAGTCAATTTATATCTGGTATCTCCCAACGTCATGAGTAGGGACTCCCAAAACCAGAGTGAGTTCCAGCAATACTTCGATTGCTCTGTTGGTAAAGCGGAGGATTTAAGTAATTCCGAGCACAAGTACTTTGCTCCCTGGTTTTAATCTGGCTCAAAGGATGTTGCCCCGAATTTCAAATCAATCAAAAATTGTAACTAAAGATCTGATGCAAATTCATCCTCCCAGAGCCAAGGCTGGCGCTCCCAATTGGGAGAGCATCTAAATATATGAAGAACATGCCACAATTACTGAATACTAACTGTTGTAAAATCCAATCTATATCGGATGTCTGTCCCAATAGCACAAATCTGGTAACTCAGTTTTCTAAGTGGAAAACTGTTGTGGTTCCACCCCATAATTTTGAGGTAGCTATTTAAATTGCAGCTCAATGGACATTTTCCTGGATTTCAAATTTTAATGAATCTTGAAAAATTTAAAGAAAAATATGTTGCTACTTCATCAAAATCCACTAGTCGGCCATTCTAACACCACAGGTAAGCACTCCCAATAATGCAGACCAGTGGAGCATCCCTTCGGTAGCTCAGTTGGTAGAGCGGAGGACTGTAGAGTGTACAAACTTACATTCATTCAGCTGAATGCGATGGAAGTTCTAATCAGAATTCCTTAGGTCGCTGGTTCAAATCCGGCTCGAAGGAACTATTGCAGGGTTTCCAATTTTAATCCAAAACTGTAAATAAAAATCTTTGGCGAATTTGTCTGAATCTACTCAAGTCAATTTATATCTGGCTTCTCCCAACGTCATGAGTAGGGACTCCCCAAACCAGAGTGAGTTCCAGCAATACTTTGATAGCTCTGTTGGTAAAGCGGAGGACTAAAGTAATTCCGAGGACAAGTCCTTTGCTCCCTGATTTTCATTCGGCTCAAAGGATGTTGCCCCGAATTTCAAATCAATCAAAAATTGTAACTAAAGATCTGAAGCAAATTCATCCTCCCAGAGCCAAGGCTGGCCCTCCCAATTGGGAGAGCATCTAAATAGATAAGGAACATGCCACAATTACTGAATACTACCTGTTGTAAAATCCAATCTATCTCGGTTGTCTGTCCCAATAGCACAAATCTGGTAACTCAGTTGGCAAAGTGGAAAACTGTTGTGGTTCCACACCAAAATTTTGAAGTAGCTATTTCAAATGCAGATCAAATGACATTTTACTGGATTTTAAATCTTAATCAAGATAAAAAAAAATTAAATAAAAATCTGTTGCTACTTCATCAAAATCCACTAGTCGGCCATCCTAACACCACAGGTAGGCACTCCCAACAATGCAGACAAGTGGAGCATCCCTTCGGTAGCTCAGTTGGTAGAGCGGAGGACTGTAGAGTGTGCAAACTCACATTCTTTCAGCTGAACGCAATGGAAGTATGAATCGGAAATCCTTAGGTCGCTGGTTCAAATCCGGCTCGAAGGAACTATTGCAGGATTTCCGATTTTAATCCAAAACTGTAAATAACAATCTTTGGCGAATTTGTCTGAATCTACTCAAGTCAATTTATATCTGGTTTCTCCCAACGTCATGAGTAGGGACTCCCCAAACCAGAGTGAGTTCCAGCAATACTTTGATAGCTCTGTTGGTAAAGCGGAGGACTAAAGTAATTCCGAGGACAAGTCCTTTGCTCCCTGATTTTCATTCGGCTCAAAGGATGTTGCCCCGAATTTCAAATCAATCAAAAATTGTAACTAAAGATCTGAAGCAAATTCATCCTCCCAGAGCCAAGGCTGGCCCTCCCAATTGGGAGAGCATCTAAATAGATAAGGAACATGCCACAATTACTGAATACTAACTGTTGTAAAATCCAATCTATATCGGTTGTCTGTCCCAATAGCACAAATCTGGTAAGTCAGTTGGCAAAGTGGAAAACTGTTGTGGTTCCACTCCAAAATATTGAGGTAGCTATTTAAAATGCAGCTCTAAGGACATTTTACTGGATTTTAAATCTGAATCAATTTTGAAAAAATGAAATAAAAATCTGTTGCTACTTCATAAAAATCCACTAGTCGGCCATCCTAACACCACAGGTAGGCACTTCCAACAATGCAGATGAGTGGAGCATCCCTTCGGTAGCTCAGTTGGTAGAGCGGAGGACTGTAGAGTGTGCAAACTGACATTCTTTCAGCGGAGCGCGATGGAAGTTCTAATCGGAAGTCCTTAGGTCGCTGGTTCAAATCCGGCTAAAAGGAACTATTGCAGGGTTTCCAATTTTACTTCAAAATTGTAAAGTAAAATCTTTGGTGAATTTGTCTGAATCTACTCAAGTCAATTTATATCTGGTTTCTCCCAACGTCATGAGTAGGGACTCCCCAAACCTGAGTGAGTTCCAGCAATACTTCGATAGCTCTGTTGGTAAAGCGGAGGATTTAAGTAATTTCCGAGCACAAGTACTTTGCTCCCTGGTTTTAATCCGGCTCAAAGGATGTTGCCCCGAATTTCAAATCAATCAAAAATTGTAACTAAAGATCTGATGCAAATTCATCCTCCCAGAGCCAAGGCTGGCGCTCCCAATTGGGAGAGCATCTAAATATTTGAAGAACATGCCACAATTACTGAATACTAACTGTTGTAAAATCCAATCTATATCGGATGTCTGTCCCAATAGCACAAATCTGGTAACTCAGTTCTCTAAGTGGAAAACTGTTGTGGTTCCACACCAAAATTTTGAGGTAGCTATTTAAATTGCAGCTCAATGGACATTTTCCTGGATTTCAAATTTTAATCAATCTTGAAAAATATAAAGAAAAATCTGTTGCTACTTCATCAAAATGCACTAGTCGGCCATTCTAACACCACAGATAAGCACTCCCAATAATAATAATAATAATAATTTGCCCTTTATTAGTCCCACAATGGGGAAATTCAAGATTCGAACCCAGGCCTCCTGGGGAGACTGGGTCCTGAACGCAGCGCCTTAGACCACTCGGCCATCCTGGCAGACGAGTGGAGCATCCCTTCGATAGCTCAGTTGGTAGAGCGGAGGACTGTAGAGTGTGAAAACTCACATCCTTTCGGCGGAAGACGATGGATGATTGAATTGGAAATCCTTAGGTTCCTGGTTCTAATCCGGGTCGAAGGAACTATTGCAGGGTTCCCAATTTTAATCCAAAACTGTAAATAAAAATCTTTGGCGAATTTGTCTGAATCTACTCAAGTCAATTTATATCTGGTATCTCCCAACGTCATGAGTAGGGACTCCCAAAACCAGAGTGAGTTCCAGCAATACTTCGATTGCTCTGTTGGTAAAGCGGAGGTCTTAAGTGATTCCGAGCACAAGTACTTTGCTCCCTGGTTTTAATCCGGCTTTGCCCCGAATTTCAAATCAATCAAAAATTGTAACTAAAGATCTGATGCAAATTCATTCTCCCAGAGCCAAGGCTGGCGCTCCCAATTGGGAGAGCATCTAAATATATGAAGAACATGCCACAATTACTGAATACTACCTGTTGTAAAATCCAATCTATATCGGATATCTGTCCCAATAGCACAAATCTGGTAACTCAGTTGGCAAAGTGGAAAACTGTTGTGGTTCCACACCAAAATTTTGAGGGAGCTATTTAAATTGCAGCTCAAAGGACATTTTCCTGGATTTCAAATTTTAATGAATCTTGAAAAATTTTAAGAAAAATATGTTGCTACTTCATCAAAATCCACTAGTCGGCCATTCTAACACCACAGGTAAGCACTCCCAATAATGCAGACCAGTGGAGCATCCCTTCGGTAGCTCAGTTGGTAGAGCGGAGGACTGTAGAGTGTACAAACTTACATTCATTCAGCTGAATGCGATGGAAGTTCTAATCGGAATTCCTTAGTTCGCTGGTTCAAATCCGGCTCAAAGGAACTATTGCAGGGTTTCCAATTTTAATCCAAAACTGTAAATAAAAATCTTTGGCGAATTTTTCTGAATCTACTCAAGTCAATTTATATCTGGCTTCTCCCAACGTCATGAGTAGGGACTCCCCAAACCAGAGTGAGTTCCAGCAATACTTTGATAGCTCTGTTGGTAAAGCGGAGGACTAAAGTAATTCCGAGGACAAGTCCTTTGTTCCCTGATTTTCATTCGGCTCAAAGGATGTTGCCCCGAATTTCAAATCAATCAATAGAATAGAATAGAATAGAAATCCCTTTATTGTCATTGTACTCAAGTGTGCAACGAGATTAGAGGGCTCCCCTCTCCAGTGCAATACAACAATAATACAGACAAATATATAAATTAGATAAATAAAGAAGAATAAAGAAGACAAATATTGTAACTAGAATTAGAAATCCCTTTCATCCTCCCAGAGCCAAGGCTGGCGCTCCCAATTGGGAGAGCATCTAAATATATGAAGAACATGCCACAATTACTGAATACTACCTGTTGTAAAATCCAATCTATATTGGATGTCTGTCCCAATAGCACAAATCTGGTAACTCAGTTGGCAAAATGGAAAACTGTTGTGGTTCCACACCAAAATTTTGAGGGAGCTATTTAAATTGCAGCTCAAAGGACATTTTCCTGGATTTCAAATTTTAATCAATCTTGAAAAATTTAAAAAAAAATCTGTTGCTACATCATCAAAATCCACTTTTCAGCCGTCCTAACACCACAGGTAGGCACTCCCAATAATGCAGACAAGAGGAGCATCCCTTCGATAGCTCAGTTGGTAGAGCGGAGGACTGTAGAGTTTGACGACTGACATCCTCTCGGCGGAACGCGATGGAACTTCTAATTGGAAATCCTTAGGTCGCTGGTTCAAATCCGGCTCGAAGGAACTATTCCCGGCTTTCCAATTTTAATTCAAAACTGTAAATAAAAATCTTTGGTGAATTTGTATGAATCTACACAAGTCTAGTCTGGTCTATCCCAACGTCATGAGTAGGTGATCCCAAAACCAGAGTGTGGTCCAGCAATACTTTGATAGCTCTGTTGGTAAAGCGGAGGTCTTAAGTGATTCCGAGCACAAGTCCTTTGCTCCCTGGTTTTCATCCGGCTCAAAGGATGTTGCCCCGAATTTTAAATCAATCAAAAATTGTAACTAAATATCTGAAGGAAATTCATCCTCCCAGACCCAAGGCTGGCCCTCCCAATTGGGAGAGCATCTAAATATATAAGGAACATGCCACAATTACTGAATACTACCTGTTGTAAAATCCAATCTATATCGGTTGTCTGTCCCAATAGCACAAATCTGGTAAGTCAGTTGGCAAAGTGGAAAACTCTTGTGGTTCCACACCAAAATTTTGAAGTAGCTATTTCAAATGCAGCTCAAAGGACATTTTACTGAATTTCAAATCTTAATCAAGATTGAAAAAATGAAATAAAAATCTGTTGCTACTTCATCAAAATCCACTAGTCGGCCATCCTAACACCACAGGTAAGCACTCCCAATAATGCAGACTAGCGGAGCATCCCTGCGATAGCGCAGTTGGTAGAGCGGAGGACTGTAGAGTGTTAAAACTGACTTCCTTTCGGCGGAACACGATGGATGTTTGAATTGGAAATCCTTAGGTTCCGGGTTCAAATCCGGCTAGAAGGAACTATTGCAGGGTTCCCGATTTTAATCCAAAACTGTAAATAAAAATCTTTGGCGAATTTGTCTGAATCTACTCAAGTCAATTTATATCTGGTATATCCCAACGTCATGAGTAGGGACTCCCAAAACCAGAGTGAGTTCCAGCAATACTTCGATTGCTCTGTTGGTAAAGCGGAGGATTTAAGTAATTCCGAGCACAAGTACTTTGCTCCCTGGTTTTAATCCGGCTCAAAGGATGTTGCCCCGAATTTCAAATCAATCAAAAATTGTAACTAAAGATCTGATGCAAGTTTATCCTCCCAGAGCCAAGGCTGGCGCTCCCAATTGGGAGAGCATCTAAATATATGAAGAACATGCCACAATTACTGAATACTAACTGTTGTAAAATCCAATCTATATCGGATGTCTGTCCCAATAGCACAAATCTGGTAACTCAGTTTTCTAAGTGGAAAACTGTTGTGGTTCCACCCCATAATTTTGAGGTAGCTATTTAAATTGCAGCTCAATGGACATTTTCCTGGATTTCTAATTTTAATAAATCTTGAAAAATTTAAAGAAAAATATGTTGCTACTTCATCAAAATCCACTAGTCGGCCATTCTAACACCACAGGTAAGCACTCCCAATAATGCAGACCAGTGGAGCATCCCTTCGGTAGCTCAGTTGGTAGAGCGGAGGACTGTAGAGTGTACAAACTTACATTCATTCAGCTGAATGCGATGGAAGTTCTAATCGGAATTCCTTAGATCGCTGGTTCAAATCCGGCTCAAAGGAACTATTGCAGGATTTCCAATTTTAATCCAAAACTGTAAATAAAAATCTTTGGCGAATTTGTCTGAATCTACTCAAGTCAATTTATATCTGGCTTCTCCCAACGTCATGAGTAGGGACTCCCCAAACCAGAGTGAGTTCCAGCAATACTTTGATAGCTCTGTTGGTAAAGCGGAGGACTAAAGTAATTCCGAGGACAAGTCCTTTGCTCCCTGATTTTCATTCGGCTCAAAGGATGTTGCCCCGAATTTCAAATCAATCAAATATTGTAACTAGAATTAGAAATCCCTTTCATCCTCCCAGAGCCAAGGCTGGCGCTCCCAATTGGGAGAGCATCTAAATATATGAAGAACATGCCACAATTACTGAATACTACCTGTTGTAAAATCCAATCTATATCGGATGTCTGTGCCAATAGCACAAATCTGGTAACTCAGTTGGCAAAGTGGAAAACTGTTGTGGTTCCACACCAAAATTTTGAGGTAGCTATTTAAATTGCAGCTCAAAGGACATTTTCCTGGATTTCAAATTTTAATCAATCTTAAAAAATTAAAAAAAAAATCTGTTGCTACATCATCAAAATCCACTTTTCAGCCGTCCTAACACCACAGGTAGGCACTCCCAATAATGCAGACAAGAGGAGCATCCCTTCGATAGCTCAGTTGGTAGAGCGTAGGACTGTAGAGTTTGACGACTGACATCCTTTCGGCGGAACGCGATGGAACTTCTAATTGGAAATCCATCGGTCGCTGGTTCAAATCCGGCTCGAAGGAACTATTCCCGGCTTTCCAATTTTAATTCAAAACTGTAAATAAAAATCTTTGGTGAATTTGTATGAATCTACACAAGTCTAGTCTGGTCTATCCCAACGTCATGAGTAGGTGATCCCAAAACCAGAGTGTGGTCCAGCAATACTTTGATAGCTCTGTTGGTAAAGCGGAGGTCTAAAGTGATTCCGAGCACAAGTCCTTTGCTCCCTGGTTTTCATCCGGCTCAAAGGATGTTGCCCCGAATTTCAAATCAATCAAATATTGTAACTAAAGATCAGATGCAAATTCATCCTCCCAGAGCCAAGGCTGGCGCTCCCAATTGGGAGGGCATCTAAATATATGAAGAACATGCCACAATTACTGAATACTAACTGTTGTAAATTCCAGTCTATATCAGTTGTGTGTCCCAATAGCACAAATCTGGTAACTCAGTTGGCAAAGTGGAAAACTGTTGTGGTTCCACTCCAAAATATTGAGGTAGCTATTTAAAATGCAGCTCTAAGGACATTTTACTGGATTTTAAATCTTAATCAATTTTGAAAAAATGAAATAAAAATCTGTTGCTACTTCATAAAAATCCACTAGTCGGCCATCCTAACACCACAGGTAGGCACTCCCAACAATGCAGATGAGTGGAGCATCCCTTCGGTAGCTCAGTTGGTAGAGCGGAGGACTGTAGAGTGTACAAACTGACATTCTTTCAGCGGAGCGCAATGGAAGTTTGAATTGGAAATCCTTAGGTTCCGGGTTCACATCCGGCTAGAAGGAACTATTGCAGGGTTCCCAATTTTAATCCAAAACTGTAAATAAAAATCTTTGGCGAATTTGTCTGAATCTACTCAAGTCAATTTATATCTGGTATCTCCCAACGTCATGAGTAGGGACTCCCAAAACCAGAGTGAGTTCCAGCAATACTTCGATTGCTCTGTTGGTAAAGCGGAGGATTTAAGTAATTCCGAGCACAAGTACTTTGCTCCCTGGTTTTAATCCGGCTCAAAGGATGTTGCCCCGAATTTCAAATCAATCAAAAATTGTAACTAAAGATCTGATGCAAATTCATCCTCCCAGAGCCAAGGCTGGCGCTCCCAATTGGGAGAGCATCTAAATATATGGAGAACATGCCACAATTACTGAATACTAACTGTTGTAAAATCCAATCTATATCGGATGTCTGTCCCAATAGCACAAATCTGGTAACTCAGTTTTCTAAGTGGAAAACTGTTGTGGTTCCACCCCATAATTTTGAGGTAGCTATTTAAATTGCAGCTCAATGGACATTTTCCTGGATTTCAAATTTTAATGAATCTTGAAAAATTTAAAGAAAAATATGTTGCTACTTCATCAAAATCCACTAGTCGGCCATTCTAACACCACAGGTAAGCACTCCCAATAATGCAGACCAGTGGAGCATCCCTTCGGTGGCTCAGTTGGTAGAGCGGAGGACTGTAGAGTGTACAAACTTACATTCATTCAGCTGAATGCGATGGAAGTTCTAATCGGAATTCCTTAGTTCGCTGGTTCAAATCCGGCTCAAAGGAACTATTGCAGGGTTTCCAATTTTAATCCAAAACTGTAAATAAAAATCTTTGGCGAATTTGTCTGAATCTACTCAAGTCAATTTATATCTGGCTTCTCCCAACGTCATGAGTAGGGACTCCCCAAACCAGAGTGAGTTCCAGCAATACTTTGATAGCTCTGTTGGTAAAGCGGAGGACTAAAGTAATTCCGAGGACAAGTCCTTTGTTCCCTGATTTTCATTCGGCTCAAAGGATGTTGCCCCGAATTTCAAATCAATCAAATATTGTAACTAGAATTAGAAATCCCTTTCATCCTCCCAGAGCCAAGGCTGGCGCTCCCAATTGGGAGAGCATCTAAATATATGAAGAACATGCCACAATTACTGAATACTACCTGTTGTAAAATCCAATCTATATCGGATGTCTGTCCCAATAGCACAAATCTGGTAACTCAGTTGGCAAAGTGGAAAACTGTTGTGGTTCCACACCAAAATTTTGAGGGAGCTATTTAAATTGCAGCTCAAAGGACATTTTCCTGGATTTCAAATTTTAATCAATCTTGAAAAATTTTCAAAAAAATCTGTTGCTACATCATCAAAATCCACTTTTCAGCCGTCCTAACACCACAGGTAGGCACTCCCAATAATGCAGACAAGAGGAGCATCCCTTCGATAGCTCAGTTGGTAGAGCGGAGGACTGTAGAGTTTGAAAACTGACATCCTTTCGGCGGAACGCGATGGAAGTTCTAATTGGAAATCCTTAGGTCGCTGGTTCAAATCCGGCTCGAAGGAACTATTACCGGCTTTCCAATTTTAATTCAAAACTGTAAATAAAAATCTTTGGTGAATTTGTATGAATCTACACAAGTCAAGTCTGGTCAATCCCAACGTCATGAGTAGGTGATCCCAAAACCAGAGTGAGGTCCAGCAATACTTTGATAGCTCTGTTGGTAAAGCGGAGGTCTTAAGTGATTCCGAGCACAAGTCCTTTGCTCCCTGGTTTTCATCCGGCTCAAAGGATGTTGCCCCGAATTTTAAATCAATCAAAAATTGTAACTAAAGATCTGAAGGAAATTCATCCTCCCAGAGCCAAGGCTGGCCCTCCCAATTGGGAGAGCATCTAAATATATAAGGAACATGCCACAATTACTGAATACTACCTGTTGTAAAATCCAATCTATATCGGTTGTCTGTCCCAATAGCACAAATCTGGTAAGTCAGTTGGCAAAGTGGAAAACTCTTGTGGTTCCACACCAAAATTTTGAAGTAGCTATTTCAAATGCAGCTCAAAGGACATTTTACTGAATTTTAAATCTTAATCAAGATTGAAAAAATGAAATAAAAATCTGTTGCTACTTCATCAAAATCCACTAGTCGGCCATCCTAACACCACAGGTAAGCACTCCCAATAATGCAGACTAGAGGAGCATCCCTGCGATAGCGCAGTTGGTAGAGCGGAGGACTGTAGAGTGTGAAAACTGACTTCCTTTCGGCGGAACACGATGGATGTTTGAATTGGAAATCCTTAGGTTCCGGGTTCAAATCCGGCTAGAAGGAACTATTGCAGGGTTCCCGATTTTAATCCAAAACTGTAAATAAAAATCTTTGGCGAATTTGTCTGAATCTACTCAAGTCAATTTATATCTGGTATCTCCCAACGTCATGAGTAGGGACTCCCCAAACCAGAGTGAGTTCCAGCAATACTTTGATAGCTCTGTTGGTAAAGCGGAGGACTAAAGTAATTCCGAGGACAAGTCCTTTGTTCCCTGATTTTCATTCGGCTCAAAGGATGTTGCCCCGAATTTCAAATCAATTAAATATTGTAACTAGAATTAGAAATCCCTTTCATCCTCCCAGAGACAAGGCTGGCGCTCCCAATTGGGAGAGCATCTAAATATATGAAGAACATGCCACAATTACTGAATACTACCTGTTGTAAAATCCAATCTATATCGGATGTCTGTCCCAATAGCACAAATCTGGTAACTCAGTTGGCAAAGTGGAAAACTGTTGTGGTTCCACACCATAATTTTGAGGTAGCTATTTAAATTGCAGCTCAAAGGACATTTTCCTGGATTTCAAATTTTAATCAATCTTGAAAATTTTAAAGAAAAATCTGTTGCTACATCATCAAAATCCACTTGTCAGCCGTCCTAACACCACAGGTAGGCACTCCCAATAATGCAGACCAGAAGAGCATCCCTTCGATAGCTCAGTCGGTAGAGCGGAGGACTGTAGAGTGTGAAAACTGACATCCTTTCGGCGGAACGCGATGGAAGTTCTAATCGGAAATCCTTAGGTCGCTGGTTCAAATCCGGCTCGAAGGAAATATTACCGGCGTCCCAATTTTAATTCAAAACTGTAAATAAAAATCTTTGGTGAATTTGTATGAATCTACACAAGTCTCGTCTAGTCTATCCCAACGTCATGAGTAGGTGATCCCAAAACCAGAGTGAGGTCCAGCAATACTTTGATAGCTCTGTTGGTAAAGCCGAGGACTAAAGTAATTCCGAGGACAAGTCCTTTGCTCCCTGGTTTTCATCCGGCTCAAAGGATGTTGCCCCGAATTTCAAATCAATCAAATATTGTAACTAAAGATCAGATGCAAATTCATCCTCCCAGAGCCAAGGTTGGCGCTCCCAATTGGGAGAGCATCTATATATATGAAGAACATGCCACAATTACTGAATACTACCTGTTGTAAATTCCAGTCTATATCAGTTGTGTGTCCCAATAGCACAAATCTGGTAACTCAGTTGGCAAAGTGGAAAACTGTTGTGGTTCCACTCCAAAATATTGAGGTAGCTATTTAAAATGCAGCTCTAAGGACTATTTACTGGATTTTAAATCTTAATCAATTTTGAAAAAATGAAATAAAAATCTGTTGCTACTTCATAAAAATCCACTAGTCGGCCATCCTAACACCACAGGTAGGCACTCCCAACAATGCAGATGAGTGGAGCATCCCTTCGGTAGCTCAGTTGGTAGAGCGGAGGACTGTAGAGTGTGCAAACTGACATTCTTTCAGCGGAGTGCGATGGAAATTCTAATCGGAAATCCTTAGGTCGCTGGTTCAAATCCGGCTCAAAGGAACTATTGCAGGGTTTCCAATTTTACTTCAAAACTGTAAATTAAAATCTTTGGTGAATTTGTCTGAATCTACTCAAGTCAATTTATATCTGGTTTCTCCCAACGTCATGAGTAGGGACTCCCCAAACCAGAGTGAGTTCCAGCAATACTTCGATCGCTCTGTTGGTAAAGCGGAGGACTAAAGTAATTCCGAGGACAAGTCCTTTGCTCCCTGGTTTTCATCCGGCTCAAAGGATGTTGCCCAGAATTTCAAATCAATGAAAAATTGTAACTAAAGATCTGATGCAAATTCATCCTCCCAGAGCCAAGGCTGGCGCTCCCAATTGGGAGAGCATCTAAATATATGAAGAACATGCCACAATTACTGAATACTAACTGTTGTAAAATCCAATCGATATCGGATGTCTGTCCCAATAGCACAAATCTGGTAACTCAGTTTTCTAAGTGGAAAACTGTTGTGGTTCCACACCAAAATTTTGAGGTAGCTATTTAAATTGCAGCTCAATGGACATTTTCCTGGATTTCAAATTTTAATCAATCTTGAAAAATTTAAAGAAAAATCTGTTGCTACTTCATCAAAATCCACTAGTCAGCCATTCTAACACCACAGGTAAGCAATCCCAATAATGCAGACCCGTGGAGCATCCCTTCGATAGCTCAGTTGGTACAGCGGAGGACTGTAGAGTGTGAAAACTGACGTCCTTTCGGCGGAACACGATGGATGATTGAATTGGGGTTCCTGGTTCAAATCCAGCTCAAAGGAACTATTGCAGGGTTTCCAATTTTAATCCAAAACTGTAAATAAAAATCTTTGGCGAATTTGTCTGAATCTACTCAAGTCAATTTATATCTTGTATGTCCCAACGTCATGAGTAGGGACTCCCAAAACCAGAGTGAGTTCCAGCAATACTTCGATTGCTCTGTTGGTAAAGCGGAGGATTTAAGTAATTCAGAGCACAAGTACTTTGCTCCCTGGTTTTCATCCGGCTCAAAGGATGTTGCCCCGAATTTCAAATGGATCAAAAATTGTAACTAAAGATCTGATGTAAATTCCTCCTCCCAGAGCCAAGGCTGGCGCTCCCAATTGGGAGAGCATCTAAATATATGAAGAACATCCTACAATTACTGAATACTACCTGTTGTAAAATCCAATCTATATCGGATGTCTGTCCCAATAGCACAAATCTGGTAACTCAGTTGGCAAAGTGGAAAACTGTTGTGGTTCCACACCAAAATTTTGAGGTAGCTATTTAAATTGCAGCTCAAAGGACATTTTCCTGGATTTCAAATTTTAATCAATCTTGAAAAATTAAAAAAAAAATCTGTTGCTACATCATCAAAATCCACTTTTCAGCCGTCCTAACACCACAGGTAGGCACTCCCAATAATGCAGACAAGAGGAGCATCCCTTCGATAGCTCAGTTGGTAGAGCGGAGGACTGTAGAGTTTGACGACTGACATCCTTTCGGCGGAACGCGATGGAACTTCTAATTGGAAATCCATAGGTCGCTGGTTCAAATCCGGCTCGAAGGAACTATTCCCGGCTTTCCAATTTTAATTCAAAACTGTAAATAAAAATCTTTGGTGAATTTGTATGAATCTACACAAGTCTAGTCTGGTCTATCCCAACGTCATGAGTAGGTGATCCCAAAACCAGAGTGTGGTCCAGCAATACTTTGATAGCTCTGTTGGTAAAGCGGAGGTCTAAAGTGATTCCGAGCACAAGTCCTTTGCTCCCTGGTTTTCATCCGGCTCAAAGGATGTTGACCCGAATTTCAAATCAATCAAATATTGTAACTAAAGATCAGATGCAAATTCATCCTCCCAGAGCCAAGGCTGGCGCTCCCAATTGGGAGGGCATCTAAATATATGAAGAACATGCCACAATTACTGAATACTAACTGTTGTAAATTCCAGTCTATATCAGTTGTGTGTCCCAATAGCACAAATCTGGTCACTCAGTTGGCAAAGTGGAAAACTGTTGTGGTTCCACTCCAAAATATTGAGGTAGCTATTTAAAATGCAGCTCTAAGGACATTTTACTGGATTTTAAATCTTAATCAATTTTGAAAAAATGAAATAAAAATCTGTTGCTACTTCATAAAAATCCACTAGTCGGCCATCCTAACACCACAGGTAGGCACTCCCAACAATGCAGATGAGTGGAGCATCCCTTCGGTAGCTCAGTTGGTAGAGCGGAGGACTGTAGAGTGTACAAACTGACATTCTTTCAGCGGAGCGCAATGGAAGTTTGAATTGGAAATCCTTAGGTTCCGGGTTCAAATCCGGCTAGAAGGAACTATTGCAGGGTTCCCAATTTTAATCCAAAACTGTAAATAAAAATCTTTGGCGAATTTGTCTGAATCTACTCAAGTCAATTTATATCTGGTATCTCCCAACGTCATGAGTAGGGACTCCCAAAACCAGAGTGAGTTCCAGCAATACTTCGATTGCTCTGTTGGTAAAGCGGAGGATTTAAGTAATTCCGAGCACAAGTACTTTGCTCCCTGGTTTTAATCCGGCTCAAAGGATGTTGCCCCGAATTTCAAATCAATCAAAAATTGTAACTAAAGATCTGATGCAAATTCATCCTCCCAGAGCCAAGGCTGGCGCTCCCAATTGGGAGAGCATCTAAATATATGAAGAACATGCCACAATTACTGAATACTAACTGTTGTAAAATCCAATCTATATCGGATGTCTGTCCCAATAGCACAAATCTGGTAACTCAGTTTTCTAAGTGGAAAACTGTTGTGGATCCACCCCATAATTTTGAGGTAGCTATTTAAATTGCAGCTCAATGGACATTTTCCTGGATTTCAAATTTTAATGAATCTTGAAAAATTTAAAGAAAAATATGTTGCTACTTCATCAAAATCCACTAGTCGGCCATTCTAACACCACAGGTAAGCACTCCCAATAATGCAGACCAGTGGAGCATCCCTTCGGTAGCTCAGTTGGTAGAGCGGAGGACTGTAGAGTGTACAAACTTACATTCATTCCGCTGAATGCGATGGAAGTTCTAATCGGAATTCCTTAGTTCGCTGGTTCAAATCCGGCTCAAAGGAACTATTGCAGGGTTTCCAATTTTAATCCAAAACTGTAAATAAAAATCTTTGGCGAATTTGTCTGAATCTACTCAAGTCAATTTATATCTGGCTTCTCCCAACGTCATGAGTAGGGACTCCCCAAACCAGAGTGAGTTCCAGCAATACTTTGATAGCTCTGTTGGTAAAGCGGAGGACTAAAGTAATTCCGAGGACAAGTCCTTTGTTCCCTGATTTTCATTCGGCTCAAAGGATGTTGCCCCGAATTTCAAATCAATCAAATATTGTAACTAGAATTAGAAATCCCTTTCATCCTCCCAGAGCCAAGGCTGGCGCTCCCAATTGGGAGAGCATCTAAATATATGAAGAACATGCCACAATTACTGAATACTACCTGTTGTAAAATCCAATCTATATCGGATGTCTGTCCCAATAGCACAAATCTGGTAACTCAGTTGGCAAAGTGGAAAACTGTTGTGGTTCCACACCAAAATTTTGAGGGAGCTATTTAAATTGCAGCTCAAAGGACATTTTCCTGGATTTCAAATTTTAATCAATCTTGAAAAATTTAAAAAAAAATCTGTTGCTACATCATCAAAATCCACTTTTCAGCCGTCCTAACACCACAGGTAGGCACTCCCAATAATGCAGACAAGAGGAGCATCCCTTCGATAGCTCAGTTGGTAGAGCGGAGGACTGTAGAGTTTGACGACTGACATCCTTTCGGCGGAACGCGATGGAACTTCTAATTGGAAATCCTTAGGTCGCTGGTTCAAATCCGGCTCGAAGGAACTATTCCCGGCTTTCCAATTTTAATTCAAAACTGTAAATAAAAATCTTTGGTGAATTTGTATGAATCTACACAAGTCTAGTCTGGTCTATCCCAACGTCATGAGTAGGTGATCCCAAAACCAGAGTGTGGTCCAGCAATACTTTGATAGCTCTGTTGGTAAAGCGGAGGTCTTAAGTGATTCCGAGCACAAGTCCTTTGCTCCCTGGTTTTCATCCGGCTCAAAGGATGTTGCCCCGAATTTTAAATCAATCAAAAATTGTAACTAAATATCTGAAGGAAATTCATCCTCCCAGACCCAAGGCTGGCCCTCCCAATTGGGAGAGCATCTAAATATATAAGGAACATGCCACAATTACTGAATACTACCTGTTGTAAAATCCAATCTATATCGGTTGTTTGTCCCAATAGCACAAATCTGGTAAGTCAGTTGGCAAAGTGGAAAACTCTTGTGGTTCCACACCAAAATTTTGAAGTAGCTATTTCAAATGCAGCTCAAAGGACATTTTACTGAATTTCAAATCTTAATCAAGATTGAAAAAATGAAATAAAAATCTGTTGCTACTTCATCAAAATCCACTAGTCGGCCATCCTAACACCACAGGAAAGCACTCCCAATAATGCAGACTAGTGGAGCATCCCTGCGATAGCGCAGTTGGTAGAGCGGAGAACTGTAGAGTGTGAAAACTGACATCCTTTCGGCGGAACACGATGGATGTTTGAATTGGAAATCCTTAGGTTCCGGGTACAAATCCGGCTAGAAGGAACTATTGCAGGGTTCCCAATTTTAATCCAAAACTGTAAATAAAAATCTTTGGCGAATTTGTCTGAATCTACTCAAGTCAATTTATATCTGGTATCTCCCAACGTCATGAGTAGGGACTCCCAAAACCAGAGTGAGTTCCAGCAATACTTCGATTGCTCTGTTGGTAAAGCGGAGGATTTAAGTAATTCCGAGCACAAGTACTTTGCTCCCTGGTTTTAATCTGGCTCAAAGGATGTTGCCCCGAATTTCAAATCAATCAAAAATTGTAACTAAAGATCTGATGCAAATTCATCCTCCCAGAGCCAAGGCTGGCGCTCCCAATTGGGAGAGCATCTAAATATATGAAGAACATGCCACAATTACTGAATACTAACTGTTGTAAAATCCAATCTATATCGGATGTCTGTCCCAATAGCACAAATCTGGTAACTCAGTTTTCTAAGTGGAAAACTGTTGTGGTTCCACCCCATAATTTTGAGGTAGCTATTTAAATTGCAGCTCAATGGACATTTTCCTGGATTTCAAATTTTAATGAATCTTGAAAAATTTAAAGAAAAATATGTTGCTACTTCATCAAAATCCACTAGTCGGCCATTCTAACACCACAGGTAAGCACTCCCAATAATGCAGACCAGTGGAGCATCCCTTCGGTAGCTCAGTTGGTAGAGCGGAGGACTGTAGAGTGTACAAACTTACATTCATTCAGCTGAATGCGATGGAAGTTCTAATCAGAATTCCTTAGGTCGCTGGTTCAAATCCGGCTCGAAGGAACTATTGCAGGGTTTCCAATTTTAATCCAAAACTGTAAATAAAAATCTTTGGCGAATTTGTCTGAATCTACTCAAGTCAATTTATATCTGGCTTCTCCCAACGTCATGAGTAGGGACTCCCCAAACCAGAGTGAGTTCCAGCAATACTTTGATAGCTCTGTTGGTAAAGCGGAGGACTAAAGTAATTCCGAGGACAAGTCCTTTGCTCCCTGATTTTCATTCGGCTCAAAGGATGTTGCCCCGAATTTCAAATCAATCAAAAATTGTAACTAAAGATCTGAAGCAAATTCATCCTCCCAGAGCCAAGGCTGGCCCTCCCAATTGGGAGAGCATCTAAATAGATAAGGAACATGCCACAATTACTGAATACTACCTGTTGTAAAATCCAATCTATCTCGGTTGTCTGTCCCAATAGCACAAATCTGGTAACTCAGTTGGCAAAGTGGAAAACTGTTGTGGTTCCACACCAAAATTTTGAAGTAGCTATTTCAAATGCAGATCAAATGACATTTTACTGGATTTTAAATCTTAATCAAGATAAAAAAAAATTAAATAAAAATCTGTTGCTACTTCATCAAAATCCACTAGTCGGCCATCCTAACACCACTGGTAGGCACTCCCAACAATGCAGACAAGTGGAGCATCCCTTCGGTAGCTCAGTTGGTAGAGCGGAGGACTGTAGAGTGTGCAAACTCACATTCTTTCAGCTGAACGCAATGGAAGTACGAATCGGAAATCCTTAGGTCGCTGGTTCAAATCCGGCTCGAAGGAACTATTGCAGGATTTCCGATTTTAATCCAAAACTGTAAATAACAATCTTTGGCGAATTTGTCTGAATCTACTCAAGTCAATTTATATCTGGTTTCTCCCAACGTCATGAGTAGGGACTCCCCAAACCAGAGTGAGTTCCAGCAATACTTTGATAGCTCTGTTGGTAAAGCGGAGGACTAAAGTAATTCCGAGGACAAGTCCTTTGCTCCCTGATTTTCATTCGGCTCAAAGGATGTTGCCCCGAATTTCAAATCAATCAAAAATTGTAACTAAAGATCTGAAGCAAATTCATCCTCCCAGAGCCAAGGCTGGCCCTCCCAATTGGGAGAGCATCTAAATAGATAAGGAACATGCCACAATTACTGAATACTAACTGTTGTAAAATCCAATCTATATCGGTTGTCTGTCCCAATAGCACAAATCTGGTAAGTCAGTTGGCAAAGTGGAAAACTGTTGTGGTTCCACTCCAAAATATTGAGGTAGCTATTTAAAATGCAGCTCTAAGGACATTTTACTGGATTTTAAATCTGAATCAATTTTGAAAAAATGAAATAAAAATCTGTTGCTACTTCATAAAAATCCACTAGTCGGCCATCCTAACACCACAGGTAGGCACTTCCAACAATGCAGATGAGTGGAGCATCCCTTCGGTAGCTCAGTTGGTAGAGCGGAGGACTGTAGAGTGTGCAAACTGACATTCTTTCAGCGGAGCGCGATGGAAGTTCTAATCGGAAGTCCTTAGGTCGCTGGTTCAAATCTGGCTAAAAGGAACTATTGCAGGGTTTCCAATTTTACTTCAAAACTGTAAAGTAAAATCTTTGGTGAATTTGTCTGAATCTACTCAAGTCAATTTATATCTGGTTTCTCCCAACGTCATGAGTAGGGACTCCCCAAACCTGAGTGAGTTCCAGCAATACTTCGATAGCTCTGTTGGTAAAGCGGAGGATTTAAGTAATTTCCGAGCACAAGTACTTTGCTCCCTGGTTTTAATCCGGCTCAAAGGATGTTGCCCCGAATTTCAAATCAATCAAAAATTGTAACTAAAGATCTGATGCAAATTCATCCTCCCAGAGCCAAGGCTGGCGCTCCCAATTGGGAGAGCATCTAAATATTTGAAGAACATGCCACAATTACTGAATACTAACTGTTGTAAAATCCAATCTATATCGGATGTCTGTCCCAATAGCACAAATCTGGTAACTCAGTTCTCTAAGTGGAAAACTGTTGTGGTTCCACACCAAAATTTTGAGGTAGCTATTTAAATTGCAGCTCAATGGACATTTTCCTGGATTTCAAATTTTAATCAATCTTGAAAAATATAAAGAAAAATCTGTTGCTACTTCATCAAAATGCACTAGTCGGCCATTCTAACACCACAGATAAGCACTCCCAATAATAATAATAATAATAATTTGCCCTTTATTAGTCCCACAATGGGGAAATTCAAGATTCGAACCCAGGCCTCCTGGGGAGACTGGGTCCTGAACGCAGCGCCTTAGACCACTCGGCCATCCTGGCAGACGAGTGGAGCATCCCTTCGATAGCTCAGTTGGTAGAGCGGAGGACTGTAGAGTGTGAAAACACATCCTTTCGGCGGAAGACGATGGATGATTGAATTGGAAATCCTTAGGTTCCTGGTTCTAATCCGGGTCGAAGGAACTATTGCAGGGTTCCCAATTTTAATCCAAAACTGTAAATAAAAATCTTTGGCGAATTTGTCTGAATCTACTCAAGTCAATTTATATCTGGTATCTCCCAACGTCATGAGTAGGGACTCCCAAAACCAGAGTGAGTTCCAGCAATACTTCGATTGCTCTGTTGGTAAAGCGGAGGTCTTAAGTGATTCCGAGCACAAGTACTTTGCTCCCTGGTTTTAATCCGGCTCAAAGGATGTTGCCCCGAATTTCAAATCAATCAAAAATTGTAACTAAAGATCTGATGCAAATTCATTCTCCCAGAGCCAAGGCTGGCGCTCCCAATTGGGAGAGCATCTAAATATATGAAGAACATGCCACAATTACTGAATACTACCTGTTGTAAAATCCAATCTATATCGGATATCTGTCCCAATAGCACAAATCTGGTAACTCAGTTGGCAAAGTGGAAAACTGTTGTGGTTCCACACCAAAATTTTGAGGGAGCTATTTAAATTGCAGCTCAAAGGACATTTTCCTGGATTTCAAATTTTAATGAATCTTGAAAAATTTTAAGAAAAATATGTTGCTACTTCATCAAAATCCACTAGTCGGCCATTCTAACACCACAGGTAAGCACTCCCAATAATGCAGACCAGTGGAGCATCCCTTCGGTAGCTCAGTTGGTAGAGCGGAGGACTGTAGAGTGTACAAACTTACATTCATTCAGCTGAATGCGATGGAAGTTCTAATCGGAATTCCTTAGTTCGCTGGTTCAAATCCGGCTCAAAGGAACTATTGCAGGGTTTCCAATTTTAATCCAAAACTGTAAATAAAAATCTTTGGCGAATTTTTCTGAATCTACTCAAGTCAATTTATATCTGGCTTCTCCCAACGTCATGAGTAGGGACTCCCCAAACCAGAGTGAGTTCCAGCAATACTTTGATAGCTCTGTTGGTAAAGCGGAGGACTAAAGTAATTCCGAGGACAAGTCCTTTGTTCCCTGATTTTCATTCGGCTCAAAGGATGTTGCCCCGAATTTCAAATCAATCAATAGAATAGAATAGAATAGAAATCCCTTTATTGTCATTGTACTCAAGTGTGCAACGAGATTAGAGGGCTCCCCTCTCCAGTGCAATACAACAATAATACAGACAAATATATAAATTAGATAAATAAAGAAGAATAAAGAAGACAAATATTGTAACTAGAATTAGAAATCCCTTTCATCCTCCCAGAGCCAAGGCTGGCGCTCCCAATTGGGAGAGCATCTAAATATATGAAGAACATGCCACAATTACTGAATACTACCTGTTGTAAAATCCAATCTATATTGGATGTCTGTCCCAATAGCACAAATCTGGTAACTCAGTTGGCAAAATGGAAAACTGTTGTGGTTCCACACCAAAATTTTGAGGGAGCTATTTAAATTGCAGCTCAAAGGACATTTTCCTGGATTTCAAATTTTAATCAATCTTGAAAAATTTAAAAAAAAATCTGTTGCTACATCATCAAAATCCACTTTTCAGCCGTCCTAACACCACAGGTAGGCACTTCCAATAATGCAGACAAGAGGAGCATCCCTTCGATAGCTCAGTTGGTAGAGCGGAGGACTGTAGAGTTTGACGACTGACATCCTTTCGGCGGAACGCGATGGAACTTCTAATTGGAAATCCTTAGGTCGCTGGTTCAAATCCGGCTCGAAGGAACTATTCCCGGCTTTCCAATTTTAATTCAAAACTGTAAATAAAAATCTTTGGTGAATTTGTATGAATCTACACAAGTCTAGTCTGGTCTATCCCAACGTCATGAGTAGGTGATCCCAAAACCAGAGTGTGGTCCAGCAATACTTTGATAGCTCTGTTGGTAAAGCGGAGGTCTTAAGTGATTCCGAGCACAAGTCCTTTGCTCCCTGGTTTTCATCCGGCTCAAAGGATGTTGCCCCGAATTTTAAATCAATCAAAAATTGTAACTAAATATCTGAAGGAAATTCATCCTCCCAGACCCAAGGCTGGCCCTCCCAATTGGGAGAGCATCTAAATATATAAGGAACATGCCACAATTACTGAATACTACCTGTTGTAAAATCCAATCTATATCGGTTGTCTGTCCCAATAGCACAAATCTGGTAAGTCAGTTGGCAAAGTGGAAAACTCTTGTGGTTCCACACCAAAATTTTGAAGTAGCTATTTCAAATGCAGCTCAAAGGACATTTTACTGAATTTCAAATCTTAATCAAGATTGAAAAAATGAAATAAAAATCTGTTGCTACTTCATCAAAATCCACTAGTCGGCCATCCTAACACCACAGGTAAGCACTCCCAATAATGCAGACTAGAGGAGCATCCCTGCGATAGCGCAGTTGGTAGAGCGGAGGACTGTAGAGTGTTAAAACTGACTTCCTTTCGGCGGAACACGATGGATGTTTGAATTGGAAATCCTTAGGTTCCGGGTTCAAATCCGGCTAGAAGGAACTATTGCAGGGTTCCCGATTTTAATCCAAAACTGTAAATAAAAATCTTTGGCGAATTTGTCTGAATCTACTCAAGTCAATTTATATCTGGTATATCCCAACGTCATGAGTAGGGACTCCCAAAACCAGAGTGAGTTCCAGCAATACTTCGATTGCTCTGTTGGTAAAGCGGAGGATTTAAGTAATTCCGAGCACAAGTACTTTGCTCCCTGGTTTTAATCCGGCTCAAAGGATGTTGCCCCGAATTTCAAATCAATCAAAAATTGTAACTAAAGATCTGATGCAAGTTTATCCTCCCAGAGCCAAGGCTGGCGCTCCCAATTGGGAGAGCATCTAAATATATGAAGAACATGCCACAATTACTGAATACTAACTGTTGTAAAATCCAATCTATATCGGATGTCTGTCCCAATAGCACAAATCTGGTAACTCAGTTTTCTAAGTGGAAAACTGTTGTGGTTCCACCCCATAATTTTGAGGTAGCTATTTAAATTGCAGCTCAATGGACATTTTCCTGGATTTCTAATTTTAATAAATCTTGAAAAATTTAAAGAAAAATATGTTGCTACTTCATCAAAATCCACTAGTCGGCCATTCTAACACCACAGGTAAGCACTCCCAATAATGCAGACCAGTGGAGCATCCCTTCGGTAGCTCAGTTGGTAGAGCGGAGGACTGTAGAGTGTACAAAATTACATTCATTCAGCTGAATGCGATGGAAGTTCTAATCGGAATTCCTTAGTTCGCTGGTTCAAATCCGGCTCAAAGGAACTATTGCAGGGTTTCCAATTTTAATCCAAAACTGTAAATAAAAATCTTTGGCGAATTTGTCTGAATCTACTCAAGTCAATTTATATCTGGCTTCTCCCAACGTCATGAGTAGGGACTCCCCAAACCAGAGTGAGTTCCAGCAATACTTTGATAGCTCTGTTGGTAAAGCGGAGGACTAAAGTAATTCCGAGGACAAGTCCTTTGTTCCCTGATTTTCATTCGGCTCAAAGGATGTTGCCCCGAATTTCAAATCAATCAAATATTGTAACTAGAATTAGAAATCCCTTTCATCCTCCCAGAGCCAAGGCTGGCGCTCCCAATTGGGAGAGCATCTAAATATATGAAGAACATGCCACAATTACTGAATACTACCTGTTGTAAAATCCAATCTATATCGGATGTCTGTCCCAATAGCACAAATCTGGTAACTCAGTTGGCAAAGTGGAAAACTGTTGTGGTTCCACACCAAAATTTTGAGGTAGCTATTTAAATTGCAGCTCAAAGGACATTTTCCTGGATTTCAAATTTTAATCAATCTTAAAAAATTAAAAAAAAAATCTGTTGCTACATCATCAAAATCCACTTTTCAGCCGTCCTAACACCACAGGTAGGCACTCCCAATAATGCAGACAAGAGGAGCATCCCTTCGATAGCTCAGTTGGTAGAGCGTAGGACTGTAGAGTTTGACGACTGACATCCTTTCGGCGGAACGCGATGGAACTTCTAATTGGAAATCCATCGGTCGCTGGTTCAAATCCGGCTCGAAGGAACTATTCCCGGCTTTCCAATTTTAATTCAAAACTGTAAATAAAAATCTTTGGTGAATTTGTATGAATCTACACAAGTCTAGTCTGGTCTATCCCAACGTCATGAGTAGGTGATCCCAAAACCAGAGTGTGGTCCAGCAATACTTTGATAGCTCTGTTGGTAAAGCGGAGGTCTAAAGTGATTCCGAGCACAAGTCCTTTGCTCCCTAGTTTTCATCCGGCTCAAAGGATGTTGCCCCGAATTTCAAATCAATCAAATATTGTAACTAAAGATCAGATGCAAATTCATCCTCCCTGAGCCAAGGTTGGCGCTCCCAATTGGGAGAGCATCTAAATATATAAGGAACATGCCACAATTACTGAATACTACCTGTTGTAAAATCCAATCTATATCGGTTGTCTGTCCCAATAGCACAAATCTGGTAAGTCAGTTGGCAAAGTGGAAAACTCTTGTGGTTCCACTCCAAAATATTGAGGTAGCTATTTAAAATGCAGCTCTAAGGACATTTTACTGGATTTTAAATCTTAATCAATTTTGAAAAAATGAAATAAAAATCTGTTGCTACTTCATAAAAATCCACTAGTCGGCCATCCTAACACCACAGGTAGGCACTCCCAACAATGCAGATGAGTGGAGCATCCCTTCGGTAGCTCAGTTGGTAGAGCGGAGGACTGTAGAGTGTACAAACTGACATTCTTTCAGCGGAGCGCAATGGAAGCTTGAATTGGAAATCCTTAGGTTCCGGGTTCACATCCGGCTAGAAGGAACTATTGCAGGGTTCCCAATTTTAATCCAAAACTGTAAATAAAAATCTTTGGCGAATTTGTCTGAATCTACTCAAGTCAATTTATATCTGGTATCTCCCAACGTCATGAGTAGGGACTCCCAAAACCAGAGTGAGTTCCAGCAATACTTCGATTGCTCTGTTGGTAAAGCGGAGGATTTAAGTAATTCCGAGCACAAGTACTTTGCTCCCTGGTTTTAATCCGGCTCAAAGGATGTTGCCCCGAATTTCAAATCAATCAAAAATTGTAACTAAAGATCTGATGCAAATTCATCCTCCCAGAGCCAAGGCTGGCGCTCCCAATTGGGAGAGCATCTAAATATATGAAGAACATGCCACAATTACTGAATACTAACTGTTGTAAAATCCAATCTATATCGGATGTCTGTCCCAATAGCACAAATCTGGTAACTCAGTTTTCTAAGTGGAAAACTGTTGTGGTTCCACCCCATAATTTTGAGGTAGCTATTTAAATTGCAGCTCAATGGACATTTTCCTGGATTTCAAATTTTAATGAATCTTGAAAAATTTAAAGAAAAATATGTTGCTACTTCATCAAAATCCACTAGTCGGCCATTCTAACACCACAGGTAAGCACTCCCAATAATGCAGACCAGTGGAGCATCCCTTCGGTGGCTCAGTTGGTAGAGCGGAGGACTGTAGAGTGTACAAACTTACATTCATTCAGCTGAATGCGATGGAAGTTCTAATCGGAATTCCTTAGTTCGCTGGTTCAAATCCGGCTCAAAGGAACTATTGCAGGGTTTCCAATTTTAATCCAAAACTGTAAATAAAAATCTTTGGCGAATTTGTCTGAATCTACTCAAGTCAATTTATATCTGGCTTCTCCCAACGTCATGAGTAGGGACTCCCCAAACCAGAGTGAGTTCCAGCAATACTTTGATAGCTCTGTTGGTAAAGCGGAGGACTAAAGTAATTCCGAGGACAAGTCCTTTGTTCCCTGATTTTCATTCGGCTCAAAGGATGTTGCCCCGAATTTCAAATCAATCAAATATTGTAACTAGAATTAGAAATCCCTTTCATCCTCCCAGAGCCAAGGCTGGCGCTCCCAATTGGGAGAGCATCTAAATATATGAAGAACATGCCACAATTACTGAATACTACCTGTTGTAAAATCCAATCTATATCGGATGTCTGTCCCAATAGCACAAATCTGGTAACTCAGTTGGCAAAGTGGAAAACTGTTGTGGTTCCACACCAAAATTTTGAGGGAGCTATTTAAATTGCAGCTCAAAGGACATTTTCCTGGATTTCAAATTTTAATCAATCTTGAAAAATTTTCAAAAAAATCTGTTGCTACATCATCAAAATCCACTTTTCAGCCGTCCTAACACCACAGGTAGGCACTCCCAATAATGCAGACAAGAGGAGCATCCCTTCGATAGCTCAGTTGGTAGAGCGGAGGACTGTAGAGTTTGACGACTGACATCCTTTCGGCGGAACGCGATGGAACTTCTAATTGGAAATCCTTAGGTCGCTGGTTCAAATCCGGCTCGAAGGAACTATTCCCGGCTTTCCAATTTTAATTCAAAACTGTAAATAAAAATCTTTGGTGAATTTGTATGAATCTACACAAGTCTCGTCTAGTCTATCCCAACGTCATGAGTAGGTGATCCCAAAACCAGAGTGAGGTCCAACAATACTTTGATAGCTCTGTTGGTAAAGCCGAGGAGTAAAGTAATTCCGAGCACAAGTCCTTTGCTCCCTGGTTTTCATCCGGCTCAAAGGATGTTGCCCCGAATTTCAAATCAATCAAATATTGTAACTAAAGATCAGATGCAAATTCATCCTCCCTGAGCCAAGGTTGGCGCTCCCAATTGGGAGAGCATCTAAATATATGAAGAACATGCCACAATTACTGAATACTACCTGTTGTAAATTCCAGTCTATATCAGTTGTGTGTCCCAATAGCACAAATCTGGTAACTCAGTTGGCAAAGTGGAAAACTGTTGTGGTTCCACTCCAAAATATTGAGGTAGCTATTTAAAATGCAGCTCTAAGGACATTTTACTGGATTTTAAATCTTAATCAATTTTGAAAAAATGAAATAAAAATCTGTTGCTACTTCATAAAAATCCACTAGTCGGCCATCCTAACACCACAGGTAGGCACTCCCAACAATGCAGATGAGTGGAGCATCCCTTCGGTAGCTCAGTTGGTCGAGCGGAGGACTGTAGAGTGTGCAATCTGACATTCTTTCAGCGGAGCGCGATGGAAATTCTAATCTGAAATCTTTAGGTCGCTGGTTCAAATCCAGCTCAAAGGAACTATTGCAGGGTTTCCAATTTTACTTCAAAACTGTAAATTAAAATCTTTGGTGAATTTGTCTGAATCTACTCAAGTCAATTTATATCTGGTTTCTCCCAACGTCATGAGTAGGGACTCCCCAAACCAGAGTGAGTTCCAGCAATACTTCGATCGCTCTGTTGGTAAAGCGGAGGACTAAAGTAATTCCGAGGACAAGTCCTTTGCTCCCTGGTTTTCATCCGGCTCAAAGGATGTTGCCCAGAATTTCAAATCAATGAAAAATTGTAACTAAAGATCTGATGCAAATTCATCCTCCCAGAGCCAAGGCTGGCGCTCCCAATTGGGAGAGCATCTAAATATATGAAGAACATGCCACAATTACTGAATACTAACTGTTGTAAAATCCAATCGATATCGGATGTCTGTCCCAATAGCACAAATCTGGTAACTCAGTTTTCTAAGTGGAAAACTGTTGTGGTTCCACACCAAAATTTTGAGGTAGCTATTTAAATTGCAGCTCAATGGACATTTTCCTGGATTTCAAATTTTAATCAATCTTGAAAAATTTAAAGAAAAATCTGTTGCTACTTCATCAAAATCCACTAGTCAGCCATTCTAACACCACAGGTAAGCAATCCCAATAATGCAGACCCGTGGAGCATCCCTTCGATAGCTCAGTTGGTAGAGCGGAGGACTGTTGAGTGTGAAAACTGACGTCCTTTCGGCGGAACACGATGGATGATTGAATTGGGCTTCCTGGTTCAAATCCAGCTCAAAGGAACTATTGCAGGTTTTCCAATTTTAATCCAAAACTGTAAATAAAAATCTTTGGCGAATTTGTCTGAATCTACTCAAGTCAATTTATATCTTGTATGTCCCAACGTCATGAGTAGGGACTCCCAAAACCAGAGTGAGTTCCAGCAATACTTCGATAACTCTGTTGGTAAAGCGGAGGATTTAAGTAATTCAGAGCACAAGTACTTTGCTCCCTGGTTTTCATCCGGCTCAAAGGATGTTGCCCCGAATTTCAAATGGATCAAATATTGGAACTAAAGATCTGATGCAAATTCATCCTCCCAGAGCCAAGGCTGGCGATCCCAATTGGGTGATTATCTAAATATATAAGGAAGATGCATCAATTACTTAATACTACCTGTTGTAAATTCCAGTCTATATCAGTTGTCTGTCCCAATAGCACAAATCTGGTAACTCAGTTGGTAAAGTGGAAAACTGTTGTGGTTCCACTCCAAAATATTGAGGTAACTATTTTTAAATGCAGCTCTAAGGACATTTCACTGGATTTTAAATCTTAATCAATTTTGAAAAAATGAAATAAAAATCTGTTGCTACTTCATCAAAATCCACTAGTCGGCCATCCTAACACCACAGGTAGGCACTCCCAACAATGCAGATGAGTGGAGCATCCCTTCGGTAGCTCAGTTGGTAGAGCGGAGGACTGTAGAGTGTGCAAACTTACATTCATTCAGCTGAACGCGATAGAAGTTCTAATCGGAAATCCTTAGGTCGCTGGTTCAAATCCGGCTCGAAGGAACTATTGCAGGGTTTCCAATTTTAATCCAAAACTGTAAATAAAAATCTTTGGCGAATTTGTCTGAATCTACTCAAGTCAATTTATATCTGGTTTCTCCCAACGTCCTGAGTAGGGACTCCCCAAACCAGAGTGAGTTCCAGCAATACTTTGATAGCTCTGTTGGTAAAGCGGAGGACTAAAGTAATTCCGAGGACAAGTCCTTTGCTCCCTGATTTTCATTCGGCTCAAAGGATGTTGCCCCGAATTTCAAATCAATCAAATATTGTAACTAGAATTAGAAATCCCTTTCATCCTCCCAGAGCCAAGGCTGGCGCTCCCAATTGGGAGAGCATCTAAATATATGAAGAACATCCTACAATTACTGAATACTACCTGTTGTAAAATCCAATCTAGATCGGATGTCTGTCCCAATAGCACAAATCTGGTAACTCAGTTGGCAAAGTGGAAAACTGTTGTGGTTCCACACCAAAATTTTGAGGTAGCTATTTAAATTGCAGCTCAAAGGACATTTTCCTGGATTTCAAATTTTAATCAATCTTGAAAAATTAAAAAAAAAATCTGTTGCTACATCATCAAAATCCACTTTTCAGCCGTCCTAACACCACAGGTAGGCACTCCCAATAATGCAGACAAGAGGAGCATCCCTTCGATAGCTCAGTTGGTAGAGCGGAGGACTGTAGAGTTTGACGACTGACATCCTTTCGGCGGAACGCGATGGAACTTCTAATTGGAAATCCTTAGGTCGCTGGTTCAAATCCGGCTCGAAGGAACTATTCCCGGCTTTCCAATTTTAATTCAAAACTGTAAATAAAAATCTCTGGTGAATTTGTATGAATCTACACAAGTCTAGTCTGGTCTATCCCAACGTCATGAGTAGGTGATCCCAAAACCAGAGTGTGGTCCAGCAATACTTTGACAGCTCTGTTGGTAAAGCGGAGGTCTTAAGTGATTCCGAGCACAAGTCCTTTGCTCCCTGGTTTTCATCCGGCTCAAAGGATGTTGCCCCGAATTTTAAATCAATCAAAAATTGTAACTAAATATCTGAAGGAAATTCATCCTCCCAGACCCAAGGCTGGCCCTCCCAATTGGGAGAGCATCTAAATATATAAGGAACATGCCACAATTACTGAATACTACCTGTTGTAAAATCCAATCTATATCGGTTGTCTGTCCCAATAGCACAAATCTGGTAAGTCAGTTGGCAAAGTGGAAAACTCTTGTGGTTCGTCACCAAAATTTTGAAGTAGCTATTTCAAATGCAGCTCAAAGGACATTTTACTGAATTTCAAATCTTAATCAAGATTGAAAAAATGAAATAAAAATCTGTTGCTACTTCATCAAAATCCACTAGTCGGCCATCCTAACACCACAGGAAAGCACTCCCAATAATGCAGACTAGTGGAGCATCCCTGCGATAGCGCAGTTGGTAGAGCGGAGAACTGTAGAGTGTGAAAACTGACATCCTTTCGGCGGAACACGATGGATGTTTGAATTGGAAATCCTTAGGTTCCGGGTACAAATCCGGCTAGAAGGAACTATTGCAGGGTTCCCAATTTTAATCCAAAACTGTAAATAAAAATCTTTGGCGAATTTGTCTGAATCTACTCAAGTCAATTTATATCTGGTATCTCCCAACGTCATGAGTAGGGACTCCCAAAACCAGAGTGAGTTCCAGCAATACTTCGATTGCTCTGTTGGTAAAGCGGAGGATTTAAGTAATTCCGAGCACAAGTACTTTGCTCCCTGGTTTTAATCCGGCTCAAAGGATGTTGCCCCGAATTTCAAATCAATCAAAAATTGTAACTAAAGATCTGATGCAAATTCATCCTCCCAGAGCCAAGGCTGGCGCTCCCAATTGGGAGAGCATCTAAATATATGAAGAACATGCCACAATTACTGAATACTAACTGTTGTAAAATCCAATCTATATCGGATGTCTGTCCCAATAGCACAAATCTGGTAACTCAGTTTTCTAAGTGGAAAACTGTTGTGGTTCCACCCCATAATTTTGAGGTAGCTATTTAAATTGCAGCTCAATGGACATTTTCCTGGATTTCAAATTTTAATGAATCTTGAAAAATTTAAAGAAAAATATGTTGCTACTTCATCAAAATCCACTAGTCGGCCATTCTAACACCACAGGTAAGCACTCCCAATAATGCAGACCAGTGGAGCATCCCTTCGGTAGCTCAGTTGGTAGAGCGGAGGACTGTAGAGTGTACAAACTTACATTCATTCAGCTGAATGCGATGGAAGTTCTAATCAGAATTCCTTAGGTCGCTGGTTCAAATCCGGCTCGAAGGAACTATTGCAGGGTTTCCAATTTTAATCCAAAACTGTAAATAAAAATCTTTGGCGAATTTGTCTGAATCTACTCAAGTCAATTTAGATCTGGCTTCTCCCAACGTCATGAGTAGGGACTCCCCAAACCAGAGTGAGTTCCAGCAATACTTTGATAGCTCTGTTGGTAAAGCGGAGGACTAAAGTAATTCCGAGGACAAGTCCTTTGCTCCCTGATTTTCATTCGGCTCAAAGGATGTTGCCCCGAATTTCAAATCAATCAAAAATTGTAACTAAAGATCTGAAGCAAATTCATCCTCCCAGAGCCAAGGCTGGCCCTCCCAATTGGGAGAGCATCTAAATAGATAAGGAACATGCCACAATTACTGAATACTACCTGTTGTAAAATCCAATCTATATCGGTTGTCTGTCCCAATAGCACAAATCTGGTAACTCAGTTGGCAAAGTGGAAAACTGTTGTGGTTCCACACCAAAATTTTGAAGTAGCTATTTCAAATGCAGATCAAATGACATTTTACTGGATTTTAAATCTTAATCAAGATAAAAAAAAATTAAATAAAAATCTGTTGCTACTTCATCAAAATCCACTAGTCGGCCATCCTAACACCACAGGTAGGCACTCCCAACAATGCAGACAAGTGGAGCATCCCTTCGGTAGCTCAGTTGGTAGAGCGGAGGACTGTAGAGTGTGCAAACTCACATTCTTTCAGCTGAGCGCAATGGAAGTACTAATCGGAAATCCTTAGGTCGCTGGTTCAAATCCGGCTCGAAGGAACTATTGCAGGATTTCCGATTTTAATCCAAAACTGTAAATAACAATCTTTGGCGAATTTGTCTGAATCTACTCAAGTCAATTATATCTGGTTTCTCCCAACGTCATGAGTAGGGACTCCCCAAACCAGAGTGAGTTCCAGCAATACTTTGATAGCTCTGTTGGTAAAGCGGAGGACTAAAGTAATTCCGAGGACAAGTCCTTTGCTCCCTGATTTTCATTCGGCTCAAAGGATGTTGCCCCGAATTTCAAATCAATCAAAAATTGTAACTAAAGATCTGAAGCAAATTCATCCTCCCAGAGCCAAGGCTGGCCCTCCCAATTGGGAGAGCATCTAAATAGATAAGGAACATGCCACAATTACTGAATACTAACTGTTGTAAAATCCAATCTATATCGGTTGTCTGTCCCAATAGCACAAATCTGGTAAGTCAGTTGGCAAAGTGGAAAACTGTTGTGGTTCCACTCCAAAATATTGAGGTAGCTATTTAAAATGCAGCTCTAAGGACATTTTACTGGATTTTAAATCTGAATCAATTTTGAAAAAATGAAATAAAAATCTGTTGCTACTTCATAAAAATCCACTAGTCGGCCATCCTAACACCACAGGTAGGCACTTCCAACAATGCAGATGAGTGGACCATCCCTTCGGTAGCTCAGTTGGTAGAGCGGAGGACTGTAGAGTGTGCAAACTGACATTCTTTCAGCGGAGCGTGATGGAAGTTCTAATCGGAAGTCCTTAGGTCGCTGGTTCAAATCCGGCTAAAAGGAACTATTGCAGGGTTTCCAATTTTACTTCAAAACTGTAAAGTAAAATCTTTGGTGAATTTGTCTGAATCTACTCAAGTCAATTTATATCTGGTTTCTCCCAACGTCATGAGTAGGGACTCCCCAAACCTGAGTGAGTTCCAGCAATACTTCGATAGCTCTGTTGGTAAAGCGGAGGATTTAAGTAATTTCCGAGCACAAGTACTTTGCTCCCTGGTTTTAATCCGGCTCAAAGGATGTTGCCCCGAATTTCAAATCAATCAAAAATTGTAACTAAAGATCTGATGCAAATTCATCCTCCCAGAGCCAAGGCTGGCGCTCCCAATTGGGAGAGCATCTAAATATTTGAAGAACATGCCACAATTACTGAATACTAACTGTTGTAAAATCCAATCTATATCGGATGTCTGTCCCAATAGCACAAATCTGGTAACTCAGTTCTCTAAGTGGAAAACTGTTGTGGTTCCACACCAAAATTTTGAGGTAGCTATTTAAATTGCAGCTCAATGGACATTTTCCTGGATTTCAAATTTTAATCAATCTTGAAAAATATAAAGAAAAATCTGTTGCTACTTCATCAAAATGCACTAGTCGGCCATTCTAACACCACAGATAAGCACTCCCAATAATAATAATAATAATAATAATTTGCCCTTTATTAGTCCCACAATGGGGAAATTCGAGATTCGAACCCAGGCCTCCTGGGGAGACTGGGTCCTGAACGCAGCGCCTTAGACCACTCGGCCATCCTGGCAGACGAGTGGAGCATCCCTTCGATAGCTCAGTTGGTAGAGCGGAGGACTGTAGAGTGTGAAAACTCACATCCTTTCGGCGGAAGACGATGGATGATTGAATTGGAAATCCTTAGGTTGCTGGTTCTAATCCGGGTCGAAGGAACTTTTGCAGGGTTCCCAATTTTAATCCAAAACTGTAAATAAAAATCTTTGGCGAATTTGTCTGAATCTACTCAAGTCAATTTATATCTGGTATCTCCCAACGTCATGAGTAGGGACTCCCAAAACCAGAGTGAGTTCCAGCAATACTTCGATTGCTCTGTTGGTAAAGCGGAGGTCTTAAGTGATTCCGAGCACAAGTACTTTGCTCCCTGGTTTTAATCCGGCTCAAAGGATGTTGCCCCGAATTTCAAATCAATCAAAAATTGTAACTAAAGATCTGATGCAAATTCATTCTCCCAGAGCCAAGGCTGGCGCTCCCAATTGGGAGAGCATCTAAATATATGAAGAACATGCCACAATTACTGAATACTACCTGTTGTAAAATCCAATCTATATCGGATGTCTGTCCCAATAGCACAAATCTGGTAACTCAGTTGGCAAAGTGGAAAACTGTTGTGGTTCCACACCAAAATTTTGAGGGAGCTATTTAAATTGCAGCTCAAAGGACATTTTCCTGGATTTCAAATTTTAATCAATCTTGAAAAATTTAAAAAAAAATCTGTTGCTACATCATCAAAATCCACTTTTCAGCCGTCCTAACACCACAGGTAGGCACTCCCAATAATGCAGACAAGAGGAGCATCCCTTCGATAGCTCAGTTGGTAGAGCGGAGGACTGTAGAGTTTGAAAACTGACATCCTTTCGGCGGAACGCGATGGAAGTTCTAATTGGAAATCCTTAGATCGCTGGTTCAAATCCGGCTCGAAGGAACTATTACCGGCTTTCCAATTTTAATTCAAAACTGTAAATAAAAATCTTTGGTGAATTTGTATGAATCTACACAAGTCTAGTCTGGTCAATCCCAACGTCATGAGTAGGTGATCCCAAAACCAGAGTGAGGTCCAGCAATACTTTGATAGCTCTGTTGGTAAAGCGGAGGTCTTAAGTGATTCCGAGCACAAGTCCTTTGCTCCCTGGTTTTCATCCGGCTCAAAGGATGTTGCCCCGAATTTTAAATCAATCAAAAATTGTAACTAAAGATCTGAAGGAAATTCATCCTCCCAGAGCCAAGGCTGGCCCTCCCAATTGGGAGAGCATCTAAATATATAAGGAACATGCCACAATTACTGAATACTACCTGTTGTAAAATCCAATCTATATCGGTTGTCTGTCCCAATAGCACAAATCTGGTAAGTCAGTTGGCAAAGTGGAAAACTCTTGTGGTTCCACACCAAAATTTTGAAGTAGCTATTTCAAATGCAGCTCAAAGGACATTTTACTGAATTTTAAATCTTAATCAAGATTGAAAAAATGAAATAAAAATCTGTTGCTACTTCATCAAAATCCACTAGTCGGCCATCCTAACACCACAGGTAAGCACTCCCAATAATGCAGACTAGAGGAGCATCCCTGCGATAGCGCAGTTGGTAGAGCGGAGGACTGTAGAGTGTGAAAACTGACTTCCTTTCGGCGGAACACGATGGATGTTTGAATTGGAAATCCTTAGGTTCCGGGTTAAAATCCGGCTAGAAGGAACTATTGCAGGGTTCCCGATTTTAATCCAAAACTGTAAATAAAAATCTATGGCGAATTTGTCTGAATCTACTCAAGTCAATTTATATCTGGTATCTCCCAACGTCATGAGTAGGGACTCCCCAAACCAGAGTGAGTTCCAGCAATACTTTGATAGCTCTGTTGGTAAAGCGGAGGACTAAAGTAATTCCGAGGACAAGTCCTTTGTTCTCTGATTTTCATTCGGCTCAAAGGATGTTGCCCCGAATTTCAAATCAATCAAATATTGTAACTAAAGATCAGATGCAAATTCATCCTCCCAGAGCCAAGGCTGGCGCTCCCAATTGGGAGAGCATCTAAATATATGAAGAACATGCCACAATTACTGAATACTAACTGTTGTAAATCCCAGTCTATATCAGTTGTGTGTCCCAATAGCACAAATCTGGTAACTCAGTTGGCAAAGTGGAAAACTGTTGTGGTTCCACTCCAAAATATTGAGGTAGCTATTTAAAATGCAGCTCTAAGGACATTTTACTGGATTTTAAATCTTAATCAATTTTGAAAAAATGAAATAAAAATCTGTTGCTACTTCATAAAAATCCACTAGTCGGCCATCCTAACACCACAGGTAGGCACTCCCAACAATGCAGATGAGTGGAGCATCCCTTCGGTAGCTCAGTTGGTAGAGCGGAGGACTGTAGAGTGTACAAACTGACATTCTTTCAGCGGAGCGCAATGGAAGTTTGAATTGGAAATCCTTAGGTTCCGGGTTCAAATCCGGCTAGAAGGAACTATTGCAGGGTTCCCAATTTTAATCCAAAACTGTAAATAAAAATCTTTGGCGAATTTGTCTGAATCTACTCAAGTCAATTTATATCTGGTTTCTCCCAACGTCATGAGTAGGGACTCCCCAAACCAGAGTGAGTTCCAGCAATACTTCGATCGCTCTGTTGGTAAAGCGGAGGACTAAAGTAATTCCGAGGACAAGTCCTTTGCTCCCTGGTTTTCATCCGGCTCAAAGGATGTTGCCCAGAATTTCAAATCAATGAAAAATTGTAACTAAAGATCTGATGCAAATTCATCCTCCCAGAGCCAAGGCTGGCGCTCCCAATTGGGAGAGCATCTAAATATATGGAGAACATGCCACAATTACTGAATACTAACTGTTGTAAAATCCAATCGATATCGGATGTCTGTCCCAATAGCACAAATCTGGTAACTCAGTTTTCTAAGTGGAAAACTGTTGTGGTTCCACACCAAAATTTTGAGGTAACTATTTAAAATGCAGCTCTAAGGACATTTTACTGGATTTTAAATCTTAATCAATTTTGAAAAAATGAAATAAAAATCTGTTGCTACTTCATCAAAATCCACTCGTCGGCCATCCTAACACCACAGGTAGGCACTCCCAACAATGCAGATGAGTGGAGCATCCCTTCGGTAGCTCAGTTGGTAGAGCGGAGGACTGTAGAGTGTGCAAGCTTACATTCATTCAGCTGAACGCGATGGAAGTTCTAATCGGAAATCCTTAGGTCGCTGGTTCAAATCCGGCTCGAAGGAACTATTGCAGGGTTTCCAATATTAATCCAAAACTGTAAATAAAAATCTTTGGCGAATTTGTCTGAATCTACTCAAGTCAATTTATATCTGGTTTCTCCCAACGTCCTGAGTAGGGACTCCCCAAACCAGAGTGAGTTCCAGCAATACTTTGATCGCTCTGTTGGTAAAGCGGAGGACTAAAGTAATTCCGAGGACAAGTCCTTTGCTCCCTGATTTTCATTCGGCTCAAAGGATGTTGCCCCGAATTTCAAATCAATCAAATATTGTAACTAGAATTAGAAATCCCTTTCATCCTCCCAGAGCCAAGGCTGACGCTCCCAATTGGGAGAGCATCTAAATATATGAAGAACATCCTACAATTACTGAATACTACCTGTTGTAAAATCCAATCTATATCGGATGTCTGTCCCAATAGCACAAATCTGGTAACTCAGTTGGCAAAGTGGAAAACTGTTGTGGTTCCACACCAAAATTTTGAGGTAGCTATTTAAATTGCAGCTCAAAGGACATTTTCCTGGATTTCAAATTTTAATCAATCTTAAAAAATTAAAAAAAAAATCTGTTGCTACATCATCAAAATCCACTTTTCAGCCGTCCTAACACCACAGGTAGGCACTCCCAATAATGCAGACAAGAGGAGCATCCCTTCGATAGCTCAGTTGGTAGAGCGGAGGACTGTAGAGTTTGACGACTGACATCCTTTCGGCGGAACGCGATGGAACTTCTAATTGGAAATCCATCGGTCGCTGGTTCAAATCCGGCTCGAAGGAACTATTCCCGGCTTTCCAATTTTAATTCAAAACTGTAAATAAAAATCTTTGGTGAATTTGTATGAATCTACACAAGTCTAGTCTGGTCTATCCCAACGTCATGAGTAGGTGATCCCAAAACCAGAGTGTGGTCCAGCAATACTTTGATAGCTCTGTTGGTAAAGCGGAGGTCTAAAGTGATTCCGAGCACAAGTCCTTTGCTCCCTGGTTTTCATCCGGCTCAAAGGATGTTGCCCCGAATTTCAAATCAATCAAATATTGTAACTAAAGATCAGATGCAAATTCATCCTCCCAGAGCCAAGGCTGGCCCTCCCAATTGGGAGAGCATCTACATAGATAAGGAACATGCCACAATTACTGAATACTACCTGTTGTAAAATCCAATCTATATCGGTTGTCTGTCCCAATAGCACAAATCTGGTAACTCAGTTGGCAAAGTGGAAAACTGTTGTGGTTCCACACCAAAATTTTGAAGTAGCTATTTCAAATGCAGATCAAATGACATTTTACTGGATTTTAAATCTTAATCAAGATAAAAAAAAATTAAATAAAAATCTGTTGCTACTTCATCAAAATCCACTAGTCGGCCATCCTAACACCACAGGTAGGCACTCCCAACAATGCAGACAAGTGGAGCATCCCTTCGGTAGCTCAGTTGGTAGAGCGGAGGACTGTAGAGTGTGCAAACTCACATACTTTCAGCTGAACGCAATGGAAGTACTAATCGGAAATCCTTAGGTCGCTGGTTCAAATCCGGCTCGAAGGAACTATTGCAGGATTTCCGATTTTAATCCAAAACTGTAAATAACAATCTTTGGCGAATTTGTCTGAATCTACTCAAGTCAATTATATCTGGTTTCTCCCAACGTCATGAGTAGGGACTCCCCAAACCAGAGTGAGTTCCAGCAATACTTTGATAGCTCTGTTGGTAAAGCGGAGGACTAAAGTAATTCCGAGGACAAGTCCTTTGCTCCCTGATTTTCATTCGGCTCAAAGGATGTTGCCCCGAATTTCAAATCAATCAAAAATTGTAACTAAAGATCTGAAGCAAATTCATCCTCCCAGAGCCAAGGCTGGCCCTCCCAATTGGGAGAGCATCTAAATAGATAAGGAACATGCCACAATTACTGAATACTAACTGTTGTAAAATCCAATCTATATCGGTTGTCTGTCCCAATAGCACAAATCTGGTAAGTCAGTTGGCAAAGTGGAAAACTGTTGTGGTTCCACTCCAAAATATTGAGGTAGCTATTTAAAATGCAGCTCTAAGGACATTTTACTGGATTTTAAATCTGAATCAATTTTGAAAAAATGAAATAAAAATCTGTTGCTACTTCATAAAAATCCACTAGTCGGCCATCCTAACACCACAGGTAGGCACTTCCAACAATGCAGATGAGTGGACCATCCCTTCGGTAGCTCAGTTGGTAGAGCGGAGGACTGTAGAGTGTGCAAACTGACATTCTTTCAGCGGAGCGTGATGGAAGTTCTAATCGGAAGTCCTTAGGTCGCTGGTTCAAATCCGGCTAAAAGGAACTATTGCAGGGTTTCCAATTTTACTTCAAAACTGTAAAGTAAAATCTTTGGTGAATTTGTCTGAATCTACTCAAGTCAATTTATATCTGGTTTCTCCCAACGTCATGAGTAGGGACTCCCCAAACCTGAGTGAGTTCCAGCAATACTTCGATAGCTCTGTTGGTAAAGCGGAGGATTTAAGTAATTTCCGAGCACAAGTACTTTGCTCCCTGGTTTTAATCCGGCTCAAAGGATGTTGCCCCGAATTTCAAATCAATCAAAAATTGTAACTAAAGATCTGATGCAAATTCATCCTCCCAGAGCCAAGGCTGGCGCTCCCAATTGGGAGAGCATCTAAATATTTGAAGAACATGCCACAATTACTGAATACTAACTGTTGTAAAATCCAATCTATATCGGATGTCTGTCCCAATAGCACAAATCTGGTAACTCAGTTCTCTAAGTGGAAAACTGTTGTGGTTCCACACCAAAATTTTGAGGTAGCTATTTAAATTGCAGCTCAATGGACATTTTCCTGGATTTCAAATTTTAATCAATCTTGAAAAATATAAAGAAAAATCTGTTGCTACTTCATCAAAATGCACTAGTCGGCCATTCTAACACCACAGATAAGCACTCCCAATAATAATAATAATAATAATAATTTGCCCTTTATTAGTCCCACAATGGGGAAATTCGAGATTCGAACCCAGGCCTCCTGGGGAGACTGGGTCCTGAACGCAGCGCCTTAGACCACTCGGCCATCCTGGCAGACGAGTGGAGCATCCCTTCGATAGCTCAGTTGGTAGAGCGGAGGACTGTAGAGTGTGAAAACTCACATCCTTTCGGCGGAAGACGATGGATGATTGAATTGGAAATCCTTAGGTTGCTGGTTCTAATCCGGGTCGAAGGAACTATTGCAGGGTTCCCAATTTTAATCCAAAACTGTAAATAAAAATCTTTGGCGAATTTGTCTGAATCTACTCAAGTCAATTTATATCTGGTATCTCCCAACGTCATGAGTAGGGACTCCCAAAACCAGAGTGAGTTCCAGCAATACTTCGATTGCTCTGTTGGTAAAGCGGAGGTCTTAAGTGATTCCGAGCACAAGTACTTTGCTCCCTGGTTTTAATCCGGCTCAAAGGATGTTGCCCCGAATTTCAAATCAATCAAAAATTGTAACTAAAGATCTGATGCAAATTCATTCTCCCAGAGCCAAGGCTGGCGCTCCCAATTGGGAGAGCATCTAAATATATGAAGAACATGCCACAATTACTGAATACTACCTGTTGTAAAATCCAATCTATATCGGATGTCTGTCCCAATAGCACAAATCTGGTAACTCAGTTGGCAAAGTGGAAAACTGTTGTGGTTCCACACCAAAATTTTGAGGGAGCTATTTAAATTGCAGCTCAAAGGACATTTTCCTGGATTTCAAATTTGAATGAATCTTGAAAAATTTTAAGAAAAATATGTTGCTACTTCATCAAAATCCACTAGTCGGCCATTCTAACACCACAGGTAAGCACTCCCAATAATGCAGACCAGTGGAGCATCCCTTCGGTAGCTCAGTTGGTAGAGCGGAGGACTGTAGAGTGTACAAACTTACATTCATTCAGCTGAATGCGATGGAAGTTCTAATCGGAATTCCTTAGTTCGCTGGTTCAAATCCGGCTCAAAGGAACTATTGCAGGGTTTCCAATTTTAATCCAAAACTGTAAATAAAAATCTTTGGCGAATTTTTCTGAATCTACTCAAGTCAATTTATATCTGGCTTCTCCCAACGTCATGAGTAGGGACTCCCCAAACCAGAGTGAGTTCCAGCAATACTTTGATAGCTCTGTTGGTAAAGCGGAGGACTAAAGTAATTCCGAGGACAAGTCCTTTGTTCCCTGATTTTCATTCGGCTCAAAGGATGTTGCCCCGAATTTCAAATCAATCAATAGAATAGAATAGAATAGAAATCCCTTTATTGTCATTGTACTCAAGTGTGCAACGAGATTAGAGGGCTCCCCTCTCCAGTGCAATACAACAATAATACAGACAAATATATAAATTAGATAAATAAAGAAGAATAAAGAAGACAAATATTGTAACTAGAATTAGAAATCCCTTTCATCCTCCCAGAGCCAAGGCTGGCGCTCCCAATTGGGAGAGCATCTAAATATATGAAGAACATGCCACAATTACTGAATACTACCTGTTGTAAAATCCAATCTATATCGGATGTCTGTCCCAATAGCACAAATCTGGTAACTCAGTTGGCAAAGTGGAAAACTGTTGTGGTTCCACACCAAAATTTTGAGGGAGCTATTTAAATTGCAGCTCAAAGGACATTTTCCTGGATTTCAAATTTTAATCAATCTTGAAAAATTTAAAAAAAAATCTGTTGCTACATCATCAAAATCCATTTTTCAGCCGTCCTAACACCACAGGTAGGCACTCCCAATAATGCAGACAAGAGGAGCATCCCTTCGATAGCTCAGTTGGTAGAGCGGAGGACTGTAGAGTTTGAAAACTGACATCCTTTCGGCGGAACGCGATGGAAGTTCTAATTGGAAATCCTTAGATCGCTGGTTCAAATCCGGCTCGAAGGAACTATTACCGGCTTTCCAATTTTAATTCAAAACTGTAAATAAAAATCTTTGGTGAATTTGTATGAATCTACACAAGTCTAGTCTGGTCAATCCCAACGTCATGAGTAGGTGATCCCAAAACCAGAGTGAGGTCCAGCAATACTTTGATAGCTCTGTTGGTAAAGCGGAGGTCTTAAGTGATTCCGAGCACAAGTCCTTTGCTCCCTGGTTTTCATCCGGCTCAAAGGATGTTGCCCCGAATTTTAAATCAATCAAAAATTGTAACTAAAGATCTGAAGGAAATTCATCCTCCCAGAGCCAAGGCTGGCCCTCCCAATTGGGAGAGCATCTAAATATATAAGGAACATGCCACAATTACTGAATACTACCTGTTGTAAAATCCAATCTATATCGGTTGTCTGTCCCAATAGCACAAATCTGGTAAGTCAGTTGGCAAAGTGGAAAACTCTTGTGGTTCCACACCAAAATTTTGAAGTAGCTATTTCAAATGCAGCTCAAAGGACATTTTACTGAATTTTAAATCTTAATCAAGATTGAAAAAATGAAATAAAAATCTGTTGCTACTTCATCAAAATCCACTAGTCGGCCATCCTAACACCACAGGTAAGCACTCCCAATAATGCAGACTAGAGGAGCATCCCTGCGATAGCGCAGTTGGTAGAGCGGAGGACTGTAGAGTGTGAAAACTGACTTCCTTTCGGCGGAACACGATGGATGTTTGAATTGGAAATCCTTAGGTTCCGGGTTCAAATCCGGCTAGAAGGAACTATTGCAGGGTTCCCGATTTTAATCCAAAACTGTAAATAAAAATCTTTGGCGAATTTGTCTGAATCTACTCAAGTCAATTTATATCTGGTATCTCCCAACGTCATGAGTAGGGACTCCCCAAACCAGAGTGAGTTCCAGCAATACTTTGATAGCTCTGTTGGTAAAGCGGAGGACTAAAGTAATTCCGAGGACAAGTCCTTTGTTCCCTGATTTTCATTCGGCTCAAAGGATGTTGCCCCGAATTTCAAATCAATCAAATATTGTAACTAGAATTAGAAATCCCTTTCATCCTCCCAGAGACAAGGCTGGCGCTCCCAATTGGGAGAGCATCTAAATATATGAAGAACATGCCACAATTACTGAATACTACCTGTTGTAAAATCCAATCTATATCGGATGTCTGTCCCAATAGCACAAATCTGGTAACTCAGTTGGCAAAGTGGAAAACTGTTGTGGTTCCACACCATAATTTTGAGGTAGCTATTTAAATTGCAGCTCAAAGGACATTTTCCTGGATTTCAAATTTTAATCAATCTTGAAAATTTTAAAGAAAAATCTGTTGCTACATCATCAAAATCCACTTGTCAGCCGTCCTAACACCACAGGTAGGCACTCCCAATAATGCAGACAAGAAGAGCATCCCTTCGATACCTCAGTCGGTAGAGCGGAGGACTGTAGAGTGTGAAAACTGACATCCTTTCGGCGGAACGCGATGGAAGTTCTAATCGGAAATCCTTAGGTCGCTGGTTCAAATCCGGCTCGAAGGAAATATTACCGGCGTCCCAATTTTAATTCAAAACTGTAAATAAAAATCTTTGGTGAATTTGTATGAATCTACACAAGTCTCGTCTAGTCTATCCCAACGTCATGAGTAGGTGATCCCAAAACCAGAGTGAGGTCCAGCAATACTTTGATAGCTCTGTTGGTAAAGCCGAGGACTAAAGTAATTCCGAGGACAAGTCCTTTGCTCCCTGGTTTTCATCCGGCTCAAAGGATGTTGCCCCGAATTTCAAATCAATCAAATATTGTAACTAAAGATCAGATGCAAATTCATCCTCCCAGAGCCAAGGTTGGCGCTCCCAATTGGGAGAGCATCTATATATATGAAGAACATGCCACAATTACTGAATACTACCTGTTGTAAATTCCAGTCTATATCAGTTGTGTGTCCCAATAGCACAAATCTGGTAACTCAGTTGGCAAAGTGGAAAACTGTTGTGGTTCCACTCCAAAATATTGAGGTAGCTATTTAAAATGCAGCTCTAAGGACATTTTACTGGATTTTAAATCTTAATCAATTTTGAAAAAATGAAATAAAAATCTGTTGCTACTTCATAAAAATCCACTAGTCGGCCATCCTAACACCACAGGTAGGCACTCCCAACAATGCAGATGAGTGGAGCATCCCTTCGGTAGCTCAGTTGGTAGAGTGGAGGACTGTAGAGTGTGCAAACTGACATTCTTTCAGCGGAGCGCGATGGAAATTCTAATTGGAAATCCTTAGGTCGCTGGTTCAAATCCGGCTCAAAGGAACTATTGCAGGGTTTCCAATTTTACTTCAAAACTGTAAATTAAAATCTTTGGTGAATTTGTCTGAATCTACTCAAGTCAATTTATATCTGGTTTCTCCCAACGTCATGAGTAGGGACTCCCCAAACCAGAGTGAGTTCCAGCAATACTTCGATCGCTCTGTTGGTAAAGCGGAGGACTAAAGTAATTCCGAGGACAAGTCCTTTGCTCCCTGGTTTTCATCCGGCTCAAAGGATGTTGCCCAGAATTTCAAATCAATGAAAAATTGTAACTAAAGATCTGATGCAAATTCATCCTCCCAGAGCCAAGGCTGGCGCTCCCAATTGGGAGAGCATCTAAATATATGAAGAACATGCCACAATTACTGAATACTAACTGTTGTAAAATCCAATCGATATCGGATGTCTGTCCCAATAGCACAAATCTGGTAACTCAGTTTTCTAAGTGGAAAACTGTTGTGGTTCCACACCAAAATTTTGAGGTAGCTATTTAAATTGCAGCTCAATGGACATTTTCCTGGATTTCAAATTTTAATCAATCTTGAAAAATTTAAAGAAAAATCTGTTGCTACTTCATCAAAATCCACTAGTCAGCCATTCTAACACCACAGGTAAGCAATCCCAATAATGCAGACCCGTGGAGCATCCCTTCGATAGCTCAGTTGGTACAGCGGAGGACTATAGAGTGTGAAAACTGACGTCCTTTCGGCGGAACACGATGGATGATTGAATTGGGGTTCCTGGTTCAAATCCAGCTCAAAGGAACTATTGCAGGGTTTCCAATTTTAATCCAAAACTGTAAATAAAAATCTTTGGCGAATTTGTCTGAATCTACTCAAGTCAATTTATATCTTGTATGTCCCAACGTCATGAGTAGGGACTCCCAAAACCAGAGTGAGTTCCAGCAATACTTCGATTGCTCTGTTGGTAAAGCGGAGGATTTAAGTAATTCAGAGCACAAGTACTTTGCTCCCTGGTTTTCATCCGGCTCAAAGGATGTTGCCCCGAATTTCAAATGGATCAAAAATTGTAACTAAAGATCTGATGTAAATTCATCCTCCCAGAGCCAAGGCTGGCGCTCCCAATTGGGAGAGCATCTAAATATATGAAGAAAAAATCCTACAATTACTGAATACTACCTGTTGTAAAATCCAATCTATATCGGATGTCTGTCCCAATAGCACAAATCTGGTAACTCAGTTGGCAAAGTGGAAAACTGTTGTGGTTCCACACCAAAATTTTGAGGTAGCTATTTAAATTGCAGCTCAAAGGACATTTTCCTGGATTTCAAATTTTAATCAATCTTGAAAAATTAAAAAAAAAATCTGTTGCTACATCATCAAAATCCACTTTTCAGCCGTCCTAACACCACAGGTAGGCACTCCCAATAATGCAGACAAGAGGAGCATCCCTTCGATAGCTCAGTTGGTAGAGCGGAGGACTGTAGAGTTTGACGACTGACATCCTTTCGGCGGAACGCGATGGAACTTCTAATTGGAAGTCCTTAGGTCGCTGGTTCAAATCCGGCTCGAAGGAACTATTCCCGGCTTTCCAATTTTAATTCAAAACTGTAAATAAAAATCTTTGGTGAATTTGTATGAATCTACACAAGTCTAGTCTGGTCTATCCCAACGTCATGAGTAGGTGATCCCAAAACCAGAGTGTGGTCCAGCAATACTTTGATAGCTCTGTTGGTAAAGCGGAGGTCTTAAGTGATTCCGAGCACAAGTCCTTTGCTCCCTGGTTTTCATCCGGCTCAAAGGATGTTGCCCCGAATTTTAAATCAATCAAAAATTGTAACTAAATATCTGAAGGAAATTCATCCTCCCAGACCCAAGGCTGGCCCTCCCAATTGGGAGAGCATCTAAATATATAAGGAACATGCCACAATTACTGAATACTACCTGTTGTAAAATCCAATCTATATCGGTTGTCTGTCCCAATAGCACAAATCTGGTAAGTCAGTTGGCAAAGTGGAAAACTCTTGTGGTTCCACACCAAAATTTTGAAGTAGCTATTTCAAATGCAGCTCAAAGGACATTTTACTGAATTTCAAATCTTAATCAAGATTGAAAAAATGAAATAAAAATCTGTTGCTACTTCATCAAAATCCACTAGTCGGCCATCCTAACACCACAGGTAAGCACTCCCAATAATGCAGACTAGAGGAGCATCCCTGCGATAGCGCAGTTGGTAGAGCGGAGGACTGTAGAGTGTGAAAACTGACTTCCTTTCGGCGGAACACGATGGATGTTTGAATTGGAAATCCTTAGGTTCCGGGTTCAAATCCGGCTACAAGGAACTATTGCAGGGTTCCCGATTTTAATCCAAAACTGTAAATAAAAATCTTTGGCGAATTTGTCTGAATCTACTCAAGTCAATTTATATCTGGTATATCCCAACGTCATGAGTAGGGACTCCCAAAACCAGAGTGAGTTCCAGCAATACTTCGATTGCTCTGTTGGTAAAGCGGAGGATTTAAGTAATTCCGAGCACAAGTACTTTGCTCCCTGGTTTTAATCCGGCTCAAAGGATGTTGCCCCGAATTTCAAATCAATCAAAAATTGTAACTAAAGATCTGATGCAAGTTTATCCTCCCAGAGCCAAGGCTGGCGCTCCCAATTGGGAGAGCATCTAAATATATGAAGAACATGCCACAATTACTGAATACTACCTGTTGTAAAATCCAATCTATATCGGTTGTCTGTCCCAATAGCACAAATCTGGTAACTCAGTTGGCAAAGTGGAAAACTGTTGTGGTTCCACACCAAAATTTTGAGGGAGCTATTTAAATTGCAGCTCAAAGGACATTTTCCTGGATTTCAAATTTTAATCAATCTTGAAAATTTTAAAGAAAAATCTGTTGCTACATCATCAAAATCCACTTGTCAGCCGTCCTAACACCACAGGTAGGCACTCCCAATAATGCAGACAAGAAGAGCATCCCTTCGATAGCTCAGTCGGTAGAGCGGAGGACTGTAGAGTGTGAAAACTGACATCCTTTCGGCGGAAAGCGATGGAAGTTCTAATCTGAAATCCTTAGGTCGCTGGTTCAAATCCGGCTTGAAGGAACTATTACCGGCGTCCCAATTTTAATTCAAAACTGTAAATAAAAATCTTTGGTGAATTTGTATGAATCTACACAAGTCTCGTCTAGTCTATCCCAACGTCATGAGTAGGTGATCCCAAAACCAGAGTGAGGTCCAACAATACTTTGATAGCTCTGTTGGTAAAGCCGAGGACTAAAGTAATTCCGAGCACAAGTCCTTTGCTCCCTGGTTTTCATCCGGCTCAAAGGATGTTGCCCCGAATTTCAAATCAATCAAATATTGTAACTAAAGATCAGATGCAAATTCATCCTCCCTGAGCCAAGGTTGGCGCTCCCAATTGGGAGAGCATCTAAATATATGAAGAACATGCCACAATTACTGAATACTACCTGTTGTAAATTCCAGTCTATATCAGTTGTGTGTCCCAATAGCACAAATCTGGTAACTCAGTTGGCAAAGTGGAAAACTGTTGTGGTTCCACTCCAAAATATTGAGGTAGCTATTTAAAATGCAGCTCTAAGGACATTTTACTGGATTTTAAATCTTAATCAATTTTGAAAAAATGAAATAAAAATCTGTTGCTACTTCATAAAAATCCACTAGTCGGCCATCCTAACACCACAGGTAGGCACTCCCAACAATGCAGATGAGTGGAGCATCCCTTCGGTAGCTCAGTTGGTAGAGCGGAGGACTGTAGAGTGTGCAAACTGACATTCTTTCAGCGGAGCCCGATGGAAATTCTAATCTGAAATCCTTAGGTCGCTGGTTCAAATCCAGCTCAAAGGAACTATTGCAGGGTTTCCAATTTTACTTCAAAACTGTAAATTAAAATCTTTGGTGAATTTGTCTGAATCTACTCAAGTCAATTTATATCTGGTTTCTCCCAACGTCATGAGTAGGGACTCCCCAAACCAGAGTGAGTTCCAGCAATACTTCGATCGCTCTGTTGGTAAAGCGGAGGACTAAAGTAATTCCGAGGACAAGTCCTTTGCTCCCTGGTTTTCATCCGGCTCAAAGGATGTTGCCCAGAATTTCAAATCAATGAAAAATTGTAACTAAAGATCTGATGCAAATTCATCCTCCCAGAGCCAAGGCTGGCGCTCCCAATTGGGAGAGCATCTAAATATATGAAGAACATGCCACAATTACTGAATACTAACTGTTGTAAAATCCAATCGATATCGGATGTCTGTCCCAATAGCACAAATCTGGTAACTCAGTTTTCTAAGTGGAAAACTGTTGTGGTTCCACACCAAAATTTTGAGGTAGCTATTTAAATTGCAGCTCAATGGACATTTTCCTGGATTTCAAATTTTAATCAATCTTGAAAAATTTAAAGAAAAATCTGTTGCTACTTCATCAAAATCCACTAGTCAGCCATTCTAACACCACAGGTAAGCAATCCCAATAATGCAGACCCGTGGAGCATCTTTCCATACTCACATCCTGGACTCCCGGAGGGCCACGGCTACCTCCGCCTCCTGGGGGTCCTTTTGAGGGATCATCATGTACTGACCACCCGGAGGGAGTGGCCCCAACGTGCGTTCTATTGTCTTAACAGTTAATGATCTGATACATGGAATACAGCAACATCCGCATAACACCATAATAGCGGCAAACACAGCGATAGAAATCAGTACTGATGCAATCAGGCTTTTATATTTACCAAAGATGTTTAACCAGTCAGAATACCAACTGGTGTCCACAGCTGAGTGCTCCTTCATTTTGTTACTTAGCGTGCGCAGACCCTCCAATGCCTTGGTAAGGCGACCGTCAGGAGATGTATTGTTGGGAATCAGAGTACAACACTGATCCCCAAAAATACCACACACCCCTCCTCTTTCGGCTAACACCATATCTAAGCTTATTCTGTTCTGGAATGCCATAAGAGACGTGGCAGCCAATTGCTCATGCACTGCCTGGAGTGCTAAGGTGGTAAAATTCGCCAATCGTTGGACATTATAGTGGACATAATAAATCAGGTCCACATTTTTGTTTACTGTAACGAACAGGAAAAGGCTCTCCCATCCTGCCGCAATTTGATCCACCAATTTATACTCATCAGGGACCCCTCTTGGGACTCCAATTGCATCTATATACGTGGGATCTCCTGCATTCAACCATTCTTGCATGTCCCTTCTCTTCCTGTTAAGGAAGGGGATTCTTCCCCATTGTCCAACACCTTCCCACTCCATTTTGGCCAGATCTACGGCTGTCACACTAACTGGCATGATCAGCGTTACCAGGGCGCACTTACCTGAGGCATTGGTGGGAAGCCTATTGTACAGCACTTTCTCTCCACACCACAGCCAAACATCATCACGAGCGAGAGGGATTCCTACTGGCAAAGACACATTTTCATTACACCATGACTCCTGGAGATTTCCAATCCCAGGACCAGTCCCATTTAACTTTTAGGCAGGTGAACTTTTGTTTTGCAACTTGGGTGTCAAAAATAGGCTCTTTCTTTTTTATTCCCACATCATTCCATGGGTGTGTCCAATTAAAAATTGTCACCCAAGTGTTCACCTGTGTCGGTTGTTTACATATCAGATTTAGCAGTAGTTGTTGTGTCTGTGTCAGCGTCTTACCATCATCTCGCTCTGCTCCATACCACACCATTCCATTACATGCTCCTTTCGCTCCATCACTTCTGTCATCCCCCATCCTATGTTCAAACGCCAACATCGTCCACACAAAGCACACGCCAGCAAGCAAAAGAGTCAATAAGTTAAACATTTGCATCGTCATCGTCGTAGTTCAGACTCGAAAGTGTCTGACTTTGATCCAATTCATGCCATCTACACATTCCCTCTCTTGACCTGCCCGTCCGGGCGGTCAACCTCTAAGCTCAACCTTGGCGGGCACAAATACTGGGGCCGGGCGCAACTGTGAGTTATGGTACCACGTTTGTTCTGTAGTTCCCAATTGGATGGCGTGTGAGGTTCTAGCCAGAACTCTAAACTGTCCTTACCCGCGAGATTGAGTCCACCTCCGGGAAAGCACCCGGAGGTTGATGTACGGAGTGATGTCCGACTCCAGTGATGCTGAGTTCACTGAGTTCAAATATCTAACTGTGTTCCGAGATTACAAATTAAGCCTCGAGCTAACGCTCCAATTTTGACCGTTAATTGACAAATTTTAAAGCAACCCAAATGAAATAGTAACCAATTATGCTTAAAATAAAAAATCCCAAAACTATAATAACGCAGATACTGAATTAAACCTCTATTTTTTCTTTTTTTTTTTTACGGGAAGAAAAAGTGCTCTACAAGACATAGACAGCTCCAAGACCGCTGCAGTCTTCACCTCCTATTGTCTCATGATTGGCTCAATCCACCTACAGGCTGTGCCCACACTGATTCTGTCAACTGGGGGAGGGGGTAGAGACAGTAAAAACAATCGTGGAGCTGTGGAGCCGAGCCCCAAATCAGTCGGGCCCTGGGTCCACAACACCTCTAGCAGAGACACACACAGAACTACCATTTCCAAGCGACCCTTCCCTAGAAATTTTGAAATTTAGTAATGTTCCCAAAACCAAAGAATTTGTAGTCGGTGCTGAAATATGATCTCCCGATTGTGACGCGGAGTATTCAACAACTATGTGGTCTAGATCTCTAGTATGATGACGCTCATCAATATTCAATGCGATTTGTGGCTCGGCGAAAGTAAACAATTCATACCATTTCCACTAGTAGTAGTAGTTTCGTGTGGTTTTCACACCTCCTGTCTCATCCCTGAAAGCCATGCCTTGAATTCATCTCCACACTGGAATACCGTATCATACCCTCCCTCTATCGATGTATAAGGGCAGTCTATAATCAGATGGTCCATATTTTGACACTCATGGTTACACCAGGGGCATGCTTGCGTAGCCACTGTCCCCCATCTTTGCAAATTTTGGGCTGTACGTCCTTGTTTGCAAAGGATCCTGTTGTAGGATGTCCACTCTCTCCTGCTGGTTCCATTGTAGCCTGGGAGCTTCTCAGTGGGGTCTCCAATTCTCTCGCCTCCAACAGGTACATTTCCTCTCCATAGGTCGCGCCACCTATCTGCTGACGTGTGCTCTGATTCCCGTTCTTGGCTGAAGGGTCTTCTGGATCTCAGGCGGTGCCCTCCTGGGTTGTGTGCTAGGGCCCGACACAGGGGAGTCTCCTCCGGGAGTGCCAATATATTTTGTTGCATGATCTGTGTTGCCTGCTCTCTTCTAACTGCTGGAGGTTACCATTTCCACTGCTCAGGGACAAGGCACGCGTGCGAGGCAACGCCGGTAGACATAACAAATATATAATTCTAACGCAAGATGCACTCATGACTAAATTTGGATGAGTGCATTTTTGATAAACCAAATCATGTTTGTGATCACATGTACAATGTGATATGTCAGTTGGTGAATTGAAAGGGTGGCGGTTGCTAAACCACTCAGACCAGAGCAGGAACAGGGCATACCCACCGCGGGAGGATGGGAACCAGGTTTCAGAGCTGCCCTCAAATGTTTCAGTTCAGTTTAGCCACTGGGAAGGAAGAGAGCACGACATATGCTCCCTCCGTGGGATGTGCACAGTCAAGTTCAGTCCCATCCGGGAATGCCACTCGAATTCCAGTGTTCGTTCAGTCAATGGCAGTGACTCAGGCAATCTTGAGAGTCCACATGGCTCAGTGGGGGTTGCGGAAGGAGCTCATAGCTCGCCCCAATATCCAGCACCATGGAAAACTTGTCCATCCACCGTCCCCGGAGTGCCAGGACCTGCTAGTCCTCGAACGCTGAAGCTCCGCGGCCCCCTGTCATGGAGTGGGGTACCAGCGGGTTTGTGTCAAGTGCGTTGGGAGTGGGTAACGGTGGCGCCCCCCTGCGCTGGTGGAGCTCTTTGTGACAGATATGGCACCGGAGGATGGCACATTCCAGAAAGTGGCTCGGCATGGACAGCTCATCACCCAGTGACCCCACACCCCGCAGCAAGAGCACACCCCACTCACAACCCCGTCTGTAACCACCCATACCTCTGTTACTGCAATCCCAACCTCGTTGACTGGCCTGCTATGGACAGCAGCCAGTCTGCTGTGGCGCTGCGTCACCCGAACCTTGCCCAGAAGCAGCAGAAGTGGAAGGAGCAGCTGCCTCCTTTTTTCTTATCTCTCTTGGCCTTCTAAACCTGCAAGTACAACAATTTTAGTCACGCTCCTTAATCCAATCCCATATTTTCCTTTTCTGATGTCGTGCAAAATTATGTACAAAATGTGTTCTACTTAGCCCGAGTAGCATTTCTCATTAATGGACTATTTCGCCTGATTTCTGCCACTGGGAGGGGCACGCCCTTGTGGACGGCCAACTGGAACAGATGTGTAATGTCGACATTATTGGATGGGTCACTGCCGGAAGTCTCACTCTATTCACGTCTCGCCCTGGCCACATAGACCAGGCCTGTCTCCCCCTTCCCCACCTGAAAGATACAGCAACATCGACCCCAACGGGCCAGAAACATCTGATGCACGGCACGGCCAATCTCACCTGAGGTGTCCCCACTTAGCTGGTGACCATCATGCTGGTCAGCAGGTCTGGCCTCGGCCTCAAGTGAGGACAGTTCTTCTTCAATAAATTTTGTCCCGCTTGTAACTCTGTATAAACCTCTTAGTCTGGTGTCTCCTTTGTAGGAGATTTCAACCAACGTGACCTATTTACAACGTGTCAAATAAACCAATGTTGACCTTTCTGCTATCTTTACAGCTGTGAGAGCTGTCACTAACACTTCCTTCACCCTTGGGTAATTACAAATGTCTTATCTTCAAACTTCTTACAAGCACCCAGTATCCTGGCTTCACTAATTTAGTGCCCCTGCTGGGAGACAGAAAGATCCTTGTCACTCTAAATTTGCGCCTGTCTTTTGTTTTCCTAACACTTTTCACATATGGTCAACTAAAGTTGCTTCAACATCTATTTCCCATTTGTTCTTAAATTTGAGGTATTCTATAAGTTCTTCCAAACAGTGTTTTACAATGTCTTAGTCCTAAATACAATGAAATACGTTACAGTGGAAAATATCAGAATAATATTTCATACATCCAACATGAGACACGTGCTTGTGACCACTTCAGGGTCATTTTTGTCTGAAATATCTCCTCTACAACAACTTACCCTTGCGTTAAGTGAGTAATTTTCCATAAAGACAGTGCCACTAATTCGACATTAATTTCAAGTATCACTGCTGTGGTGCTGTATTATATGGAAAGGTCTAAACAATCCAAGAAAATTTTGCCCTATCCTGGACTGGGTGTGTGTTATCTAGTCGCGCATTCAATGTGAATAATAATAACTCCTGTGGAGCACATGAACAGGCTAAAGCAACAACTATATTTTAATATGTTCCGTGGACCCTAAATTAGAATATTTCATATCTCCCTCCTTGTTGAGGAGAACCTCCGGGATGGGCGTGGTGAGGCGCTATTTGAAGCGTTCTCCGGCCTTCTGGTCACACCGGTCACATGTCACCTCAAACCTGTGGACAGAACTGGACGAGTGGCACTTGCCAGTGAGAATGAGAAGGGGTAAATTATCTTCCTTCCAAAACTTTCAGTTTTGCATAAATTTTGTGTAATAACGTCAATCAACCATTCACTTGATGTTTGAATTTAATTACTCCAATCTTTCTCCAATAACAATTTGAAAATCAATACTCGGGAGTGCAATAGGGATTCAGGTTGATCAGGCCTGTCCACCCATCGCACCCTAAGTACTGTAAGGGCTTGCCGGTGACCTCAAACAATTTTCTGTCCTGAGGCCCGTCCCTTAAACATTCACTCAAACCACATATGCATCCAAACACTTTTTCTTTCACACTTTCATTCACCAAACGATACTTTCCAATTCCACACAGAGACCCCTCCCTTGGCGCGTCCACCTTGATTTCACTGAGATTTGTGCTGGCAGATCCATAATTTTGCCTTAATTTAGCCAGCGTATGCCAAAATTTACAACTGTGGGTCTCTGGATTTTCCCATTCACTCCCCGTGAAGTTGTTTCTCCTCTCCTGGACGTAGCTGACGAAACTGCACCTGTGACATCAAACAGCTCATAGATGCGGATGTTAGCAGTCTGGTATTTATGGAATGCTGTCATGTCCTTTAAACTTGTCATGTCAGCGTTCGCGTCGTACAGTCATAAAAACATCTGTCTTCCACCTTTGTCACATTTAATACACATCAGTTAATAAATCATCTACAAAAATATTTAGTCCCACTTTATATTTGGTAAACCAATCTCCAATGGCTAGATATGCCCCGTTCCAAAGATTTTCTTTCAACATGTTCATAGAATACTTCACTTAAAACTTATCCCAAAACCATAATCCCTTTGCTTAAAAATTTAAATTTTAATAAGACTGTCGCTGCTCTGCCGTTCCTCAGGTGTCCCCTGCATGTTTCAGTGTTCAACTTGCGTTCATACTCCCTGCCAATTTATATTTATTGTTCGGTTGAATATATACTTTACCCCATGCTCTACTCCACTAGTATCGCAAAAGCACTGCTCCACAGCATGAACCATGCTCGACCACATGGATGAGACCCCCCGGAGAGCGAACGCCTGAAGACTGGATTCCATTGCTGTAACATCAAGGGAGGTGTGCCTGAGACACACCTCTGACACAAAAGGACTGAGTGCCACAGCAACAAAAGGCATATCTTCCTTTTAAATCAGTTAACGACTGCCATTGATGCCTGTTTTTCCTCTTGTGTCTGAAATGTTTACATGTTCCTGCTGGTGCTCTCTGTGACTCGTTATCTTTTGCATCTCAAACCATTCTGCCCCCCCCAAGGTGCTACGGGGCCATTAATTGCGCCATCGGAACGGGCGGCGGCTCAAACACATACTGTTGCGAGTCTGGCAACTGTGGATAAATGCCTCTCAGACATTCCGTCTTTTCTTCCACTTTTTCAATCACTTCATCCTCTTTCTCTGACTTCCTCCCCCTACTTGGGAACGAGCATCTAACTTCAAAGAGCTGTGAACTCTTTGTTACAGCACACTCATGATTTTACGATTACACCTCTACCCATTGCCTTCTGTAAAATCTTTCTCACTCTTATTTTTTAACACCAATCTCTTCTTTTTCCTCGTGTCATTTCCATCTGTACATTTCATTCCAGTTACTAATTACAGTTACCTTAATATAAAGACCATCAACTCGAGTATGAAACATAAAATATTTATTTCTTCAATTCCTCCTTACACAGACCCTAATTCTTATCCTTTTCATTTGTTCAAGTCACACCTTCTTCAATACTGCCTGTTTCATCATCCTCCTTTCAATGGAACATTAATTGTTCCTTTTTCTTTTCTTATTGAACTTCCAATCGCTACACTGACACAATTTCTTCTCTTTTCTCTAGCTTTCTTTCTTTCTCTTTTCTTATTTCATCCCTACTTCATGTTTTTCTTCTCTTTTTTATGTTTCATTTTTATGAATTTATCCTTAATCTCCGTGCCACACCCGGGACCCGAGACCACTATCACACTTCCTCTCCTTCGCCATCTTGAAATCAAAATCCACTCGTGCGTGTCCCAAACACACTTCTTACGCAGAACAATTTTAGCCTTCACATTCACACCGCTTCCACTCTGATGTTTTAAATCGTATCTTAACCACGAATAGTTCCAAACTATTCTAGTAGGTAAATCCCAGATTTTACTCTACTATCGTCCACACTTTTACACTTATTTATTTATATATTTATTTATTTATTTAACCATATCGTATCTTAACCACGAATAGTTCCAAACTATTCTAGTAGGTAAATCCCAGATTTTACTCTTCTATCGTCCACACTGTTACACTTATTTATTTATATATTTTATTTATTTAACCATATATTTTAACGCCGTTCCGCTCCGCCTTCCTCTTATAATTTAGCGTTGCCAATATGCAGAATTTGAAAAGGATCTGCTTACCTTATGTCACTGTGGGCCCAAGAGGAAGACCGGTCGGATGTGCGGCTCCTTTATTCTTTATCAGGTCGTCACCTGGTGTGGACGTGGGCCCCAGGCCCGAGTCCCAGACTCTTGTGGTTTTTCTGAAGCCCCAGGCTTCCTTTGAGTCCCAGACTCTTGTGGTTTTTTCTGAAGCCCCAGGCTTCTCTTTGAGTCCCAGACTCTTGTGGTTTTTTCTGAAGCCCCAGGCTTCTCTTCTTTCCTCGGAGTCCCAGACTCCCTTGAAACTTCTTTTACCTCTCATGCATCACGTCGGCGTCACCATAAATTGTTGGAATTTATCTTTATATCAATGTTAGAATTTAACTTTAACCCAATGTAAACTCAAATAAGTAATCTGACTCCAATTTGTGACCTTACCCAACTCTCACTCATCCAACAATATGCGCGCTCGTTCTGCAATAGAAAGGTATCAGGAAGCCGGCATTTTCACGCACAAGTGGGTTTATTCCCAATACACAGACTTTCTACATGGCACCTGGGTCCCGGGTCCCTCTCAATACAACTCTACACCTCTCTTGCCACCAGCGAATGTGTTCTACCTCCGAGTTGCCCAGTAATGATTCATCCTATACAATATGCAAATGGCACAGAGACAAAGGCATCCTGGCATGATTCTATTGGCTATGTGTATCCTGCAGTTAACTTTAGCTTGTTCTCATTGGTCTTTCTTCTCCCGCCGAATCCCGTGGCGACTCCTCCTGCTTGTGCTATCCCCCGATGGCCTCTCCTTCGTCCACTGGTCCCGGAGTCATCTCGTCTCGCTCAGCACCATCTGCTTCTAAAACATTCCATTCCTGCACAACCCCCGCAACCAGTTTCGCTCCACCAGTCACACTCTCAGCATTTTACAATATCACATTTTCATACATTGGATGCACCAACATCTAATGAACTATGTTAAGCTCAAACCCTTATATTCCTTTAATAGTCAAAAGTATGAAATCCTTTAAGTGTAACCGAAGTTTAGACCATGCTAATGACCAGACCCTCAGGAGAGGAATGCATGAAGATTGGATCACAGCTGCACCACAGGAGGTGTGAACGAGACCCCTCTGAAACAATGGACTTCCATGCCAGGATCACAAAAGTGGCTCCTAGCAGTCCACCCTTTGTTCTGTTTCAGGTTGACTGTCATTTACATTATCCTTTAGTCTGAATCTACTCAAGTCAATTTATATCTGGTATCTTCCAACGTCATGAGTAGGGACTCCCAAAACCAGAGTGAGTTCCAGCAATACTTCGATTGCTCTGTTGGTAAAGCGGAGGATTTAAGTAATTCCGAGCACAAGTACTTTGCTCCCTGGTTTTAATCCGGCTCAAAGGATGTTGCCCCGAATTTCAAATCAATCAAAAATTGTAACTAAAGATCTGATGCAAATTCAACCTCCCAGAGCCAAGGCTGGCGCTCCCAATTGGGAGAGCATCTAAATATATGAAGAACATGACACAATTACTGAATACTACCTGTTGTAAAATCCAATCTATATCGGATGTCTGTCCCAATAGCACAAATCTGGTAACTCAGTTGGCAAAGTGGAAAACTGTTGTGGTTCCACACCAAAATTTTGAGGTAGCTATTTAAATTGCAGCTCAAAGGACATTTTCCTGGATTTCAAATTTTAATCAATCTTGAAAATTTTAAAGAAAAATCTGTTGCTACATCATCAAAATCCACTTGTCAGCCGTCCTAACACCACAGGTAGACACTCCCAATAATGCAGACAAGAAGAGCATCCCTTCGATAGCTCAGTCGGTAGAGCGGAGGACTGTAGAGTGTGAAAACTGACATACTTTCGGCGGAACGCGATGGAAGTTCTAATCGGAAATCCTTAGGTCCCTGGTTCAAATCCGGCTCGAAGGAACTATTACCGGCGTCCCAATTTTAATTCAAAACTGTAAATAAAAATCTTTGGTGAATTTGTATGAATCTACACAAGTCTCGTCTGGTCTATCCCAACGTCATGAGTAGGTGATCCCAAAACCAGAGTGAGGTCCAGCAATTCTTTGATAGCTCTGTTGGTAAAGCGGAGGACTAAAGTAATTCCGAGGACAAGTCCTTTGCTCACTGGTTTTCATTCGGCTCAAAGGATGTTGCCCCGAATTTCAAATCAATCAAATATTGTAACTAAAGATCAGATGCAAATTCATCCTCCCAGAGCCAAGGCTGGCACTCCCAATTGGGAGAGCATCTAAATATATGAAGAACATGCCACAATTACGGAATACTACCTGTTGTAAATTCCAGTCTATATCAGTTGTGTGTCCCAATAGCACAAATCTGGTAACTCAGTTGGCAAAGTGGAAAACTGTTGTGGTTCCACTCCAAAATATTGAGGTAGCTATTTAAAATGCAGCTCTACGGACATTTTACTTGATTTTAAATCTTAATCAATTTTGAAAAAATGAAATAAAAATCTGTTGCTACTTCATAAAAATCCACTAGTCGGCCATCCTAACACCACAGGTAGGCACTCCCAACAATGCAGATGAGTGGAGCATCCCTTCGGTAGCTCAGTTGGTAGAGCGGAGGACTGTAGAGTGTGCAAACTGACATTCTTTCAGCGGAGCGCGATAGAAGTTCTAATCGGAAATCCTTAGGTCGCTGTTTCAAAGCCGGCTCGAAGGAACTATTGCAGGGTTTCCAATTTTACTTCAAAACTGTAAATTAAAATCTTTGGTGAATTTGACTGAATCTACTCAAGTCAATTTATATCTGGTTTCTACCAACGTCATGAGTACGGACTCCCCAAACCAGAGTGAGTTCCAGCAATACTTTGATAGCTCTGTTGGTAAAGCGGAGGACTAAAGTAATTCCGAGGACAAGTCCTTTGCTCCCTGCTTTTCATCCGGCTCAAAGGATGTTGCCCAGAATTTCAAATCAATGAAAAATTGTAACTAAAGATCTGATGCAAATTCATCCTCCCAGAGCCAAGGCTGGCGCTCCCAATTGGGAGAGCATCTAAATATATGAAGAACATGCCACAATTACTGAATAATAACTGTTGTAAAATCCAATCGATATCGGATGTCTGTCCCAATAGCACAAATCTGGTAACTCAGTTTTCTAAGTGGAAAACTGTTGTGTTTCCACACCAAAATTTTGAGGTAGCTATTTAAATTGCAGCTCAATGGACATTTTCCTGGATTTCAAATTTTAATCAATCTTGAAAAATTTAAAGAAAAATCTGTTGCTACTTCATCAAAATCCACTAGTCAGCCATTCTAACACCACAGGTAAGCAATCCCAATAATGCAGACCCGTGGAGCATCCCTTCGATAGCTCAGTTGGTAGAGCGGAGGACTGTAGAGTGTGAAAACTGACATCCTTTCGGCGGAACACGATGGATGTTTGAATTGGGGTTCCTGGTTCAAATCCAGCTCAAAGGAACTATTGCAGGGTTTCCAATTTTAATCCAAAACTGTAAATAAAAATCTTTGGCGAATTTGTCTGAAACTACTCAAGTCAATTTATATCTTGTATGTCCCAACGTCATGAGTAGGCACTCCCAATAATGCAGACAAGAGGAGCATCCCTTCGATAGCTCAGTTGGTAGAGCGGACGACTGTAGAGTTTGACAACTGACATCCTTTCGGCGGAACGCGTTGGAAGTTCTAATTGGAAATCCTTAGGTCGCTGGTTCAAATCCGGCTCGAAGGAACTATTCCCGGCTTTCCAATTTTAATTCAAAACTGTAAATAAAAATCTTTGGTGAATTTGTATGAATCTACACAAGTCTAGTCTGGTCTATCCCAACGTCATGAGTAGGTGATCCCAAAACCAGAGTGTGGTCCAGCAATACTTTGATAGCTCTGTTGGTAAAGCGGAGGTCTTAAGTGATTCCGAGCACAAGTCCTTTGCTCCCTGGTTTTCATCCGGCTCAAAGGATGTTGCCCCGAATTTTAAATCAATCAAAAATTGTAACTAAAGATCTGAAGGAAATTCATCCTCCCAGACCCAAGCCTGGCCCTCCCAATTGGGAGAGCATCTAAATATATAAGGAACATGCCACAATTACTGAATACTACCTGTTGTAAAATCCAATCTATATCGGTTGTCTGTCCCAATAGCACAAATCTGGTAAGTCAGTTGGCAAAGTGGAAAACTCTTGTGGTTCCACACCAAAATTTTGAAGTAGCTATTTCAAATGCAGCTCAAAGGACATTTTACTGAATTTTAAATCTTAATCAAGATTGAAAAAATGAAATAAAAATCTGTTGCTACTTCATCAAAATCCACTAGTCGGCCATCCTAACACCACAGGTAAGCACTCCCAATAATGCAGACTAGTGGAGCATCCCTGCGATAGCGCAGTTGGTAGAGCGGAGAACTGTAGAGTGTGAAAACTGACATCCTTTTGGCGGAACACGATGGATGTTTGAAATGGAAATCCTTAGGTTCCGGGTTCAAATCCGGCTAGAAGGAACTATTGCAGGGTTCCCAATTTTAATCCAAAACTGTAAATAAAAATCTTTGGCGAATTTGTCTGAATCTACTCAAGTCAATTTATATCTGGTATCTCCCAACGTCATGAGTAGGGACTCCCAAAACCAGAGTGAGTTCCAGCAATACTTCGATTGCTCTGTTGGTAAAGCGGAGGATTTAAGTAATTCCGAGCACAAGTACTTTGCTCCCTGGTTTTAATCCGGCTCAAAGGATGTTGCCCCGAATTTCAAATCAATCAAAAATTGTAACTAAAGATCTGATGCAAATTCATCCTCCCAGAGCCAAGGCTGGCGCTCCCAATTGGGAGAGCATCTAAATATATGAAGAACATGCCACAATTACTGAATACTAACTGTTGTAAAATACAATCTATATCGGATGTCTGTCCCAATAGCACAAATCTGGTAACTCAGTTTTCTAAGTGGAAAACTGTTGTGGTTCCACCCCATAATTTTGAAGTAGCTATTTAAATTGCAGCTCAATGGACATTTTCCTGGATTTCAAATTTTAATGAATCTTGAAAAATTTAAAGAAAAATATGTTGCTACTTCATCAAAATCCACTAGTCGGCCATTCTAACACCACAGGTAAGCACTCCTCATAATGCAGACCAGCGGAGCATCCCTTCGGTAGCTCAGTTGGTAGAGCGGAGGACTGTAGAGTGTACAAACTTACATTCATTCAGCTGAACGCGATGGAAGTTCTAATCGGAATTCCTTAGGTCGCTGGTTCAAATCCGGCTCAAAGGAACTATTGCAGGGTTTCCAATTTTAATCCAAAACTGTAAATAAAAATCTTTGGCGAATTTGTCTGAATCTACTCAAGTCAATTTATATCTGGCTTCTCCCAACGTCATGAGTCGGGACTCCCCAAACCAGAGTGAGTTCCAGCAATACTTTGATAGCTCTGTTGGTAAAGCGGAGGACTAAAGTAATTCCGAGGACAAGTCCTTTGCTCCCTGATTTTCATTCGGCTCAAAGGATGTTGCCCCGAATTTCAAATCAATCAAATATTGTAACTAGAATTAGAAATCCCTTTCATCCTCCCAGAGCCAAGGCTGGCGCTCCCAATTGGGAGAGCATCTAAATATATGAAGAACATGCCACAATTACTGAATACTACCTGTTGTAAAATCCAATCTATATCGGATGTCTGTCCCAATAGCACAAATCTGGTAACTCAGTTGGCAAAGTGGAAAACTGTTGTGGTTCCACACCAAAATTTTGAGGGAGCTATTTAAATTGCAGCTCAAAGGACATTTTCCTGGATTTCAAATTTTAATCAATCTTGAAAAATTAAAAAAAAAATCTGTTGCTACATCATCAAAATCCACTTTTCAGCCGTCCTAACACCACAGGTAGGCACTCCCAATAATGCAGACAAGAGTAGCATCCCTTCGATAGCTCAGTTGGTAGAGCGGAGGACTGTAGAGTTTGGAAACTGACATCCTTTTGGTGGAACGCGATGGAAGTTCTAATTGGAAATCCTTAGGTCGCTGGTTCAAATCCGGCTCGAAGGAACTATTACCGGCTTTCCAATTTTAATTCAAAACTGTAAATAAAAATCTTTGGTGAATTTGTATGAATCTACACAAGTCTAGTCTGGTCAATCCCAACGTCATGAGTAGGTGATCCCAAAACCAGAGTGAGGTCCAGCAATACTTTGATTGCTCTGTTGGTAAAGCGGAGGTCTTAAGTGATTCCGAGCACAAGTCCTTTGCTCCCTGGTTTTCATCCGGCTCAAAGGATGTTGCCCCGAATTTTAAATCAATCAAAAATTGTAACTAAAGATCTGAAGGAAATTCATCCTCCCAGAGCCAAGGCTGGCCCTCCCAATTGGGAGAGCATCTAAATATATAAGGAACATGCCACAATTACTGAATACTACCTGTTGTAAAATCCAATCTATATCGGTTGTCTGTCCCAATAGCACAAATCTGGTAAGTCAGTTGGCAAAGTGGAAAACTCTTGTGGTTCCACACCAAAATTTTGAAGTAGCTATTTCAAATGCAGCTCAAAGGACATTTTACTGAATTTTAAATCTTAATCAAGATTGAAAAAATGAAATAAAAATCTGTTGCTACTTCATCAAAATCCACTAGTCGGCCATCCTAACACCACAGGTAAGCACTCCCAATAATGCAGACTAGTGGAGCATCCCTGCGATAGCGCAGTTGGTAGAGCGGAGGACTGTAGAGTGTGAAAACTGACATCCTTTCGGCGGAACACGATGGATGTATGAATTGGAAATCCTTAGGTTCCGGGTTCAAATCCGGCTCGAAGGAACTATTGCAGGGTTCCCAATTTTAATCCAAAACTGTAAATAAAAATCTTTGGCGAATTTGTCTTGTTGGAATTTATCTTTATATCAATGTTAGAATTTAACTTTAACCCAATGTAAACTCAAATAAGTAATCTGACTCCAATTTGTGACCTTACCCAACTCTCACTCATCCAACAATATGCGCGCTCGTTCTGCAATAGAAAGGTATCAGGAAGCCGGCATTTTCACGCACAAGTGGGTTTATTCCCAATACACAGACTTTCTACATGGCACCTGGGTCCCGGGTCCCTCTCAATACAACTCTACACCTCTCTTGCCACCAGCGAATGTGTTCTACCTCCGAGTTGCCCAGTAATGATTCATCCTATACAATATGCAAATGGCACAGAGACAAAGGCATCCTGGCATGATTCTATTGGCTATGTGTATCCTGCAGTTAACTTTAGCTTGTTCTCATTGGTCTTTCTTCTCCCGCCGAATCCCGTGGCGACTCCTCCTGCTTGTGCTATCCCCCGATGGCCTCTCCTTCGTCCACTGGTCCCGGAGTCATCTCGTCTCGCTCAGCACCATCTGCTTCTAAAACATTCCATTCCTGCACAACCCCCGCAACCAGTTTTGCTCCACCAGTCACACTCTCAGCATTTTACAATATCACATTTTCATACATTGGATGCACCAACATCTAATGAACTATGTTAAGCTCAAACCCTTATATTCCTTTAATAGTCAAAAGTATGAAATCCTTTAAGTGTAACCGAAGTTTAGACCATGCTAATGACCAGACCCTCAGGAGAGGAATGCATGAAGATTGGATCACAGCTGCACCACAGGAGGTGTGAACGAGACCCCTCTGAAACAATGGACTTCCATGCCAGGATCACAAAAGTGGCTCCTAGCAGTCCACCCTTTGTTCTGTTTCAGGTTGACTGCCATTTACATTATCCTTTAATCCCTCTCATGACCTCAGACATCTGAGGTCATCACTTGAACACCTTTTTTCATTGCTGCACACGAGCTCGACATCATTTGCCATAAAACTAAAACACATCAAACAATTAGTAAAAGAATAAGAATCAGTAGAAAATTTCATTCCAGTAGACAATTAGTGAAAATTAGTACAAAAATGTCATTCCAATAGAAAATTAGTAGAAAAGTTCATTCCAGTAGAAAATTTCATTCCCTCCTTATGGCCTCAGGTGCCCGAGGCCATCTTTCCATACTCACATCCTGGACTCCCGGAGGGCCACGGCTACCTCCGCCTCCTGGGGGTCCTTTTGAGGGATCATGTACTGACCACCCGGAGGGAGTGGCCCCAACGTGCGTTCTATTGTCTTAACAGTTAATGATCTGATACATGGAATACAGCAACATCCGCATAACACCATAATAGCGGCAAACACAGCGATAGAAATCAGTACTGATGCAATCAGGCTTTTATATTTACCAAAGATGTTTAACCAGTCAGAATACCAACTGGTGTCCACACCTGAGTGCTCCTTCATTTTGTTACTTAGCGTGCGCAGACCCTCCAATGCCTTGGTAAGGCGACCGTCAGGAGATGTATTGTTGGGAATCAGAGTACAACACTGATCCCCAAAAATACCACACACCCCTCCTCTTTCGGCTAACACCATATCTAAGCTTATTCTGTTCTGGAATGCCATAAGAGACGTGGCAGCCAATTGCTTATGCACTGCCTGGAGTGCTAAGGTGGTAAAATTCGCCAATCGTTGGACATTATAGTGGACATAATAAATCAGGTCCACATTTTTGTTTACTGTAACGAACAGGAAAAGGCTCTCCCATCCTGCCGCAATTTGATCCACCAATTTATACTCGTCAGGGACCCCTCTTGGGACTCCAATTGCATCTATATACGTGGGATCTCCTGCATTCAACCATTCTTGCATGTCCCTTCTCTTCCTGTTAAGGAAGGGGATTCTTCCCCATTGTCCAACACCTTCCCACTCCATTTTGGCCAGATCTACGGCTGTCACACTAACTGGCATGATCAGCGTTACCAGGGCGCACTTACCTGAGGCATTGGTGGGAAGCCTATTGTACAGCACTTTCTCTCCACACCACAGCCAAACATCATCACGAGCGAGAGGGATTCCTACTGGCAAAGACACATTTTCATTACACCATGACTCCTGGAGATTTCCAATCCCAGGACCAGTCCCATTTAACTTTTAGGCAGGTGAACCTTTGTTTTGCAACTTGGGTGTCAAAAATAGGCTCTTTCTTTTTTATTCCCACATCATTCCATGGGTGTGTCCAATTAAAAATTGTCACCCAAGTGTTCACCTGTGTCGGTTGTTTACATATCAGATTTAGCAGTAGTTGTTGTGTCTGTGTCAGCGTCTTACCATCATCTCGCTCTGCTCCATACCACACCATTCCATTACATGCTCCTTTCGCTACATCACTTCTGTCATCCCCCATCCTATGTTCAAACGCCAACATCGTCCACACAAAGCACACGCCAGCAAGCAAAATAGTCAATAAGTTAAACATTTGCATCGTCATCGTCGTTGTTCAGACTCGAAAGTGTCTGACTTTGATCCAATTCATGCCATCTACACATTCCCTCTCTTGACCTGCCCGTCCGGGCGGTCAACCTCTAAGCTCAACCTTGGCGGGCACAAATACTGGGGCCGGGCGCAACTGTGAGTTATGGTACCACGTTTGTTCTGTAGTTCCCAATTGGATGGCGTGTGAGGTTCTAGCCAGAACTCTAAACTGTCCTTACCCGCGAGATTGAGTCCACCTCCGGGAAAGCACCCGGAGGTTGATGTACGGAGTGATGTCCGACTCCAGTGATGCTGAGTTCACTGAGTTCAAATATCTAACTGTGTTCCGAGATTACAAATTAAGCCTCGAGCTAACGCTCCAATTTTGACCGTTAATTGACAAATTTTAAAGCAACCCAAATGAAATAGTAACCAATTATGCTTAAAATAAAAAATCCCAAAACTATAATAACGCAGATACTGAATTAAACCTCTATTTTTTCTTTTTTTTTTTTACGGGAAGAAAAAGTGCTCTACAAGACATAGACAGCTCCAAGACCGCTGCAGTCTTCACCTCCTATTGTCTCATGATTGGCTCAATCCACCTACAGGCTGTGCCCACACTGATTCTGTCAACTGGGGGAGGGGGTAGAGACAGTAAAAACAATCGTGGAGCTGTGGAGCCGAGCCCCAAATCAGTCGGGCCCTGGGTCCACAACACCTCTAGCAGAGACACACACAGAACTACCATTTCCAAGCGACCCTTCCCTGGAAATTTTGAAATTTAGTAATGTTCCCAAAACCAAAGAATTTGTAGTCGGTGCTGAAATATGATCTCCCGATTGTGACGCGGAGTATTCAACAACTATGTGGTCTAGATCTCTAGTATGATGACGCTCATCAATATTCAATGCGATTTGTGGCTCGGCGAAAGTAAACAATTCATACCATTTCCACTAGTAGTAGTAGTTTCGTGTGGTTTTCACACCTCCTGTCTCATCCCTGAAAGCCATGCCTTGAATTCATCTCCACACTGGAATACCGTATCATACCCTCCCTCTATCGATGTATAAGGGCAGTCTATAATCAGATGGTCCATATTTTGACACTCATGGTTACACCAGGGGCATGCTTGCGTAGCCACTGTCCCCCATCTTTGCAAATTTTGGGCTGTACGTCCTTGTTTGCAAAGGATCCTGTTGTAGGATGTCCACTCTCTCCTGCTGGTTCCATTGTAGCCTGGGAGCTTCTCAGTGGGGTCTCCAATTCTCTCGCCTCCAACAGGTACATTTCCTCTCCATAGGTCGCGCCACCTATCTGCTGACGTGTGCTCTGATTCCCGTTCTTGGCTGAAGGGTCTTCTGGATCTCAGGCGGTGCCCTCCTGGGTTGTGTGCTAGGGCCCGACACAGGGGAGCCTCCTCCGGGAGTGCCAATATATTTTGTTGCATGATCTGTGTTGCCTGCTCTCTTCTAACTGCTGGAGGTTACCATTTCCACTGCTCAGGGACAAGGCACGCGTGCGAGGCAACGCCGGTAGACATAACAAATATATAATTCTAACGCAAGATGCACTCATGACTAAATTTGGATGAGTGCATTTTTGATAAACCAAATCATGTTTGTGATCACATGTACAATGTGATATGTCAATTGGTGAATTGAAAGGGTGGCGGTTGCTAAACCACTCAGACCAGAGCAGGAACAGGGCATACCCACCGCGGGAGGATGGGAACCAGGTTTCAGAGCTGCCCTCAAATGTTTCAGTTCAGTTTAGCCACTGGGAAGGAAGAAAGCACGACATATGCTCCCTCCGTGGGATGTGCACAGTCAAGTTCAGTCCCATCCGGGAATGCCACTCGAATTCCAGTGTTCGTTCAGTCAATGGCAGTGACTCAGGCAATCTTGAGAGTCCACATGGCTCAGTGGGGGTTGCGGAAGGAGCTCATAGCTCGCCCCAATATCCAGCACCATCGAAAACTTGTCCATCCACCGTCCCCGGAATGCCAGGACCTGCTAGTCCTCGAACGCTGAAGCTCCGCGGCCCCCTGTCATGGAGTGGGGTACCAGCGGGTTTGTGTCAAGTGCGTTGGGAGTGGGTAACGGTGGCGCCCCCCTGCGCTGGTGGAGCTCTTTGTGACAGATATGGCACCGGAGGATGGCACATTCCAGAAAGTGGCTCGGCATGGACAGCTCATCACCCAGTGACCCCACACCCCGCAGCAAGAGCACACCCCACTCACAACCCCGTCTGTAACCACCCATACCTCTGTTACTGCAATCCCAACCTCGTTGACTGGCCTGCTATGGACAGCAGCCAGTCTGCTGTGGCGCTGCGTCACCCGAACCTTGCCCAGAAGCAGCAGAAGTGGAAGGAGCAGCTGCCTCCTTTTTTCTTATCTCTCTTGGCCTTCTAAACCTGCAAGTACAACAATTTTAGTCACGCTCCTTAATCCAATCCCATATTTTACTTTTCTGATGTCGTGCAAAATTATGTACAAAATGTGTTCTACTTAGCCCGAGTAGCATTTCTCATTAATGGACTATTTCGCCTGATTTCTGCCACTGGGAGGGGCACGCCCTTGTGGACGGCCAACTGGAACAGATGTGTAATGTCGACATTATTGGATGGGTCACTGCCGGAAGTCTCACTCTATTCACGTCTCGCCCTGGCCACATAGACCAGGCCTGTCTCCCCCTTCCCCACCTGAAAGATACAGCAACATCGACCCCAACGGGCCAGAAACATCTGATGCACGGCACGGCCAATCTCACCTGAGGTGTCCCCACTTAGCTGGTGACCATCATGCTGGTCAGCAGGTCTGGCCTCGGCCTCAAGTGAGGACAGTTCCTCTTAAATAAATTTTGTCCCGCTTGTAACTCTGTATAAACCTCTTAGTCTGGTGTCTCCTTTGTAGGAGATTTCAACCAACGTGACCTATTTACAACGTGTCAAATAAACCAATGTTGACCTTTCTGCTATCTTTACAGCTGTGAGAGCTGTCACTAACACTTCCTTCCCCCTTGGGTAATTACAAATGTCTTATCTTCAAACTTCTTACAAGCACCCAGTATCCTGGCTTCACTAATTTAGTGCCCCTGCTGGGAGACAGAAAGAACCTTGTCACTCTAAATTTGCGCCTGTCTTTTGTTTTCCTAACACTTTTCACATATGGTCAACTAAAGTTGCTTCAACATCTATTTCCCATTTGTTCTTAAATTTGAGGTATTCTATAAGTTCTTCCAAACAGTGTTTTACAATGTCTTAGTCCTAAATACAATGAAATACGTTACAGTGGAAAATATCAGAATAAAATTTCATACATCCAACATGAGACACGTGCTTGTGACCACTTCAGGGTCATTTTTGTCTGAAATATCTCCTCTACAACAACTTACCCTTGCGTTAAGTGAGTAATTTTCCATAAAGACAGTGCCACTAATTCGACATTAATTTCAAGTATCACTGCTGTGGTGCTGTATTATATGGAAAGGTCTAAACAATCCAAGAAAATTTTGCCCTATCCTGGACTGGGTGTGTGTTATCTAGTCGCGCATTCAATGTGAATAATAATAACTCCTGTGGAGCACATGAACAGGCTAAAGCAACAACTATATTTTAATATGTTCCGTGGACCCTAAATTAGAATATTTCATATCTCCCTCCTTGTTGAGGAGAACCTCCGGGATGGGCGTGGTGAGGCGCTATTTGAAGCGTTCTCCGGCCTTCTGGTCACACCGGTCACATGTCACCTCAAACCTGTGGACAGAACTGGACGAGTGGCACTTGCCAGTGAGAATGAGAAGGGGTAAATTATCTTCCTTCCAAAACTTTCAGTTTTGCATAAATTTTGTGTAATAACGTCAATCAACCATTCACTTGATGTTTGAATTTAATTACTCCAATCTTTCTCCAATAACAATTTGAAAATCAATACTCGGGAGTGCAATAGGGATTCAGGTTGATCAGGCCTGTCCACCCATCGCACCCTAAGTACTGTAAGGGCTTGCCGGTGACCTCAAACAATTTTCTGTCCTGAGGCCCGTCCCTTAAACATTCACTCAAACCACATATGCATCCAAACACTTTTTCTTTCACACTTTCATTCACCAAACGATACTTTCCAATTCCACACAGACACCCCTCCCTTGGCGCGTCCGCCTTGATTTCACTGAGATTTGTGCTGGCAGATCCATAATTTTGCCTTAATTTAGCCAGCGTATGCCAAAATTTACAACTGTGGGTCTCTGGATTTTCCCATTCACTCCCCGTGAAGTTGTTTCTCCTCTCCTGGACGTAGCTGACGAAACTGCACCTGTGACATCAAACAGCTCATAGATGCGGATGTTAGCAGTCTGGTATTTATGGAATGCTGTCATGTCCTTTAAACTTGTCATGTCAGCGTTCGCGTCGTACAGTCAAAAAAACATCTGTCTTCCACCTTTGTCACATTTAATACACATCAGTTAATAAATCATCTACAAAAATATTTAGTCCCACTTTATATTTGGTAAACCAATCTCCAATGGCTAGATATTCCCCGTTCCAAAGATTTTCTTTCAACATGTTCATAGAATACTTCACTTAAAACTTATCCCAAAACCATAATCCCTTTGCTTAAAAATTTAAATTTTAATAAGACTGTCGCTGCTCTGCCGTTCCTCAGGTGTCCCCTGCATGTTTCAGTGTTCAACTTGCGTTCATACTCCCTGCCAATTTATATTTATTGTTCGGTTGAATATATACTTTACCCCATGCTCTACTCCACTAGTATCGCAAAAGCACTGCTCCACAGCATGAACCATGCTCGACCACATGGATGAGACCCCCCGGAGAGCGAACGCCTGAAGACTGGATTCCATTGCTGTAACATCAAGGGAGGTGTGCCTGAGACACACCTCTGACACAAAAGGAATGAGTGCCACAGCAACAAAAGGCATATCTTCCTTGTAAATCAGTTAACGACTGCCATTGATGCCTGTTTTTCCTCTTGTGTCTGAAATGTTTACATGTTCCTGCTGGTGCTCTCTGTGACTCGTTATCTTTTGCATCTCAAACCATTCTGCCCCCCCCCCAAGGTGCTACGAGGCCATTAATTGTGCCGTCGGAACGGGCGGCGGCTCAAACACATACTGTTGCGAGTCTGGCAACTGTGGATAAATGCCTCTCAGGCATTCCGTCTTTTCTTCCACTTTTTCAATCACTTCATCCTCTTTCTCTGACTTCCTCCCCCTACTTGGGAACGAGCATCTAACTTCAAAGAGCTGTGAACTCTTTGTTACAGCACACTCATGATTTTACGATTACACCTCTACCCATTGCCTTCTGTAAAATCTTTCTCACTCTTATTTTGTAACACCAATCTCTTCTTTTTCCTCGTGTCATTTCCATCTGTACATTTCATTCCAGTTACTAATTACAGTTACCTTAAAAAAAGACCATCAACTCGAGTATGAATCATAAAATATTTATTTCTTCAATTCCTCCTTACACAGACCCTAATTCTTATCCTTTTCATTTGTTCAAGTCACACCTTCTTCAATACTGCCTGTTTCATCATCCTCCTTTCAATGGAACATTAATTGTTCCTTTTTCTTTTCTTATTGAACTTCCAATCGCTACACTGACACAATTTCTTCTCTTTTCTCTAGCTTTCTTTCTTTCTCTTTTCTTATTTCATCCCTACTTCATGTTTTTCTTCTCTTTTTTATGTTTCATTTTTATGAATTTATCCTTAATCTCCGTGCCACACCCGGGACCCGAGACCACTATCACACTTCCTCTCCTTCGCCATCTTGAAATCAAAATCCACTCGTGCGTGTCCCAAACACACTTCATACGCAGAACAATTTTAGCCTTCACATTCACACCGCTTCCACTCTGATATTTTCAATCGTATCTTAACCACGAATAGTTCCAAACTATTCTAGTAGGTAAATCCCAGATTTTACTCTACTATCGTCCACACTTTTACACTTATTTATTTATATATTTATTTATTTATTTAACCATATCGTATCTTAACCACGAATAGTTCCAAACTATTCTAGTAGGTAAATCCCAGATTTTACTCTACTATCGTCCACACTTTTACACTTATTTATTTATATATTTATTTATTTATTTAACCATATCGTATCTTAACCATGAATAGTTCCAAACTATTCTAGTAGGTAAATCCCAGATTTTACTCTACTATCGTCCACACTGTTACACTTATTTATTTATATATTTCATTTATTTAACCATATATTTTAACGCCGTTCCGCTCCGCCTTCCTCTTATAATTTAGCGTTGCCAATATGCAGAATTTGAAAAGGATCTGCTTACCTTATGTCACTGTGGGCCCAAGAGGAAGGCCGGTCGGATGTGCGGCTCCATTATTCTTTATCAGGTCGTCACCTGGTGTGGACGTGGGCCCCAGGCCCGAGTCCCAGACTCTTGTGGTTTTTTCTGAAGCCCCAGGCTTCCTTTGAGTCCCAGACTCTTGTGGTTTTTTCTGAAGCCCCAGGCTTCTCTTTGAGTCCCAGACTCTTGTGTTTTTTTCTGAAGCCCCAGGCTTCTCTTCTTTCCTCGGAGTCCCAGACTCCCTTGAAACTTCTTTTACCTCTCATGCATCACGTCGGCGTCACCATAAATTGTTGGAATTTATCTTTATATCAATGTTAGAATTTAACTTTAACCCAATGTAAACTCAAATAAGTAATCTGACTCCAATTTGTGACCTTACCCAACTCTCACTCATCCAACAATATGCGCGCTCGTTCTGCAATAGAAAGGTATCAGGAAGCCGGCATTTTCACGCACAAGTGGGTTTATTCCCAATACACAGACTTTCTACATGGCACCTGGGTCCCGGGTCCCTCTCAATACAACTCTACACCTCTCTTGCCACCAGCGAATGTGTTCTACCTCCGAGTTGCCCAGTAATGATTCATCCTATACAATATGCAAATGGCACAGAGACAAAGGCATCCTGGCATGATTCTATTGGCTATGTGTATCCTGCAGTTAACTTTAGCTTGTTCTCATTGGTCTTTCTTCTCTCGCCGAATCCCGTGGCGACTCCTCCTGCTTGTGCTATCCCCCGATGGCCTCTCCTTCGTCCACTGGTCCCGGAGTCATCTCGTCTCGCTCAGCACCATCTGCTTCTAAAACATTCCATTCCTGCACAACCCCCGCAACCAGTTTCGCTCCACCAGTCACACTCTCAGCATTTTACAATATCACATTTTCATACATTGGATGCACCAACATCTAATGAACTATGTTAAGCTCAAACCCTTATATTCCTTTAATAGTCAAAAGTATGAAATCCTTTAAGTGTAACCGAAGTTTAGACCATGCTAATGACCAGACCCTCAGGAGAGGAATGCATGAAGATTGGATCACAGCTGCACCACAGGAGGTGTGAACGAGACCCCTCTGAAACAATGGACTTCCATGCCAGGATCACAAAAGTGGCTCCTAGCAGTCCACCCTTTGTTCTGTTTCAGGTTGACTGCCATTTACATTATCCTTTAGTCTGAATCTACTCAAGTCAATTTATATCTGGTATCTCCCAAAGTCATGAGTAGGGACTCCCAAAACCAGAGTGAGTTCCAGCAATACTTCGATTGCTCTGTTGGTAAAGCGGAGGATTTAAGTAATTCCGAGCACAAGTACTTTGCTCCCTGGTTTTAATCCGGCTCAAAGGATGTTGCCCCGAATTTCAAATCAATCAAAAATTGTAACTAAAGATCTGATGCAAATTCAACCTCCCAGAGCCAAGGCTGGCGCTCCCAATTGGGAGAGCATCTAAATATATGAAGAACATGCCACAATTACTGAATACTACCTGTTGTAAAATCCAATCTATATCGGATGTCTGTCCCAATAGCACAAATCTGGTAACTCAGTTGGCAAAGTGGAAAACTGTTGTGGTTCCACACCAAAATTTTGAGGTAGCTATTTAAATTGCAGCTCAAAGGACATTTTCCTGGATTTCAAATTTTAATCAATCTTGAAAATTTTAAAGAAAAATCTGTTGCTACATCATCAAAATCCACTTGTCAGCCGTCCTAACACCACAGGTAGGCACTCCCAATAATGCAGACAAGAAGTGCATCCGTTCGATAGCTCAGTCGGTAGAGCGGAGGACTGTAGAGTGTGAAAACTGACATCCTTTCGGCGGAACGCGATAGAAGTTCTAATCGGAAATCCTTAGGTCGCTGGTTCAAATCCGGCACGAAGGAACTATTACCGGCGTCCCAATTTTAATTCAAAACTGTAAATAAAAATCTTTGGTGAATTTGTATGAATCGACACAAGTCTCGTCTGGTCTATCCCAACGTCATGAGTAGGTTATCCCAAAACCAGAGTGAGGTCCAGCAATACTTTGATAGCTCTGTTGGTAAAGCCGAGGACTAAAGTAATTCCGAGGACAAGTCCTTTGCTCCCTGGTTTTCATCCGGCTCAAAGGATGTTGCCCAGAATTTCAAATCAAAGAAAAATTGTAACTAAAGATCTGATGCAAATTCATCCTCCCAGAGCCAAGGCTGGCGCTCCCAATTGGGAGAGCATTTAAATATATGAAGAACATGCCACAATTACTGAATTCTAACTGTTGTAAAATCCAATCGATATCGGATGTCTGTCCCAATAGCACAAATCTGGTAACTCAGTTTTCTAAGTGGAAAACTGTTGTGGTTCCACACCAAAATTTTGAGGTAGCTATTTAAATTGCAGCTCAAAGGACATTTTCCTGGATTTCAAATTTTAATCAATCTTGAAAATTTTAAAGAAAAATCTGTTGCTACTTCATCAAAATCCACTAGTCAGCCATTCTAACACCACAGGTAAGCAATCCCAATAATGCAGACCCGTGGAGCATCCCTTCGGTGGCTCAGTTGGTAGAGCGGAGGACTGTAGAGTTTGACAACTGACATCCTTTCGGCGGAACGCGATGGAAGTTCTAATTGGAAGTCCTTAGGTCGATGGTTCAAATCCGGCTCGAAGGAACTATTCCCGGCTTTCCAATTTTAATTCAAAACTGTAAATAAAAATCTTTGGTGAATTTGTATGAATCTACACAAGTCTAGTCTGGTCTATCCCAACGTCATGAGTAGGTGATCCCAAAACCAGAGTGTGGTCCAGCAATACTTTGATAGCTCTGTTGGTAAAGCGGAGGTCTTAAGTGATTCCGAGCACAAGTCCTTTGCTCCCTGGTTTTCATCCGGCTCAAAGGATGTTGCCCCGAATTTTAAATCAATCAAAAATTGTAACTAAAGATCTGAAGGAAATTCATCCTCCCAGACCCAAGGCTGGCCCTCCCAATTGGGAGAGCATCTAAATATATAAGGAACATGCCACAATTACTGAATACTACCTGTTGTAAAATCCAATCTATATCGGTTGTCTGTCCCAATAGCACAAATCTGGTAAGTCAGTTGGCAAAGTGGAAAACTCTTGTGGTTCCACACCAAAATTTTGAAGTAGCTATTTCAAATGCAGCTCAAAGGACATTTTACTGAATTTTAAATCTTAATCAAGATTGAAAAAATGAAATAAAAATCTGTTGCTACTTCATCAAAATCCACTAGTCGGCCATCCTAACACCACAGGTAAGCACTCCCAATAATGCAGACTAGTGGAGCATCCCTGCGATAGCGCAGTTGGTAGAGCGGAGAACTGTAGAGTGTGAAAACTGACATCCTTTCGGCGGAACACGATGGATGTTTGAATTGGAAATCCTTAGGTTCCGGGTTCAAATCCGGCTAGAAGGAACTATTGCAGGGTTCCCAATTTTAATCCAAAACTGTAAATAAAAATCTTTGGCGAATTTGTCTGAATCTACTCAAGTCAATTTATATCTGGTATCTCCCAACGTCATGAGTAGGGACTCCCAAAACCAGAGTGAGTTCCAGCAATACTTCGATTGCTCTGTTGGTAAAGCGGAGGATTTAAGTAATTCCGAGCACAAGTACTTTGCTCCCTGGTTTTAATCCGGCTCAAAGGATGTTGCCCCGAATTTCAAATCAATCAAAAATTTTAACTAAAATCTGATGCAAATTCATCCACCCAGAGCCAAGGCTGGCACTCCCAATTGGGAGAGCATCTAAATATATGAAGAACATGCCACAATTACTGAATACTAACTGTTGTAAAATCCAATCTATATCGGATGTCTGTCCCAATAGCACAAATCTGGTAACTCAGTTTTCTAAGTGGAAAACTGTTGTGGTTCCACCCCATAATTGTGAGGTAGCTATTTAAATTGCAGCTCAATGGACATTTTCCTGGATTTCAAATTTTAATGAATCTTGAAAAATTTAAAGAAAAATATGTTGCTACTTCATCAAAATCCACTAGTCGGCCATTCTAACACCACAGGTAAGCACTCCCAATAATGCAGACCAGTGGAGCATCCCTTCGGTAGCTCAGTTGGTAGAGCGGAGGACTGTAGAGTGTGCAAACTTACATTCATTCAGCTGAACGCGATGGAAGTTCTAATCGGAAATCCTTAGGTCGCTGGTTCAAATCCGGCTCGAAGGAACTATTGCAGGGTTTCCAATTTTAATCCAAAACTGTAAATAAAAATCTTTGGCGAATTTGTCTGAATCTACTCAAGTCAATTTATATCTGGTTTCTCCCAACGTCATGAGTAGGGACTCCCCAAACCAGAGTGAGTTCCAGCAATACTTTGATAGCTCTGTTGGTAAAGCGGAGGACTAAAGTAATTCCGAGGACAAGTCCTTTGCTCCCTGATTTTCATTCGGCTCAAAGGATGTTGCCCCGAATTTCAAATCAATCAAATATTGTAACTAGAATTAGAAATCCCTTTCATCCTCCCAGAGCCAAGGCTGGCGCTCCCAATTGGGAGAGCATCTAAATATATGAAGAACATGCTACAATTACTGAATACTACCTGTTGTAAAATCCAATCTATATCGGATGTCTGTCCCAATAGCACAAATCTGGTAACTCAGTTGGCAAAGTGGAAAACTGTTGTGGTTCCACACCAAAATTTTGAGGTAGCTATTTAAATTGCAGCTCAAAGGACATTTTCCTGGATTTCAAATTTTAATCAATCTTGAAAAATTTAAAAAAAAATCTGTTGCTCCATCATCAAAATCCAATTTTCAGCCGTCCTAACACCACAGGTAGTCACTCCCAATAATTCAGACAAGAGGAGCATCCCTTCGATAGCTCAGTTGGTAGAGCGGAGGACTGTAGAGTTTGACAACTGACATCCTTTCGGCGGAACGCGATGGAAGTTCTAATTGGAAATCCTTAGGTCGCTGGTTCAAATCCGGCTCGAAGGAACTATTCCCGGCTTTCCAATTTTAATTCAAAACTGTAAATAAAAATCTTTGGTGAATTTGTATGAATCTACACAAGTCTAGTCTGGTCTATCCCAACGTCATGAGTCGGTGATCCCAAAACCAGAGTGTGGTCCAGCAATACTTTGATAGCTCTGTTGGTAAAGCGGAGGTCTTAAGTGATTCCGAGCACAAGTCCTTTGGTCCCTGGTTTTCATCCGGCTCAAAGGATGTTGCCCCGAATTTTAAATCAATCAAAAATTGTAACTAAAGATCTGAAGGAAATTCATCCTCCCAGACCCAAGGCTGGCCCTCCCAATTGGGAGAGCATCTAAATATATAAGGAACATGCCACAATTACTGAATACTACCTGTTGTAAAATCCAATCTATATCGGTTGTCTGTCCCAATAGCACAAATCTGGAAAATCAGTTGGCAAAGTGGAAAACTCTTGTGGTTCCACACCAAAATTTTGAAGTAGCTATTTCAAATGCAGCTCAAAGGACATTTTACTGAATTTTAAATCTTAATCAAGATTGAAAAAATGAAATAAAAATCTGTTGCTACTTCATCAAAATCCACTAGTCGGCCATCCTAACACCACAGGTAAGCACTCCCAATAATGCAGACTAGTGGAGCATCCCTGCGATAGCGCAGTTGGTAGAGCGGAGAACTGTAGAGTGTGAAAACTGACATCCTTTCGGCGGAACACGATGGATGTTTGAATTGGAAATCCTTAGGTTCCGGGTTCAAATCCGGCTAGAAGGAACTATTGCAGGGTTCCCAATTTTAATCCAAAACTGTAAATAAAAATCTTTGGCGAATTTGTCTGAATCTACTCAAGTCAATTTATATCTGGTATCTCCCAACGTCATGAGTAGGGACTCCCAAAACCAGAGTGAGTTCCAGCAATACTTCGATTGCTCTGTTGGTAAAGCGGAGGATTTAAGTAATTCCGAGCACAAGTACTTTGCTCCCTGGTTTTAATCCGGCTCAAAGGATGTTGCCCCGAATTTCAAATCAATCAAAAATTGGAACTAAAGATCTGATGCAAATTCAACCTCCCAGAGCCAAGGCTGGCGCTCCCAATTGGGAGAGCATCTAAATATATGAAGAACATGCCACAATTACTGAATACTACCTGTTGTAAAATCCAATCTATATCGGATGTCTGTCCCAATAGCACAAATCTGGTAACTCAGTTGGCAAAGTGGAAAACTGTTGTGGTTCCACACCAAAATTTAGAGGTAGCTATTTCAAATGGTCGGTGCAGTGAGTGTTTACTAAATAAAAAATTTATGAATTAATTTTAAAAAATGGTGTTTACTGAATGCAATAAAGGGAAGTTTAGTTTATATGGCAATTAGCAGGTGTGGAGAAGCTTCATTCATTTTTTTTTAGCTTCACTGGTTATATCATGTGTTCTTATTTTATTAGTTCCACTTTGTTCTTCCATTTATTCCAATTTAATTTAAATAATGTCAAATAAATGGTACTTGACCATGGGTGGATAGCAGTGAAAGCCCCCCCATGTTATTGGTGTATATATTGGTGGTACTGGGCTGGTATAATATTAGTGCCCCATGTGGTCCGAACGTGTAGCTACGGAGCCACACACAAGTCTCCTGACACGCATTTGCAAATCAGCACACGCATTTGCGAGTCGTCCGCGGCAGGACTCTTGCAAACGTCACATGTAAGAAAACAGCCAATCAAAAGGTCCCGTTTTTACAGGTCGCCCATCTACGGATCTTTGTCCGCATTTAACCATGTGTATGTGCCAACAAATCGTTGTACACATTTTTCTGATATTTGCAATATAAAAAAATAATGATTCAATTTAAAAAAATGGTGTTTACTGAATGCAATAAAGGGAAGTATAGTTAATGTGGCAATTAGCAGGTGTGGAGAAGCTTCATTCATTTTTTTTTAGCTTCACTGGTTATATCATTTGTTCTTTGTTTATTAGTTCCACTTAATTCTTCCATTTATTCCAATTTAATTTAAATAATGTCAAATAAATGGTACGTGACCATGGGTGGATAGCAGTGAAAGCCCCCCCATGTTTATGAGGCGCCGTTCGGGACATAATTCAGGAATAGCTCTCATACTCACTAGTGAAATGCGCTCATACACATTACTGAAATGCGCTCATACACATTACTGAAATGCGCTCATAGACACCAGTGAAATGCGCTCATACAAACAAACACTATGACAAGCTCGCTTAACAATCCAACATTTAAAAAAATAATAATTTATTTAACATTTAATGGATGGGCGCCACGACGATCGAGTGGTTGGCACGTCTGCCTCACAGTGCATAGATCCAGGATTCCAATCGGGGCTCCGGCCATCCTGTGTGGAGTTTGCATGTTCTTCCATGCCTGCATGGGTCCTCTCCGGGTTTCCTCCCACATTCCAAAAAAAAAGTCTCCTACCACACCGTTGAGTTTTCTCAAAGACCATGGTGCTTGGTTCTTGACGCTGGGAGGCTTGCCATCAATGCACAGGCCTTCCTGTGTCGGGTTTGCATGTTCTCCGGGTTCCTCCAGGTACTCTGGCATCCCCGTGACACTTTTGAGGTGAAGAGGTACTGATAATGGATGGATGGATCTTGAGAAGGTAAGAAAGCGATTAAAGTCAATATGATTGACAATTGATGTTGCTTAAATAATAAGAGAACATCCCAATTGGACATACTAAACTACCGTATTTTCCGGACCATAGGGCGCACTCTAAAGTCCCAAATTTTCCCCAAAACCAACGGAGGAGCCTTGTAAAGCGACGCGCCCATTATATGGACGGAACATCCCTCTCGACCATCAACTGTTTTACTCATTGGGCTGTTCGGAGTGCATGTTAGCACACCCTACTGTTCAAAGTCTGAGTCATCTATGCTCCAAATTGACAGCGACTATACATTATGTGACTATGGTGTTTGGGTGATGGTGTAGGAGAAAGCTGGACAAAAGGGCAGCTGTCCACAATGTGTATAGTCTGTCTTATCATTTATCTTATTGCAAGCAAGAAACGTCCCAGGTTTAGACAACAGACTGCAAAAAGCCCAAAGCACAGCAGCACATCTCTCTAAACAGCCATGCACATCTCTCGAAACAGCCATGTGATTCTGAGTGGCTCCCAAGAAGCCATTGCTGTAATTGGCTAAGGCTGAGTGGCTCCCAAGAAGCCATTGCGATAATCTTTTTGTGTTATTTTTATTTCTTTTGGGTATATAGATGGCATGAGAAATACATGTTTTTATATATGTGTTAATCTTATTTCTTTGTTTCATTGTTTGCTTGTATGCTGAGTTTTTTTTTTTGGTTTTGATTTGAAACCGTGACTCTAAGGAGTGTGGTGACCAGTGAAGTCTCTCCCCTGATGTTATCTAGTAGTGCAATGGCACCTCTTAAATGCTGATGGGTTTGGTTTACACTGGGGCTTGGGTAGGCAAACACAGGTGGACACAATAAACATGACGAGACACACTAAACACAAGGAAAAAACATGAAACTAAATACGGAACCAAAAACACCAAATATGGATCATAACAACTTAGGCTGGCATGATTCACATTACATGTGTGATGCTCACAGAACAAGTATTTTGTTGAGATATTTCCTTCCATCTGAGCATCACTCTTTGTTGTCATTGTTTTGTTTTATGGTGTCAAATTTATGCTTCCAAATTATATTAGTATGCGGTCAGGCCCTTGCCTTCCGGCCATGATCTCTGGCCTCAACCCCCCCGGTCTTATTCATAAAAATTGTAGGCCGCCGAACCCGATCGCCGCACCAGATCCGCCTCCCCCCCGCCTCCCCCCAAAAAAGTGTCAGCGCCACACTGTGGGAGAGATGCTAACAGTTGATTTAAAGATCCTTAGCTGGCTAATTTAAAAAAAGCTTCCGGGCGTGAAGCCACCACGTTGTCAGGTTCGGTCGCCGGTCTGCGAGGAGGCGGTGGACCCAGAATGCGAGGAAGCAGGGCAAAGGGTAAAGTAAAGGGAATTTATTAAAGTAATCAAACGAGGACAAACAACGTGGCGTGAACAAACAAACGGGGCAGGGTGCAAAATAACCAAGACAAACTAAACGTGACTAAACTGGGTCAAGGACGAGGAACAACGATAGTGAACAAATACTGAGGTACATGAACGTGAACGAGAGCAAGAACGAGATCGGGAAGCGTCCGTGACAGTCCTGGTATGGAGTAACGTTCCGACGCTGAGCTGTCGGCAAGGGGTGGTTAAATAGTCCATTGATTAGGGGAGCAGATGGGAGTCAGGTGTGTGATTGTTAACGGGGGGCAGTTGTGTGGCTGACGAGGATGAGTGCTGAGGGGAAACGCCCCGAAAACAAGCAAAACAATAACACAAAAGCATGGAACTTAAAAACAATAACAAAAACCTGTCATGCCCGACGCGGATCATAACACACGTGAGAGATGCTAACGGTATATTTAAAGATCGTTAGCTGGCTAATTTACTTTTCAAATATGCTTACTCTATTCTGGGCTTATTATGGTTTTATTTGTCTCCTTCTTCGGATATTTTATTTTCAACAGTCTAAAAAGGTTCATTAGGAAGCATGCAACGTCATATATCGTGTTTCTTTGTTTTGTTAATTAAACAAAGGCCACAGGTCATAAACCTGAAATAAAACAGAAAGAAAAAGTCTCAATGATACAATGTTATCTCTAAATGAATTGAATATACCATAAACAGTTGCCCATTGCAAAGATAACTATTCATATATAACCACTGTGAATCCGTTGCTATTGTTTAAAACTATAGGATATGTCCTTATCCAAACAACAGAATTAATTTTTAGTTTAATAACAAAACTAACTCAAAATAATCACTTTCAACTATTAACTACAATAGCCATGAGGCATTGCATTGTCAGCACACGCTCACAGCGGTGTCATGCCAAAGTACTTACCCCCGAAAAAATCTGTATCCCCTGACGCGGGACGACACCGGTGGCCAGGGAGACAGAGGCGGATTAGGGGGGAGGACTACACCTGTGTCGGTAAGGTCGCAGCTATTAGAATCCATTATGTTTTAACTCAATATGAGATTGAATATTTCACCAACAGAAAAATAAATTTGAATAATTTTAAAAGTGGAACATCTCTCGCTTGGCTGACCGATCAACGTTCAAAGGAGGGCACAATAGATATGATGGTAAACTGAGTTTCTCAATTATATTTTCAATTATATCCCATACCTCAAGTTCAACCGCGACGAGCTGCTATCCAAAGGAGGTAGGATCCACTCCACCACCTTTACTCCTACTGAGTGTGGGTCTGCAGGGTGGAGATGCCATTGCCATTCTCTTACATTTCTGGCAGTCACGTCTTCAACTGCTGCTCTCTGCAAACAGGTCAGGTGACTATGTAGCTACCTGAAAGTAGGCCGAGCACCCAAGAAGTTTGTGCCTCTATCGTACCATAACTTTTTGGGTTGTCCCCGTTGTTGAAAAATGACCGCAAATTTTAACAAAATGACGGACCTGATTCACTCGCACTTTGGCTGTTGGTCATTGTGATATATATATATATATATATATATGGGGACTTCAGCAGCAAATCTTTGATCTGTGTGTGTATATATATATATATATATATATATATATATATATATATATATATATATATATATATATATATATATGTGTGTATATGTATGTGTTTTTTCCAATATTTTGCAGCCTAAATTTTTATTTAAACATCAACAAATTCACATTATTTGCATTGTATTCATAATTAGATGTTCAAACCAAATGTCTCGGTTCCACAATCAAAAGAAAACAGAACTGGCTTTGCGATTCCAATCTTTTAAAGGGGAATGTATGTTTCCAATCCAGTCATCTTTCATTTCTTCAAATTTACCCTTCTTAAACTTGTGTTTTTTGACCACTTAGGTAAATGGACCACCGTCAAAAGACCCTGGACACCTGCTGAGGTAAAGGCAGTGGAGCGCCATCTTGGACGGTGTATTAGATTGAACCAAGTTCCTGTAAAAAGTGAATGCCAGAGTTGTATTGATGCAGAAACTGCAACGCTCGGAACCAAAGACTGACTGGAGGGCAGTCAAATATTTAAAAAAATATAGAATCACTTCTCTAAGAAGGAAGCTCCAGTAGATGGCCATTCATGTTTGTTTTGCAGCCATGGCATTAATTGCCCACAGAGGCCCATGTCCTTGGGGGAAAAAAAATCAAACACTGGCTTGACAGTCATTTGTCTTTTTTAAGGAAATCAGTCAAGCATTCTGCCAGTTGCTATGAACTGGTACTTTGTTTGACACTGTGTACCCAAGTCCATCTATCCTTAAGCCGAATTTGGTGTTTCGTTCTGGAGACAGACCGTTCCGTCTGTCCCGGATGGAAGCCCATTTTGGGGTCAAGTTTTAAAAAAAAAAGACCGACCAAGCGAGGGCGGAAGTGGGTTCGTCTGTCCTTTTTTGGGCCTTGCCCCCATCAAATACCAGCTACCACAATGTATGTGGTATTGATGCAAAGTTCAATTTCCCTGCTTTTAGAATCGGTTCAAATTATGTAAAATTATTTCCTTGCTTATGTGTCGCTTCCCTCGCCCACACACATGAACACCATCGAAAAGGATGAAAGCCCGGTATAAAGACAGAGCGCGAACAAGAACGGAAGGTGATAATTTCCTGAATAAGGGTGGAGGACAGAAGATTGCCCAAGTGGAAGATGGACTTGCAAAATAGGGTGAAGTGCCCATTTCCGCCCTCAAACATTTAAGTCCTTCCCAGGATTGTTCTTTTGGAATTTTAATTACAGTTGGGTTTTTTTTCGTTTTGAGTTTTGTATTTTAAATTCACTTGGTTTTAATTACTTTTCAGGGCAGCTTTTAGTTTTTGTTCGCTTTATTTTTTGGGGGGGTAAATATTGTTTTAGTATTAATTTCGTAAGTGTGCAAGACTTAAACACCATGGTAAGTAATTATCGTAAAATTTCACCAAAATTTAAACAATTTGATAATAAAGGCTACATTTTAACCATCCGCAGACTTTGACTTACATTAAGTGCATCGTATAACACCGCTTCTATAGTTACAGGCAAGTATGCACTATAATTGAAGCTGGGCTGCCTTGTTTGCCAATTTTTCACATTCTAAAGTGGATAAAAGACCACTTTTTATGTTTGTTTCATCAATGTAAAATGCTGTTTCAGTATTTTTTTAAAGAAGTTTTTGTTAGTTTGTTAACGTTTTCAGTTCCAGTTTTAGTTTTGTTTTTGTTAACTATAATAACACTGGTCCCCACTTAGGTAGATAAACTTAAGTGTGCATGTGTGTTATGGAAGTGGACCTCATAACGCCTGACCGCTGTTGGAATTTATCTTTAAATCAATGTTAGAATTTAATCTTAAACCAATGTAAACTCAAATTAGTAATCTAACTCCAATTTGCGACTTTACCCAACTCTCACTCATCCAACAATATGCACGCTCGTTCTGCAATAGAAAGGTATCAGGAAGCCGGCATTTTCACGCACGAGTGGATTTATTCCCAATACACAGATTTATTACATAATCGCCTGGGTCTCGGATCCCTCTCAATACAACTCTACACCTCTCCTGCCATCCACAGAACTCTACTGAACTTTTTCCGAGTAGCCCAGTAGTGAATATACAATATGTAAATGACACAAAGACAAAGGCATCCTGGCATGAGTCTATTGGCTATTGTTAGAATAATATTTAGAGGTTATTATACATTTGCCATGACGCAACTTTATTTCAATACATGGTGCACATATCATGTTGCAAATTAGTGGAGTGGACTATGCTTGAGTGTTTACAGTCAGAGTGGAGGTACAGGAGGACATCTCTACTGCAGAGAGGTGCCTGCAATTGGCAGGGCGGTGGCACTTCTTCAGAAGTGAGGATGAAGTAAACAACATTGTGATGAGTCCTGATAAAGAAGTTGGCCTCAAAGTCTGAAGCAAGCAACATCGTGCTGGGTCCTGATAAAAGATGTTGACGTCAAAGTCAGCTGCGACCCACGACGGCACGCTCATGATAAACCGGATTAAACCAGCTTTTGAGAAGACGAACTGTACCACCCTTGAGTGTAATCTGATTTCTCGAAGTGTAATCTGATTCCTCGATGTTATTAAAGGGAATGTATGAAAAACATCGAGGAACAGAAGGGAGATGAAGTTGCCAAATAACCTTTATTGACCTCTCTGTATCCACTTGAGCTGGGTGCCTCTCTCTTTTCAGCTATGAACCCTATATGTCAAATTGGCGAACCTGACATAAAATTGGTCCTTCAGAGCCGTGAACCCAACATACTGGAGGTGTCCAGGGGCGGAGCCGACGACCGGGAACAATCGTGGCCACGACGAGGATTACTATTCTTTTTTTTTGGAACCTGATCCTCGGCTCTGCTGCTGAATACTGAAGGTTGAAGGGAAGCTGCGGAGGGAGACACTCGGCTCATCTTTGGTGAGTGTGTCATTTCCGAATGGGATGAATGTGTGCATGTGAAGGTACGTAGTTAAATTCCGCATAAACAGGAGGGCGGACTCCTCTGCAAATTAGTAGTTAAATTCCGTGGATATCGGAGGGCGGACTCCACTACGACTAGACAGAGTAAGTCTTTAAAACTGTGTAAAACCGTAAGAATACTAGTCAATGTTACGTGAAGAGACAGAGATAGTCTATAAAACTGATAGAGGATAACAGGGTGTATCCTCCACGCGCGTTTGAAAAGAGAAAAAAAGAAAAAACTGTGTGAATGGGAAAAGTGTGCATGGAGGCTTGCAACCTCATTTTGGAAACAGTAAAAAAGCTAACAAAAAGGATCCGAAACAACAATTGACGTGTAAGGACTGGAAATTTATAGAAAGCCAATGTCCGGAAAAAGTAAAACATTTAAACTCATGGATAACAAAATATGAATTCGCTGGTCAGCTTAATAGACAAAAAATAGTCGACTTACAAAATAAAACAAAGAGAGGAGGAAAAAAAAGAAAAAAAAGAGAGGTGAATAAAGACGGATATGAAGATACAGAATTTTGGATGGCAATGGCACAAAGACGGAAACTAGATAAAAATAACAAAACCAAATTGCAACATTTAAATGTTCCACACATACTGTGGATACTGATGACATTACTTTAGGAAAGATAAGACAGCAAAAGAATGTATCCTGCAGTTAACTTTAGCTTGCTCTTATTGGTCTTTCTTCTCCCGCCGAATCCCGTGGCGACTCCTCCTGGTTGTGCTTTGTTCATTTCGGCTTTCCCCTCCTTCTGGTGATCCTGCAACATTCCATCCTTGCACAACCCCCGCAACCCCCATTCTGTTGCTTATGCTCCCACACACACAGTTTCACCCCCACACACACTCTCAGCATTTTACAGTATCACATTTTCATACACTGGATGCAGCAACATCTAATGAACTATGTTAAGCTCAAACTCTTATATTCCTTTAATAGTCAAATGTATGAAATCCTTTAAGTGTAACCGAAGTTTGGACCATGCTAATGACAAGACCCTCAGGAGAGGAATGCAGGAAGATTAGATCAAGGCTGCAACAAAGGTGTGAACGAGATCCCTCTGAAACAATGGACTTCCATGCCGGGATCACAAAAGTGGCTCCTAGCAGTCTACCCTTTGTTCTGTTTAGATTGACTGCCATGATTACATTATCCTTTACCGCTAAAAAAAAGGACCCGACAAGTGACCAAAAAACAGGTCAGAAAAAAAAAGTTTATAAATATCACTTCAAATTAGAAGAATTTTAATCAGATTTTTTGGGGGATTGTTCCAGATTTTTTTCACAGCTGTAGTGCCACTGGAAAGGATAGACCCCACAAGTGTACTAAAATAAAGTGGACCTCACAATTGGCAAAAATGAGTAAGTGTTTGTGTGTGTGAGAGCACGTGAGAGTGAACCTCTTCCCCAGGTACCTCGGATCGTGGCCTGATGAGCACCTGACGACCCCGATTGGCCAGGGAGGGTTGAGCGGAGCATATAAAGACGGTGCCACAGGAGGATCGGAATAACGCCCGCCACGCACGATACTCTACACTCTTGCCACAACATTGCATGGACAAGTCCCGCAACGACGCCGCACGTGAGTAAGACGCCTCAGCCGACACGACTCTCTCCATGCAGACCTCTCGCTCCAACGCCGCACGGAAGCCAGACGCCACAGCCGACGGGACGAGATATGCAGTGTTCGGGTACAATGCTCCCAGCACCTCCAAAAGAAACTGCCCCTCTGCACTGTACCCGGAGAGGCTATCCCCGATACGTGGACAGATCCCGGAGGACACCACCGCCCCAAAAGTATTCGCGCCATCGAGCATGACGACCCTATTACCCTATTCCCCCCTATCATATTACGTGGACTGTGATAGCTGGGCAGTAGGGGGCGCAACTGAGCTAATATTTATTAGGGGTAGGTTTTACTAGTTTTAGTGTAGGGGTTGTTTATTTTATCTTGTAGTTTTTATTCACCGAGGTTTTTATTAAAAGTAGATCCGAGGGCGGCTACCTACAGCTTGGATGGTGGTTTTAGTAGTCTAGTCTGTGTGAATTTGACGTGCCTATAATTCTTTTTTTTTTGGTTTGGAGTGTAGTGCCCCTAGATTAGTGGCAGAACCATGTGGCCATTACAAATTGAGCTCATGGATGTTGGACCCTGAGTGCAACTGGGCCCTTGCTGCTGCACTGTGGGAGGCAGACTGCCCTGGCACCTATCTGATCAGTCAGGAGGAAACCGTTCGCTAACACCGCGACTGCATCCATAAGTTCACGTAATGTCTGTTCATGCCAACCATCTGCCCTTGATTAAATGATGTTTGATGCCCCCTATCTGGATCTGTAGTATCCGTCTCGCCGGAAGATATATCGCATTGTGTAAATGCGCGTGAATGAGGGTCGCTGAAATGCAGATACTGGAAATGTCAGGGATCGCCGCTCGGCGAGGAGGGGAAGGACCCAAGATGCGAGGAAGCAGGGATAAGGGTAACTTAAAGGGAATTTATTTGACAAATCAAAACCAAAAAGGCAAACAAGGTACTAGTCGAACTAACGTGACTAAACAGAACCAAAACCGAGGAAAGAAGACCGTGACAAAACTAGGGACAAGAGCGGGAGCCAGAGCGGGAGCGAGGGCGGGGGCGAGAGCGGGAACCTAAGCGTGAGCGAGATCGGGGAGCAGCCGTAACAGTCCAAAACAGAGCAGCAACAGGGAGCCAAGCGGGGTAATGATCCGACACTGGGTTGATGGCATGGGAAGCTTAAATAGTCCGGTAATCAGGGGAGCAGATGGGGATCAGGTGTGTGATGGGTAACGATGAGCAGGTGCGTGACTGGTGAGGACGAGTGCTGAGGGGGAAACGCCCCGAAAGCAAGCAAAACAATAACAAAACCGCATGCGCACAAAAACAATAACAAAAAACCCTGTCATGCCCGACGCGGATCATGACAGTACCCCCCCCCCCCCTTAAGGGACGGATCCCAGACGTGTTTCCTGCAAGTACACCAGGTGTCAGTATTCAGCAACACAGTGTCAACACAGTGTCATTACATTGTGTCACTGTGTCGAAACGATACAGGATGCCTCATCTACCCATCACTCGCAAACAAGGTACTTGGAGCAAACAAACGTGACAAAGTGCAAAACAACGACGACTAACAAACGCGGCTGGGCAGAACTAAACAGGACTATGACACAGGGACAGGAACCAGGGATAAGCGACCGTGACAATGAAGCATGAAGCATGACGCATGACGCATGACGCATGACGCATGACGCATGAGCAAGGACGATGAACAAAGGGCAACAGTGCCATCCAAAAAAGGTCAATGCACCGACGCAGAGTAGTCAGCGCGGGGCGTTTAAATAGTGAATTAATCAAGGAGTCAACGAGTAACGGGTGTGGGACTGGTGGGCGCGTCTCTCCAGCAGTGAGGTAATAAAGGAGTAAACGAGTAGCTGGTGCGTGGCTGGTGGGCGCGTCTCTCCAGCCAACACGACACGACAGGACACGCGCTGGAAGGAAACGCCCCCCCCACGCCAGTTGAGCAAACGTAAACAAAACATGACATGACGGAAACGGACCATGACATCCTCGGCTTCTCCGGACCATCGCTGAACTGTGCGTGTCACAGCTGGCTGCCTGTGGACCAGAGGTTTGTACACAGGCAGGAGAGCAACCAAGTTGTGGTCAGCTTTGCCCAGCGGGGGGAGGGGCAGTGATGTGTACGCCTCCTTGGTGTTGGCATAGAAAAGGTTCAATATTTTATTGTCTCTGGTGTGGCAGGTTACATATTGTGTGAATGAAGGCAGAGAGGAGATGGGAGAAGCATGATTGAAGTCACCAGAGATAAGGAGCAGGGTATTTGGGTGCTGTGTTTGTAGCCTGCTCACAGCTGCAGTCAGTACGTCACAGGCTGTCTCACTGTTAGCAGAGGGTGGCACGTACGCCGCCACCGTGATCACATGACTGAACTCTCGCGGTAAATAGAACGGACGCATGCTAACAGCTATTAGCTCAATGTCCCGACTGCAAAGTTGATCCTTAACAGTTATGTGCCCAGGGTTACACCATCTATGATTAACAAACACAGCCAGCCCTCCCCCTTTCCTCTTACCGCTCTTCAGTGTCCTGTCCGCGCGTAGTATTTGGAAGCCGTCCAATTCCACGACGGCGTCCGGCGTTAGCTCTGGTAGCCACGACTCCGTGAACACCAGCAAGCTAGCCTCCCGGACAATCCTCTCGTGTCGGGTTAGCGCTGTTAGCTCGTCCATTTTATTGGGGAGGGATCTAACATTCCCCATAATAACGGACGGGAGGACGGGGTGGTATCGTCTCCTCCTTGCCTCAACGCATTTTCTTGGTTGGTTACACTGTGGGAAAGTTGTTTCACCCTGTTGTTTTGGATATGTTGAGGTTTCTCTGGGATTTTTGTTCTAAAGCCAATTGAATCAGTATCTAAATACAGAAAGAACCGACGTCTAAGCGCAGTCCTGTTCTACCAAACCGAATTTGACAGAAATGTTGCATTTCTTGACTTCCAAAAAACTCCAACTTCCGCATGGTCATTAAGCTCAGCCACCGTCTGGACTGGGAGACACTTTTCAGTACACGTGTTCAATCAAACTCGTCCCTCAGGGGATGTGGAGGGTTCTCTTGAAACATGCAAGATTTTGAGAAATTAGAATCAGTCTTTAAATTGGAAGGGAACCAAAGTCTAAACACAGTCCTGGTCCAAGTAAACGGAGTTGAACCTAATACTACCTTTCTACACTTACAAAAATATCCAACTTCATCTTGGTTACTAAGCCTTCTGAATTTAGAGACACCACACTGCTCCTCTTGGATCTGAGATTCAACCTCCCGACGGACCCTCCTCTCCTGTACCCCTGAGTAGACCTTACCAGGGAGGCTGAGGAGTGTGATTCCTCTATAATTGGAACACACCCTCCGGTCCCCCTTCTTAAAAAGGGGGACCACCCCCCCGGTCTGCCAATCCAGAGGCACTGTCCCCGATGTCCACGCAATGTTGTAGAGGCGTGGCAACCATGACAGCCCCACAACATCCAGAGCCCTAAGGAACTCCGGGCGGATCTCATCCACCCCCGGGGCCTTGCCACCGAGGAGCTTGTTAACCACCTCGGTTACTTCAGCCCCTGAGATAGATGAGTCCACCACGGAGTCCTCAGGCTCTGCTTCCTCAATGGAAGGCGTGTCGGTAGAATTGAGGATCTTCGAAGTATTCTCCCCACCGACTCACAACGTCCCGAGTCGAGGTCAGCAGCACCCCATCTCCACTATAAATAGTGTTGATGATGCACTGCTTCCCTCTCCTGAGACAACGGATGGTGGACCAGAATTTCTTCGAAGCCGTCTGGAAGTCGTTTTCCATGGCCTCACCGAACTCCTCCCACGCCCGAGTTTTTGCTTCGGCAACCACCGAAGCCGTATTCTGCTTGTCCAGTTTGTACCTGTCAGCTGCCTCCGGAGTACCACAGGCCAGAAAGGCCCGATAGGACTCTTTCTTCAGCCTGACAGCATCCCTTACCGCCGGTGTACACCAGCGGGTTCGGGGGTTGCCGCCACGACAGGCACCGACAACCTTGCGTCCACAGCTTCGATCGGCTGCCTCAACAATGGAGGCACGAAACATGGTCCTCTCAGACTGAATGTCCGCTGCCTCCCCCGGTACGTGGGCGAAGTTCTGCCGGAGGTGGGAGTTGAAACTCTTTCTGACAGGGGATTCTGCCAAGCGTTCCCAGCAGACCCTCACAATACGCTTGGGTCTGCCGGGTCGGACCGGCATCTTCCCCCACCATCGGAGCCAACTCACCACCAGGTGGTGATTAGTTGACAGCTCCGCCCCTCTCTTCACCCGAGTGTCCAAAACATGCGGCCGCAAATTCGATGACACGACTACAAAGTCGATCATCGAACTGCGGCCTAGGGTGTCCTGGTGCCAAGTGCACATATGGACACCCTAATGCTTGAACATGGTGTTCGTTATCGACAATCCATGACGAGCACAGAATTCTAGTAACAGAACACCACTCGGGTTCAGATTGGGGTGGCCATTCCGCCCAATCACGCCCTTCCAGGTCTCATTGTCGTTACCCACGTGAGCATTGAAGTCCCCCAGCAGGACGAGGGAGTCTCCAGGGGGAAGGCTCTCCAGCACACCCTCCAAAGACTCCAAAAAGGGTGGGTACTCTGAACTACTGTTTGGTGCATAAGCACAAACAACAGTCAGCACCCGTCCACCCACCTTGAGGCGGAAGGAGGCTACCCTCTCGTCTACCGAGGTGAACCCCAGTGTACAGGCGCCAAGCCGGGGGGCAATAAGTATGCCCACACCTGCTCGGCGTCTCTCACCTTGGGCAACTCCAGAGTGGAAGAGTGTCCAACCCCTCTCAAGAGGACTGGTACCAGAGCCTAAGCTGTGTGTGGAGGTGTGCCCGACTATATCTAGTCAGAATTTCCCTGCCTCGCACACCAGCTCAGGCTCCTTCCCAGCCAGAGAGGTGACATTCCATGTCCCAAGAGCTAGTTTCTGTAGCCGGGGATCAGAGCGCCAAGGTCCCTGCCTCTTTCCGCTGCCCGACTTGCATTGCACCGAACCCCTTTGGCCCCTCCCCCAGGTGGTGAGCCCATGTGAGGGGGAACCCACGTTGCCTCTTCGGGCTGAGCCCCGTGGGTGCAGGCCCGGCCACCAGGCGCTCGCCAATGAGCCCCACCTCCAGGCCTGGCTCCAGAGGGGGGCCCCGGTGACCCGCGTCCGGGCAAGGGAAATCGTGGTCCATGTATTGTGGTCATCATTGGGGTTCTTGTGAGCCATGCTTTCTCTGGACCATCACCTAGGACCTGTGTGCCAAGGGTGACAATACCAGGGGCAAAAAAGCCCCCGACAACTTAGCTCCTAGGATCATTGGGACACGCAAACCCCTCCACCAAGATAAGGTGACAGCTCAATTAAATCAGTATCTAAATATTAAAAGAATCAACGTCTAAGTGCAGTCCTGCTCTACCAAACCGAATATGACAGAAATGTTGCATTTCTTGACTTCCAAAAAACTTAAACTTCCGCATCGTCATTATGCTCAGCCACCATCTGGACTGGGAGCTACTTTTCAGTCCATGTGTTCAATCAAACCCGTCCCTCAGGGGATGTGGAGGGTTCTCTTGAAACATGCAAGGTTTTGAGAAATTAGAATCAGTCTTTAAATTGAAAGGGAACCAAAGTCTAAACACAGTCCTGGTCCAAGTAAACAGAGTTTAACCCAATACTACCTTTCTACACTTACAAAAATATCCAACTTCATCTTGGTTACTAAGCCTTCTGAATTTAGAGACACTTTTCAGTCCTATGGAAAACCACAAGAACTGATGCGGTGGCCGAGTGGTTAAGGCGATGGACTGCTAATCCATTGTGTTCTACACCCATGGGTTCGAATCCCATCCGCATCGAATCGCTGCATTTTCTTAGTTGGTTATATTGTGGGAAGGTGTTTTCACCCTGTTGTTTAGGATATGTTGAGGTATCTCTGGGATTTTTAATTGTCTAAAGCCAAAATAAAATCATCCACCCATCCATCCAATATCCTCCGCTTATCCGGGGTCGGGTCGCGGAGGCAGCAGCTTCAGCAGGGAAGCCCAGACTTCCCGCTCCCCAGCCACATCTTTCAGCTCTGCCGGAGGGATGCCGAGGCATTCCCAGGTCAGCTGGGAGACGTAGTCTCTCCAGCGTGCCCTGGGTCGTCCTCTGGGCCTCCTGCCTGTGGGACATGCCCGGAACACCTCCCCAGGGAGGCGTCCACGAGGCATCCTAAAGAGATGCCCCAGCCACCTCATCTGGCTCCTCTCTACGTGGAGGAACAGCGGCTCGACACTGAGTCCCTCCCGGATGTTCGAACTTCTCATCCTATCTCTAAGGGAGAGCCGAGACACCCTGCGGAGGAAACTCATTTCGGCCGCTTGTACCCGAGATCTTGTTCTTTCTGTCGCGACCCACAGCTCGTGACCATAGGTGAGGGTCGGAACGTAGATCGACCGGTAAATCGAGAGCTTCGCCTTTTGGCTCAGCTCACTCTTCACCACGACAGACCGATACAGCGTCCGCATCACAGCGGAGGCTGCACCGATCCGCCTGTCGATCTCTCGCTCCGTCCTCCCCTCACTCGTAAACAAGACCCCAAGATACTTAAACTCCTCCACTTGGGGCAGGATCTCCTCCCCGAGCTGGAGAGGGCACTCCACCCTTTTCCGACTGAGAACCATGGTCTCAGATTCAGAGGTGCTCATCTTCATCCCAACCGCTTCACACTCGGCTGCGAACCGCTCCAGTGAGAGTTGGAGATCACGGCCTGAGGAAGCCAACAGTACCACATCATCTGCGAAAAGCAGAGATGAAATACTGTGGTCACCAAACCGGATCCCATCAGCACCTCGACTGCGCCTAGAAATTCTGTCCATAAAAGTTATGAACAGAATCGGCGACAAAGGGCAGCATTGGCGGAGTCCAACCCTCACTGGAAATGAATCCGACTTATTGCCAGCAATGCGGACCAAACTCTGACATCGGTGGTACAGGGACCCAACTGCCCGTATCAAGGGGCTCAGTACCCCGTACTCCCGGAGCACGCTCCACAGAACTCCCCGTGGGACACGGTCGAACGCCTTCTCCAAGTCCACAAAACACATGTAGACTGGTTGGACGAACTCCCATGCACCCTCAAGGACGCTGTAGAGAGTGTAGAGCTGGTCCACTGTTCCACGGCCAGGACGAAAACCACACTGCTCCTCTTGGATCTGAGATTCAACCTCCCGACGGACCCTCCTCTCCTGTACCCCTGAGTAGACCTTACCAGGGAGGCTGAGGAGTGTGATTCCTCTATAATTGGAACACACCCTCCGGTCCCCCTTCTTAAAAAGGGGGACCACCCCCCCGGTCTGCCAATCCAGAGGCACTGTCCCCGATGTCTACGCAATGTTGTAGAGGCGTGGCAACCATGACAGCCCCACAACATCCAGAGCCCTAAGGAACTCCGGGCGGATCTCATCCACCCCCGGGGCCTTGCCACCGAGGAGCTTGTTAACCACCTCGGTTACTTCAGCCCCTGAGATAGATGAGTCCACCACGGAGTCCTCAGGCTCTGCTTCCTCAATGGAAGGCGTGTCGGTAGAATTGAGGAGGTCTTCGAAGTATTCTCCCCACCGACTCACAACGTCCCGAGTCGAGGTCAGCAGCACCCCATCTCCACTATAAATAGTGTTGATGGTGCACTGCTTCCCTCGCCTGAGGCGAGGGATGGTGGACCAGAATTTCTTCGAAGCCGTCTGGAAGTCGTTTTCCATGGCCTCACCGAACTCCTCCCATGCCCGAGTTTTTGCTTCGGCAACCACCGAAGCCGTATTCTGCTTGGCCAGTCGGTACCTGTCAGCTGCCTCCGGAGTACCACAGGCCAGAAAGGCCCGATAGGACTCTTTCTTCAGCCTGACAGCATCCCTTACCGCCGGTGTCCACCAGCGGGTTCGGGGGTTGCCGCCACGACAGGCACCGACAACCTTGCGTCCACAGCTTCAATCGGCTGCCTCAACAATGGAGGCACGAAACATGGTCCTCTCAGACTGAATGTCCGCTGCCTCCCCCGGTACGTGGGTGAAGTTCTGCCGGAGGTGGGAGTTGAAACCCTTTCTGACAGGGGATTCTGCCAAGCGTTCCCAGCAGACCCTCACAATACGCTTGGGTCTGCCGGGTCGGACCGGCATCTTCCCCCACCATCGGAGCCAACTCACCACCAGGTGGTGATCAGTTGACAGCTCCGCCCCTCTCTTCACCTGAGTGTCCAAAACATGCGGCCGCAAATCCGATGACACGACTACAAAGTCGATCATCGAACTGCGGCCTAGGGTGTCCTGGTGCCAAGTGCACATATGGACACCCTAATGCTTGAACATGGTGTTCGTTATCGACAATCCATGACGAGCACAGAAGTCTAGTAACAGAACACCACTCGGGTTCAGATTGGGGGGGCCATTCCTCCCAATCACGCCCTTCCAGGTCTCATTGTCGTTACCCACGTGAGCATTGAAGTCCCCCAGCAGGACGAGGGAGTCTCCAGGGGGAACGCTCTCCAGCACACCCTCCAAAGACTCCAAAAAGGGTGGGTACTCTGAACTACTGTTTGGTGCATAAGCACAAACAACAGTCAGCACCCGTCCCCCCACCTTGAGGCGGAAGGAGGCTACCCTCTCGTCTACCGAGGTGAACCCCAGTGTACAGGCGCCAAGCCGGGGGGCAATAAGTATGCCCACACCTGCTCGGCGTCTCTCACCTTGGGCAACTCCAGAGTGGAAGAGTGTCCAACCCCTCTCAAGAGGACTGGTACCAGAGCCTAAGCTGTGTGTGGAGGTGTGCCCGACTATATCTAGTCAGAATTTCCCTGCCTCGCACACCAGCTCAGGCTCCTTCCCAGCCAGAGTGGTGACATTCCATGTCCCAAGAGCTAGTTTCTGTAGCCGGGGATCAGAGCGCCAAGGTCCCTGCCTCTTTCCGCTGCCCGACTTGCATTGCACCGAACCCCTTTGGCCCCTCCCCCAGGTGGTGAGCCCATGTGAGGGGGAACCCACGTTGCCTCTTCGGGCTGAGCCCCGTGGGTGCAGGCCCGGCCACCAGGCGCTCGCCAATGAGCCCCACCTCCAGGCCTGGCTCCAGAGGGGGGCCCCGGTGACCCGCGTCCGGGCAAGGGAAATCGTGGTCCATGTATTGTGGTCATCATTGGGGTTCTTGTGAGCCATGCTTTGTCTGGACCCTCACCTAGGACCTGTGTGCCAAGGGTGACAATACCAGGGGCAAAAAAGCCCCCGACAACTTAGCTCCTAGGATCATTGGGACACGCAAACCCTTCCACCATGATAAGGTGACAGCTCAATTAAATCAGTATCTAAATATTAAAAGAATCAACGTCTAAGTGCAGTCCTGCTCTACCAAACCGAATATGACAGAAATGTTGCATTTCTTGACTTCCAAAAAACTTAAAGTTCCGCATCGTCATTATGCTCAGCCACCATCTGGACTGGGAGCTACTTTTCAGTCCATGTGTTCAATCAAACCCGTCCCTCAGGGGATGTGGAGGGTTCTCTTGAAACATGCAAGGTTTTGAGAAATTAGAATCAGTCTTTAAATTGAAAGGGAACCAAAGTCTAAACACAGTCCTGGTCCAAGTAAACAGAGTTTAACCCAATACTACCTTTCTACACTTACAAAAATATCCAACTTCATCTTGGTTACTAAGCCTTCTGAATTTAGAGACACTTTTCAGTCCTTTGGAAAACCACAAGAGCTGATGAGGTGGCCGAGTGGTTAAGGCGATGGACTGCTAATCCATTGTGTTCTACACCCATGGGTTCGAATCCCATCCTCATCGAATCGCTGCATTTTCTTAGTTGGTTATATTGTGGGAAGGTTGTTTCACCCTGTTGTTTAGGATATGTTGAGGTATCTCTGGGATTTTTAATTGTCTAAAGCCAATTAAATCATCCACCCATCCATCCAAAATCCTCCGCTTATCCGGGGTCGGGTCGCGGAGGCAGCAGCTTCAGCAGGGAAGCCCAGACTTCCCGCTCCCCAGCCACATCTTTCAGCTCTGCCGGAGGGATGCCGAGGCATTCCCAGGCCAGCTGGGAGACGTAGTCTCTCCAGCGTGTCCTGGGTCGTCCTCTGGGCCTCCTGCCGGTGGGACATGCCCGGAACACCTCCCCAGGGAGGCGTCCACGAGGCATCCTAAAGAGATGCCCCAGCCACCTCATCTGGCTCCTCTCTACGTGGAGGAACAGCGGCTCGACACTGAGTCCCTCCCGGATGTTCGAACTTCTCACCCTATCTCTAAGGGAGAGCCCAGACACCCTGCGGAGGAAACTCATTTCGGCCGCTTGTACCCGAGATCTTGTTCTTTCTGTCGCGACCCACAGCTCGTGACCATAGGTGAGGGTCGGAACGTAGATCGACCGGTAAATCGAGAGCTTCGCCTTTTGGCTCAGCTCACTCTTCACCACGACAGACCGATACAGCGTCCGCATCACAGCGGAGGCTGCACCGATCCGCCTGTCGATCTCTCGCTCCGTCCTCCCCTCACTCGTAAACAAGACCCCAAGATACTTAAACTCCTCCACTTGGGGCAGGATCTCCTCCCCGAGCTGGAGAGGGCACTCCACCCTTTTCCGACTGAGAACCATGGTCTCAGATTCAGAGGTGCTCATCTTCATCCCAACCGCTTCACACTCGGCTGCGAACCGCTCCAGTGAGAGTTGTAGATCACGGCCTGAGGAAGCCAACAGTACCACATCATCTGCGAAAAGCAGAGATGAAATACTGTGGTCACCAAACCGGATCCCATCAGCACCTCGACTGCGCCTAGAAATTCTGTCCATAAAAGTTATGAACAGAATCGGCGACAAAGGGCAGCATTGGCGGAGTCCAACCCTCACTGGAAATGAATCCGACTTATTGCCAGCAATGCGGACCAAACTCTGACATCGGTGGTACAGGGACCCAACTGCCCGTATCAAGGGGCTCAGTACCCCGTACTCCCGGAGCACGCTCCACAGAACTCCCCGTGGGACACGGTCGAACGCCTTCTCCAAGTCCACAAAACACATGTAGACTGGTTGGACGAACTCCCATGCACCCTCAAGGACGCTGTAGAGAGTGTAGAGCTGGTCCACTGTTCCACGGCCAGGACGAAAACCACACTGCTCCTCTTGGATCTGAGATTCAACCTCCCGACGGACCCTCCTCTCCTGTACCCCTGAGTAGACCTTACCAGGGAGGCTGAGGAGTGTGATTCCTCTATAATTGGAACACACCCTCCGGTCCCCCTTCTTAAAAAGGGGGACCACCCCCCCGGTCTGCCAATCCAGAGGCACTGTCCCCGATGTCCACGCAATGTTGTAGAGGCGTGGCAACCATGACAGCCCCACAACATCCAGAGCCCTAAGGAACTCCGGGCGGATCTCATCCACCCCCGGGGCCTTGCCACCGAGGAGCTTGTTAACCACCTCGGTTACTCCAGCCCCTGAGATAGATGAGTCCACCACGGAGTCCTCAGGCTCTGCTTCCTCAATGGAAGGCGTGTCGGTAGAATTGAGGAGGTCTTCGAAGTATTCTCCCCACCGACTCACAACGTCCCGAGTCGAGGTCAGCAGCACCCCATCTCCACTATAAATAGTGTTGATGGTGCACTGCTTCCCTCGCCTGAGGCGACGGATGGTGGACCAGAATTTCTTCGAAGCCGTCTGGAAGTCGTTTTCCATGGCCTCACCGAACTCCTCCCACGCCCGAGTTTTGGCTTCGGCAACCACCGAAGCCGTATTCTGCTTGGCCAGTCGGTACCTGTCAGCTGCCTCCGGAGTACCACAGGCCAGAAAGGCCCGATAGGACTCTTTCTTCAGCCTGACAGCATCCCTTACCGCCGGTGTCCACCAGCGGGTTCGGGGGTTGCCGCCACGACAGGCACCGACAACCTTGCGTCCACAGCTTCAATCGGCTGCCTCAACAATGGAGGCACGAAACATGGTCCTCTCAGACTGAATGTCCGCTGCCTCCCCCGGTACGTGGGCGAAGTTCTGCCGGAGGTGGGAGTTGAAACTCTTTCTGACAGGGGATTCTGCCAAGCGTTCCCAGCAGACCCTCACAATACGCTTGGGTCTGCCGGGTCGGACCGGCATCTTCCCCCACCATCGGAGCCAACTCACCACCAGGTGGTGATCAGTTGACAGCTCCGCCCCTCTCTTCACCCGAGTGTCCAAAACATGCGGCCGCAAATCCGATGACACGACTACAAAGTCGATCATCGAACTGCGGCCTAGGTTGTCCTGGTGCCAAGTGCACATATGGACACCCTAATGCTTGAACATGGTGTTCGTTATCGACAATCCATGACGAGCACAGAAGTCTAGTAACAGAACACCACTCGGGTTCAGATTGGGGGGGCCATTCCTCCCAATCACGCCCTTCCAGGTCTCATTGTCGTTACCCACGTGAGCATTGAAGTCCCCCAGCAGGACGAGGGAGTCTCCAGGGGGAACGCTCTCCAGCACACCCTCCAAAGACTCCAAAAAGGGTGGGTACTCTGAACTACTGTTTGGTGCATAAGCACAAACAACAGTCAGCACCCGTCCCCCCACCTTGAGGCGGAAGGAGGCTACCCTCTCGTCTACCGAGGTGAACCCCAGTGTACAGGCGCCAAGCCGGGGGGCAATAAGTATGCCCACACCTGCTCGGCGTCTCTCACCTTGGGCAACTCCAGAGTGGAAGAGTGTCCAACCCCTCTCAAGAGGACTGGTACCAGAGCCTAAGCTGTGTGTGGAGGTGTGACCGACTATATCTAGTCAGAATTTCCCTGCCTCGCACACTAGCTCAGGCTCCATCCCAGCCAGAGAGGTGACATTCCATGTCCCAAGAGCTAGTTTCTGTAGCCGGGGATCAGAGCGCCAAGGTCCCTGCCTCTTTCCGCTGCCCGACTTGCATTGCACCGAACCCCTTTGGCCCCTCCCCCAGGTGGTGAGCCCATGTGAGGGGGAACCCACGTTGCCTCTTCGGGCTGAGCCCCGTGGGTGCAGGCCCGGCCACCAGGCGCTCGCCAATGAGCCCCACCTCCAGGCCTGGCTCCAGAGGGGGGCCCCGGTGACCCGCGTCCGGGCAAGGGAAATCGTGGTCCATGTATTGTGGTCATCATTGGGGTTCTTGTGAGCCATGCTTTGTCTGGACCCTCACCTAGGACCTGTGTGCCAAGGGTGACAATACCAGGGGCAAAAAAGCCCCCGACAACTTAGCTCCTAGGATCATTGGGACACGCAAACCCTTCCACCATGATAAGGTGACAGCTCAATTAAATCAGTATCTAAATATTAAAAGAATCAACGTCTAAGTGCAGTCCTGCTCTACCAAACCGAATATGACAGAAATGTTGCATTTCTTGACTTCCAAAAAACTTAAACTTCCGCATCGTCATTATGCTCAGCCACCATCTGGACTGGGAGCTACTTTTCAGTCCATGTGTTCAATCAAACCCGTCCCTCAGGGGATGTGGAGGGTTCTCTTGAAACATGCAAGGTTTTGAGAAATTAGAATCAGTCTTTAAATTGAAAGGGAACCAAAGTCTAAACACAGTCCTGGTCCAAGTAAACAGAGTTTAACCCAATACTACCTTTCTACACTTACAAAAATATCCAACTTCATCTTGGTTACTAAGCCTTCTGAATTTAGAGACACTTTTCAGTCCTATGGAAAACCTCAAGAACTGATGAGGTGGCCGAGTGGTTAAGGCGATGGACTGCTAATCCATTGTGTTCTACACCCATGGGTTCGAATCCCATCCTCATCGAATCACTGCATTTTCTTAGTTGGTTATATTGTGGGAAGGTTGTTTCACCCTGTTGTTTAGGATATGTTGAGGTATCTCTGGGATTTTTAATTGTCTAAAGCCAAAATAAAATCATCCACCCATCCATCCAATATCCTCCGCTTATCCGGGGTCGGGTCGCGGAGGCAGCAGCTTCAGCAGGGAAGCCCAGACTTCCCGCTCCCCAGCCACATCTTTCAGCTCTGCCGGAGGGATGCCGAGGCATTCCCAGGTCAGCTGGGAGACGTAGTCTCTCCAGCGTGTCCTGGGTCGTCCTCTGGGCCTCCTGCCGGTGGGACATGCCCGGAACACCTCCCCAGGGAGGCGTCCACGAGGCATCCTAAAGAGATGCCCCAGCCACCTCATCTGGCTCCTCTCTACGTGGAGGAACAGCGGCTCGACACTGAGTCCCTTCCGGATGTTCGAACTTCTCATCCTATCTCTAAGGGAGAGCCCAGACACCCTGCGGAGGAAACTCATTTCGGCCGCTTGTACCCGAGATCTTGTTCTTTCTGTCGCGACCCACAGCTCGTGACCATAGGTGAGGGTCGGAACGTAGATCGACCGGTAAATCGAGAGCTTCGCCTTTTGGCTCAGCTCACTCTTCACCACGACAGACCGATACAGCGTCCGCATCACAGCGGAGGCTGCACCGATCCGCCTGTCGATCTCTCGCTCCGTCCTCCCCTCACTCGTAAACAAGACCCCAAGATACTTAAACTCCTCCACTTGGGGCAGGATCTCCTCCCCGAGCTGGAGAGGGCACTCCACCCTTTTCCGACTGAGAACCATGGTCTCAGATTCAGAGGTGCTCATCTTCATCCCAACCGCTTCACACTCGGCTGCGAACCGCTCCAGTGAGAGTTGGAGATCACGGCCTGAGGAAGCGAACAGGACCACATCATCTGCGAAAAGCAGAGATGAAATACTGTGGTCACCAAACCGGATCCCATCAGCACCTCGACTGCGCCTAGAAATTCTGTCCATAAAAGTTATCAACAGAATCGGCGACAAAGGGCAGCATTGGCGGAGTCCAACCCTCACTGGAAATGAATCCGACTTATTGCCAGCAATGCGGACCAAACTCTGACATCAGTGGTACAGGGACCCAACTGCCCGTATCAAGGGGCTCAGTACCCCGTACTCCCGGAGCACGCTCCACAGAACTCCCCGTGGGACACGGTCGAACGCCTTCTCCAAGTCCACAAAACACATGTAGACTGGTTGGACGAACTCCCATGCACCCTCAAGGACGCTGTAGAGAGTGTAGAGCTGGTCCACTGTTCCACGGCCAGGACGAAAACCACACTGCTCCTCTTGGATCTGAGATTCAACCTCCCGACGGACCCTCCTCTCCTGTACCCCTGAGTAGACCTTACCAGGGAGGCTGAGGAGTGTGATTCCTCTATAATTGGAACACACCCTCCGGTCCCCCTTCTTAAAAAGGGGGACCACCCCCCCGGTCTGCCAATCCAGAGGCACTGTCCCCGATGTCCACGCAATGTTGTAGAGGCGTGGCAACCATGACAGCCCCACAACATCCAGAGCCCTAAGGAACTCCGGGCGGATCTCATCCACCCCCGGGGCCTTGCCACCGAGGAGCTTGTTAACCACCTCGGTTACTCCAGCCCCTGAGATAGATGAGTCCACCACGGAGTCCTCAGGCTCTGCTTCCTCAATGGAAGGCGTGTCGGTAGAATTGAGGAGGTCTTCGAAGTATTCTCCCCACCGACTCACAACGTCCCGAGTCGAGGTCAGCAGCACCCCATCTCCACTATAAATAGTGTTGATGGTGCACTGCTTCCCTCGCCTGAGGCGACGGATGGTGGACCAGAATTTCTTCGAAGCCGTCTGGAAGTCGTTTTCCATGGCCTCACCGAACTCCTCCCACGCCCGAGTTTTTGCTTCGGCAACCACCGAAGCCGTATTCTGCTTGTCCAGTCGGTACCTGTCAGCTGCCTCCGGAGTCCCACAGGCCAGAAAGGCCCGATAGGACTCTTTCTTCAGCATGACAGCATCCCTTACCGCCGGTGTCCACCAGCGGGTTCGGGGGTTGCCGCCACGACAGGCACCGACAACCTTGCGTCCACAGCTTCAATCGGCTGCCTCAACAATGGAGGCACGAAACATGGTCCTCTCAGACTGAATGTCCGCTGCCTCCCCCGGTACGTGGGCGAAGTTCTGCCGGAGGTGGGAGTTGAAACTCTTTCTGACAGGGGATTCTGCCAAGCGTTCCCAGCAGACCCTCACAATACGCTTGGGTCTGCCGGGTCGGACCGGCATCTTCCCCCACCATCGGAGCCAACTCACCACCAGGTGGTGATCAGTTGACAGCTCCGCCCCTCTCTTCACCCGAGTGTCCAAAACATGCGGCCGCAAATCCGATGACACGACTACAAAGTCGATCATCGAACTGCGGCCTAGGGTGTCCTGGTGCCAAGTGCACATATGGACACCCTAATGCTTGAACATGGTGTTCGTTATCGACAATCCATGACGAGCACAGAAGTCTAGTAACAGAACACCACTCGGGTTCAGATTGGGGGGGCCATTCCTCCCAATCACGCCCTTCCAGGTCTCATTGTCGTTACCCACGTGAGCATTGAAGTCCCCCAGCAGGACGAGGGAGTCTCCAGGGGGAACGCTCTCCAGCACACCCTCCAAAGACTCCAAAAAGGGTGGGTACTCTGAACTACTGTTTGGTGCATAAGCACAAACAACAGTCAGCACCCGTCCCCCCACCTTGAGGCGGAAGGAGGCTACCCTCTCGTCTACCGAGGTGAACCCCAGTGTACAGGTGCCAAGCCGGGGGGCAATAAGTATGCCCACACCTGCTCGGCGTCTCTCACCTTGGGCAACTCCAGAGTGGAAGAGTGTCCAACCCCTCTCAAGAGGACTGGTACCAGAGCCTAAGCTGTGTGTGGAGGTGTGCCCGACTATATCTAGTCAGAATTTCCCTGCCTCGCACACCAGCTCAGGCTCCATCCCAGCCAGAGAGGTGACATTCCATGTCCCAAGAGCTAGTTTCTGTAGCCGGGGATCAGAGCGCCAAGGTCCCTGCCTCTTTCCGCTGCCCGACTTGCATTGCACCGAACCCCTTTGGCCCCTCCCCCAGGTGGTGAGCCCATGTGAGGGGGAACCCACGTTGCCTCTTCGGGCTGAGCCCCGTGGATGCAGGCCCGGCCACCAGGCGCTCGCCAATGAGCCCCACCTCCAGGCCTGGCTCCAGAGGGGGGCCCCGGTGACCCGCAAGGGAAATCGTGGTCCATGTTTTGTGGTCATCATTGGGGTTCTTGTGAGCCATGCTTTGTCTGGACCCTCACCTAGGACCTGTTTGCCAAGGGTGACCCTACCAGGGGCAAAAAAGCCCCCGACAACTTAGCTCCTCGGATCATTGGGACACGCAAACCCCTCCACCATGATAAGGTGACAGCTCAATTAAATCAGTATCTAAATATTAAAAGAATCAACGTCTAAGTGCAGTCCTGCTCTACCAAACCGAATATGACAGAAATGTAGCATTTCTTGACTTCCAAAAAACTTAAACTTTCGCATCGTCATTATGCTCAGCCACCATCTGGACTGGGAGCTACTTTTCAGTCCATGTGTTCAATCAAACCCGTCCCTCAGGGGATGTGGAGGGTTCTCTTGAAACATGCAAGGTTTTGAGAAATTAGAATCAGTCTTTAAATTGAAAGGGAACCAAAGTCTAAACACAGTCCTGGTCCAAGTAAACAGAGTTTAACCCAATACTACCTTTCTACACTTACAAAAATATCCAACTTCATCTTGGTTACTAAGCCTTCTGAATTTAGAGACACTTTTCAGTCCTTTGGAAAACCACAAGAGCTGATGAGGTGGCCGAGTGGTTAAGGCGATGGACTGCTAATCCATTGTGATCTACACCCATGGGTTCGAATCCCATCCTCATCGAATCGCTGCATTTTCTTAGTTGGTTATATTGTGGGAAGGTTGTTTCACCCTGTTGTTTAGGATATGTTGAGGTATCTCTGGGATTTTTAATTGTCTAAAGCCAATTAAATCATCCACCCATCCATCCAATATCCTCCGCTTATCCGGGGTCGGGTCGCGGAGGCAGCAGCTTCAGCAGGGAAGCCCAGACTTCCCGCTCCCCAGCCACATCTTTCAGCTCTGCCGGAGGGATGCCGAGGCGTTCCCATGCCAGCTGGGAGACGTAGTCTCTCCAGCGTGTCCTGGGTCGTCCTCTGGGCCTCCTGCCGGTGGGACATGCCCGGAACACCTCCCCAGGGAGGCGTCCACGAGGCATCCTAAAGAGATGCCCCAGCCACCTCATCTGGCTCCTCTCTACGTGGAGGAACAGCGGCTCGACACTGAGTCCCTCCCGGATGTTCGAACTTCTCACCCTATCTCTAAGGGAGAGCCCAGACACCCTGCGGAGGAAACTCATTTCGGCCGCTTGTACCCGAGATCTTGTTCTTTCGGTCGCGACCCACAGCTCGTGACCATAGGTGAGGGTCGGAGCGTAGATCGACCGGTAAATCGAGAGCTTCGCCTTTTGGCTCAGCTCACTCTTCACCACGACAGACCGATACAGCGTCCGCATCACAGCGGAGGCTGCACCGATCCGCCTGTCGATCTCTCGCTCCGTCCTCCCCTCACTCGTAAACAAGACCCCAAGATACTTAAACTCCTCCACTTGGGGCAGGATCTCCTCCCCGACCTGGAGAGGGAACTCCACCCTTTTCCGACTGAGAACCATGGTCTCAGATTCAGAGGTGCTCATCTTCATCCCAACCGCTTCACTCTTGGCTGCGAACCGCTCCAGTGAGAGTTGGAGATCAAGGCCTGAGGAAGCCAACAGTACCACATCATCTGCGAAAAGCAGAGATGAAATACTGTGGTCACCAAACCGGATCCCCTCATCACCTCGACTGCACCTAGAAATTCTGTCCATAAAAGTTATGAACAGAATCGGCGACAAAGGGCAGCATTGGCGGAGTCCAACCCTCACTGGAAATGAATCCGACTTATTGCCAGCAATGCGGACCAAACTCTGACATCGGTGGTACAGGGACCCAACTGCCCGTATCAAGGGGCTCGGTACCCCGTACTCCCGGAGCACTCTCCACAGAACTCCCCGTGGGACACGGTCGAACGCCTTCTCCAAGTCCACAAAACACATGTAGACTGGTTGGACGAACTCCCATGCACCCTCAAGGACGCTGTAGAGAGTGTAGAGCTGGTCCACTGTTCCACGGCCAGGACGAAAACCACACTGCTCCTCTTGGATCTGAGATTCAACCTCCCGACGGACCCTCCTCTCCTGTACCCCTGAGTAGACCTTACCAGGGAGGCTGAGGAGTGTGATTCCTCTATAATTGGAACACACCCTCCGGTCCCCCTTCTTAAAAAGGGGGACCACCCCCCCGGTCTGCCAATCCAGAGGCACTGTCCCCGATGTCCACGCAATGTTGTAGAGGCGTGGCAACCATGACAGCCCCACAACATCCAGAGCCCTAAGGAACTCCGGGCGGATCTCATCCACCCCCGGGGCCTTGCCACCGAGGAGCTTGTTAACCACCTCGGTTACTTCAGCCCCTGAGATAGATGAGTCCACCACGGAGTCCTCAGGCTCTGCTTCCTCAATGGAAGGCGTGTCGGTAGAATTGAGGATCTTCGAAGTATTCTCCCCACCGACTCACAACGTCCCGAGTCGAGGTCAGCAGCACCCCATCTCCACTATAAATAGTGTTGATGGTGCACTGCTTCCCTCTCCTGAGACAACGGATGGTGGACCAGAATTTCTTCGAAGCCGTCTGGAAGTCGTTTTCCATGGCCTCACCGAACTCCTCCCACGCCCGAGTTTTTGCTTCGGCAACCACCGAAGCCGTATTCTGCTTGTCCAGTTTGTACCTGTCAGCTGCCTCCGGAGTCCCACAGGCCAGAAAGGCCCGATAGGACTCTTTCTTCAGCCTGACAGCATCCCTTACCGCCGGTGTACACCAGCGGGTTCGGGGGTTGCCGCCACGACAGGCACCGACAACCTTGCGTCCACAGCTTCGATCGGCTGCCTCAACAATGGAGGCACGAAACATGGTCCTCTCAGACTGAATGTCCGCTGCCTCCCCCGGTACGTGGGCGAAGTTCTGCCGGAGGTGGGAGTTGAAACTCTTTCTGACAGGGGATTCTGCCAAGCGTTCCCAGCAGACCCTCACAATACGCTTGGGTCTGCCGGGTCGGACCGGCATCTTCCCCCACCATCGGAGCCAACTCACCACCAGGTGGTGATCAGTTGACAGCTCCGCCCCTCTCTTCACCCGAGTGTCCAAAACATGCGGCCGCAAATCCGATGACACGACTACAAAGTTGATCATCGAACTGCGGCCTAGGGTGTCCTGGTGCCAAGTGCACATATGGACACCCTAATGCTTGAACATGGTGTTCGTTATCGACAATCCATGACGAGCACAGAAGTCTAGTAACAGAACACCACTCGGGATCATATTGGGGGGGCCATTCCTCCCAATCAGGCCCTTCCGGGTCTCATTGTCTTTACCCACGTGAGCATTGAAGTCCCCCAGCAGGACGAGGGAGTCTCCAGGGGGAACGCTCTCCAGCACACCCTCCAAAGACTCCAAAAAGGGTAGGTACTCTGAACTACTGTTTGGTGCATAAGCACAAACAACAGTCAGCACCCGTCCCCCCACCTTGAGGCGGAAGGAGGCTACCCTCTCGTCTACCGAGGTGAACCCCAGTGTACAGGCGCCAAGCCGGGGGGCAATAAGTATGCCCACACCTGCTCGGCGTCTCTCACCTTGGGCAACTCCAGAGTGGAAGAGTGTCCAACCCCTCTCAAGAGGACTGGTACCAGAGCCTAAGCTGTGTGTGGAGGTGTGCCCGACTATATCTAGTCAGAATTTCCCTGCCTCGCACACCAGCTCAGGCTCCTTCCCAGCCAGAGAGGTGACATTCCATGTCCCAAGAGCTAGTTTCTGTAGCCGGGGATCAGAGCGCCAAGGTCCCTGCCTCTTTCCGCTGCCCGACTTGCATTGCACCGAACCCCTTTGGCCCCTCCCCCAGGTGGTGAGCCCATGTGAGGGGGAACCCACGTTGCCTCTTCGGGCTGAGCCCCGTGGGTGCAGGCCCGGCCACCAGGCGCTCGCCAATGAGCCCCACCTCCAGGCCTGGCTCCAGAGGGGGGCCCCGGTGACCCGCGTCCGGGCAAGGGAAATCGTGGTCCATGTATTGTGGTCATCATTGGGGTTCTTTTGAGCCATGCTTTGTCTGGACCCTCACCTAGGACCTGTGTGCCAAGGGTGACAATACCAGGGGCAAAAAAGCCCCCGACAACTTAGCTCCTAGGATCATTGGGACACGCAAACCCCTCCACCATGATAAGGTGACAGCTCAATTAAATCAGTATCTAAATATTAAAAGAATCAACGTCTAAGTGCAGTCCTGCTCTACCAAACCGAATATGACAGAAATGTTGCATTTCTTGACTTCCAAAAAACTTAAACTTCCGCATCGTCATTAAGCTCAGCCACCATCTGGACTGGGAGCTACTTTTCAGTCCATGTGTTCAATCAAACCCGTCCCTCAGGGGATGTGGAGGGTTCTCTTGAAACATGCAAGGTTTTGAGAAATTAGAATCAGTCTTTAAATTGAAAGGGAACCAAAGTCTAAACACAGTCCTGGTCCAAGTAAACAGAGTTTAACCCAATACTACCTTTCTACACTTACAAAAATATCCAACTTCATCTTGGTTACTAAGCCTTCTGAATTTAGAGACACTTTTCAGTCCTTTGGAAAACCACAAGAGCTGATGAGGTGGCCGAGTGGTTAAGGCGATGGACTGCTAATCCATTGTGTTCTACACCCATGGGTTCGAATCCCATCCTCATCGAATCGCTGCATTTTCTTAGTTGGTTATATTGTGGGAAGGTTGTTTCACCCTGTTGTTTAGGATATGTTGAGGTATCTCTGGGATTTTTAATTGTCTAAAGCCAATTAAATCATCCACCCATCCATCCAAAATCCTCCGCTTATCCGGGGTCGGGTCGCGGAGGCAGCAGCTTCAGCAGGGAAGCCCAGACTTCCCGCTCCCCAGCCACATCTTTCAGCTCTGCCGGAGGGATGCCGAGGCATTCCCAGGCCAGCTGGGAGACGTAGTCTCTCCAGCGTGTCCTGGGTCGTCCTCTGGGCCTCCTGCCGGTGGGACATGCCCGGAACACCTCCCCAGGGAGGCGTCCACGAGGCATCCTAAAGAGATGCCCCAGCCACCTCATCTGGCTCCTCTCTACGTGGAGGAACAGCGGCTCGACACTGAGTCCCTCCCGGATGTTCGAACTTCTCACCCTATCTCTAAGGGAGAGCCCAGACACCCTGCGGAGGAAACTCATTTCGGCCGCTTGTACCCGAGATCTTGTTCTTTCTGTCGCGACCCACAGCTCGTGACCATAGGTGAGGGTCGGAACGTAGATCGACCGGTAAATCGAGAGCTTCGCCTTTTGGCTCAGCTCACTCTTCACCACGACAGACCGATACAGCGTCCGCATCACAGCGGAGGCTGCACCGATCCGCCTGTCGATCTCTCGCTCCGTCCTCCCCTCACTCGTAAACAAGACCCCAAGATACTTAAACTCCTCCACTTGGGGCAGGATCTCCTCCCCGAGCTGGAGAGGGCACTCCACCCTTTTCCGACTGAGAACCATGGTCTCAGATTCAGAGGTGCTCATCTTCATCCCAACCGCTTCACACTCGGCTGCGAACCGCTCCAGTGAGAGTTGTAGATCACGGCCTGAGGAAGCCAACAGTACCACATCATCTGCGAAAAGCAGAGATGAAATACTGTGGTCACCAAACCGGATCCCATCAGCACCTCGACTGCGCCTAGAAATTCTGTCCATAAAAGTTATGAACAGAATCGGCGACAAAGGGCAGCATTGGCGGAGTCCAACCCTCACTGGAAATGAATCCGACTTATTGCCAGCAATGCGGACCAAACTCTGACATCGGTGGTACAGGGACCCAACTGCCCGTATCAAGGGGCTCAGTACCCCGTACTCCCGGAGCACGCTCCACAGAACTCCCCGTGGGACACGGTCGAACGCCTTCTCCAAGTCCACAAAACACATGTAGACTGGTTGGACGAACTCCCATGCACCCTCAAGGACGCTGTAGAGAGTGTAGAGCTGGTCCACTGTTCCACGGCCAGGACGAAAACCACACTGCTCCTCTTGGATCTGAGATTCAACCTCCCGACGGACCCTCCTCTCCTGTACCCCTGAGTAGACCTTACCAGGGAGGCTGAGGAGTGTGATTCCTCTATAATTGGAACACACCCTCCGGTCCCCCTTCTTAAAAAGGGGGACCACCCCCCCGGTCTGCCAATCCAGAGGCACTGTCCCCGATGTCCACGCAATGTTGTAGAGGCGTGGCAACCATGACAGCCCCACAACATCCAGAGCCCTAAGGAACTCCGGGCGGATCTCATCCACCCCCGGGGCCTTGCCACCGAGGAGCTTGTTAACCACCTCGGTTACTCCAGCCCCTGAGATAGATGAGTCCACCACGGAGTCCTCAGGCTCTGCTTCCTCAATGGAAGGCGTGTCGGTAGAATTGAGGAGGTCTTCGAAGTATTCTCCCCACCGACTCACAACGTCCCGAGTCGAGGTCAGCAGCACCCCATCTCCACTATAAATAGTGTTGATGGTGCACTGCTTCCCTCGCCTGAGGCGACGGATGGTGGACCAGAATTTCTTCGAAGCCGTCTGGAAGTCGTTTTCCATGGCCTCACCGAACTCCTCCCACGCCCGAGTTTTGGCTTCGGCAACCACCGAAGCCGTATTCTGCTTGGCCAGTCGGTACCTGTCAGCTGCCTCCGGAGTACCACAGGCCAGAAAGGCCCGATAGGACTCTTTCTTCAGCCTGACAGCATCCCTTACCGCCGGTGTCCACCAGCGGGTTCGGGGGTTGCCGCCACGACAGGCACCGACAACCTTGCGTCCACAGCTTCAATCGGCTGCCTCAACAATGGAGGCACGAAACATGGTCCTCTCAGACTGAATGTCCGCTGCCTCCCCCGGTACGTGGGCGAAGTTCTGCCGGAGGTGGGAGTTGAAACTCTTTCTGACAGGGGATTCTGCCAAGCGTTCCCAGCAGACCCTCACAATACGCTTGGGTCTGCCGGGTCGGACCGGCATCTTCCCCCACCATCGGAGCCAACTCACCACCAGGTGGTGATCAGTTGACAGCTCCGCCCCTCTCTTCACCCGAGTGTCCAAAACATGCGGCCGCAAATCCGATGACACGACTACAAAGTCGATCATCGAACTGCGGCCTAGGTTGTCCTGGTGCCAAGTGCACATATGGACACCCTAATGCTTGAACATGGTGTTCGTTATCGACAATCCATGACGAGCACAGAAGTCTAGTAACAGAACACCACTCGGGTTCAGATTGGGGGGGCCATTCCTCCCAATCACGCCCTTCCAGGTCTCATTGTCGTTACCCACGTGAGCATTGAAGTCCCCCAGCAGGACGAGGGAGTCTCCAGGGGGAACGCTCTCCAGCACACCCTCCAAAGACTCCAAAAAGGGTGGGTACTCTGAACTACTGTTTGGTGCATAAGCACAAACAACAGTCAGCACCCGTCCCCCCACCTTGAGGCGGAAGGAGGCTACCCTCTCGTCTACCGAGGTGAACCCCAGTGTACAGGCGCCAAGCCGGGGGGCAATAAGTATGCCCACACCTGCTCGGCGTCTCTCACCTTGGGCAACTCCAGAGTGGAAGAGTGTCCAACCCCTCTCAAGAGGACTGGTACCAGAGCCTAAGCTGTGTGTGGAGGTGTGACCGACTATATCTAGTCAGAATTTCCCTGCCTCGCACACTAGCTCAGGCTCCATCCCAGCCAGAGAGGTGACATTCCATGTCCCAAGAGCTAGTTTCTGTAGCCGGGGATCAGAGCGCCAAGGTCCCTGCCTCTTTCCGCTGCCCGACTTGCATTGCACCGAACCCCTTTGGCCCCTCCCCCAGGTGGTGAGCCCATGTGAGGGGGAACCCACGTTGCCTCTTCGGGCTGAGCCCCGTGGGTGCAGGCCCGGCCACCAGGCGCTCGCCAATGAGCCCCACCTCCAGGCCTGGCTCCAGAGGGGGGCCCCGGTGACCCGCGTCCGGGCAAGGGAAATCGTGGTCCATGTATTGTGGTCATCATTGGGGTTCTTGTGAGCCATGCTTTGTCTGGACCCTCACCTAGGACCTGTGTGCCAAGGGTGACAATACCAGGGGCAAAAAAGCCCCCGACAACTTAGCTCCTAGGATCATTGGGACACGCAAACCCTTCCACCATGATAAGGTGACAGCTCAATTAAATCAGTATCTAAATATTAAAAGAATCAACGTCTAAGTGCAGTCCTGCTCTACCAAACCGAATATGACAGAAATGTTGCATTTCTTGACTTCCAAAAAACTTAAACTTCCGCATCGTCATTATGCTCAGCCACCATCTGGACTGGGAGCTACTTTTCAGTCCATGTGTTCAATCAAACCCGTCCCTCAGGGGATGTGGAGGGTTCTCTTGAAACATGCAAGGTTTTGAGAAATTAGAATCAGTCTTTAAATTGAAAGGGAACCAAAGTCTAAACACAGTCCTGGTCCAAGTAAACAGAGTTTAACCCAATACTACCTTTCTACACTTACAAAAATATCCAACTTCATCTTGGTTACTAAGCCTTCTGAATTTAGAGACACTTTTCAGTCCTATGGAAAACCTCAAGAACTGATGAGGTGGCCGAGTGGTTAAGGCGATGGACTGCTAATCCATTGTGTTCTACACCCATGGGTTCGAATCCCATCCTCATCGAATCACTGCATTTTCTTAGTTGGTTATATTGTGGGAAGGTTGTTTCACCCTGTTGTTTAGGATATGTTGAGGTATCTCTGGGATTTTTAATTGTCTAAAGCCAAAATAAAATCATCCACCCATCCATCCAATATCCTCCGCTTATCCGGGGTCGGGTCGCGGAGGCAGCAGCTTCAGCAGGGAAGCCCAGACTTCCCGCTCCCCAGCCACATCTTTCAGCTCTGCCGGAGGGATGCCGAGGCATTCCCAGGTCAGCTGGGAGACGTAGTCTCTCCAGCGTGTCCTGGGTCGTCCTCTGGGCCTCCTGCCGGTGGGACATGCCCGGAACACCTCCCCAGGGAGGCGTCCACGAGGCATCCTAAAGAGATGCCCCAGCCACCTCATCTGGCTCCTCTCTACGTGGAGGAACAGCGGCTCGACACTGAGTCCCTTCCGGATGTTCGAACTTCTCATCCTATCTCTAAGGGAGAGCCCAGACACCCTGCGGAGGAAACTCATTTCGGCCGCTTGTACCCGAGATCTTGTTCTTTCTGTCGCGACCCACAGCTCGTGACCATAGGTGAGGGTCGGAACGTAGATCGACCGGTAAATCGAGAGCTTCGCCTTTTGGCTCAGCTCACTCTTCACCACGACAGACCGATACAGCGTCCGCATCACAGCGGAGGCTGCACCGATCCGCCTGTCGATCTCTCGCTCCGTCCTCCCCTCACTCGTAAACAAGACCCCAAGATACTTAAACTCCTCCACTTGGGGCAGGATCTCCTCCCCGAGCTGGAGAGGGCACTCCACCCTTTTCCGACTGAGAACCATGGTCTCAGATTCAGAGGTGCTCATCTTCATCCCAACCGCTTCACACTCGGCTGCGAACCGCTCCAGTGAGAGTTGGAGATCACGGCCTGAGGAAGCGAACAGGACCACATCATCTGCGAAAAGCAGAGATGAAATACTGTGGTCACCAAACCGGATCCCATCAGCACCTCGACTGCGCCTAGAAATTCTGTCCATAAAAGTTATCAACAGAATCGGCGACAAAGGGCAGCATTGGCGGAGTCCAACCCTCACTGGAAATGAATCCGACTTATTGCCAGCAATGCGGACCAAACTCTGACATCAGTGGTACAGGGACCCAACTGCCCGTATCAAGGGGCTCAGTACCCCGTACTCCCGGAGCACGCTCCACAGAACTCCCCGTGGGACACGGTCGAACGCCTTCTCCAAGTCCACAAAACACATGTAGACTGGTTGGACGAACTCCCATGCACCCTCAAGGACGCTGTAGAGAGTGTAGAGCTGGTCCACTGTTCCACGGCCAGGACGAAAACCACACTGCTCCTCTTGGATCTGAGATTCAACCTCCCGACGGACCCTCCTCTCCTGTACCCCTGAGTAGACCTTACCAGGGAGGCTGAGGAGTGTGATTCCTCTATAATTGGAACACACCCTCCGGTCCCCCTTCTTAAAAAGGGGGACCACCCCCCCGGTCTGCCAATCCAGAGGCACTGTCCCCGATGTCCACGCAATGTTGTAGAGGCGTGGCAACCATGACAGCCCCACAACATCCAGAGCCCTAAGGAACTCCGGGCGGATCTCATCCACCCCCGGGGCCTTGCCACCGAGGAGCTTGTTAACCACCTCGGTTACTCCAGCCCCTGAGATAGATGAGTCCACCACGGAGTCCTCAGGCTCTGCTTCCTCAATGGAAGGCGTGTCGGTAGAATTGAGGAGGTCTTCGAAGTATTCTCCCCACCGACTCACAACGTCCCGAGTCGAGGTCAGCAGCACCCCATCTCCACTATAAATAGTGTTGATGGTGCACTGCTTCCCTCGCCTGAGGCGACGGATGGTGGACCAGAATTTCTTCGAAGCCGTCTGGAAGTCGTTTTCCATGGCCTCACCGAACTCCTCCCACGCCCGAGTTTTTGCTTCGGCAACCACCGAAGCCGTATTCTGCTTGTCCAGTCGGTACCTGTCAGCTGCCTCCGGAGTCCCACAGGCCAGAAAGGCCCGATAGGACTCTTTCTTCAGCATGACAGCATCCCTTACCGCCGGTGTCCACCAGCGGGTTCGGGGGTTGCCGCCACGACAGGCACCGACAACCTTGCGTCCACAGCTTCAATCGGCTGCCTCAACAATGGAGGCACGAAACATGGTCCTCTCAGACTGAATGTCCGCTGCCTCCCCCGGTACGTGGGCGAAGTTCTGCCGGAGGTGGGAGTTGAAACTCTTTCTGACAGGGGATTCTGCCAAGCGTTCCCAGCAGACCCTCACAATACGCTTGGGTCTGCCGGGTCGGACCGGCATCTTCCCCCACCATCGGAGCCAACTCACCACCAGGTGGTGATCAGTTGACAGCTCCGCCCCTCTCTTCACCCGAGTGTCCAAAACATGCGGCCGCAAATCCGATGACACGACTACAAAGTCGATCATCGAACTGCGGCCTAGGGTGTCCTGGTGCCAAGTGCACATATGGACACCCTAATGCTTGAACATGGTGTTCGTTATCGACAATCCATGACGAGCACAGAAGTCTAGTAACAGAACACCACTCGGGTTCAGATTGGGGGGGCCATTCCTCCCAATCACGCCCTTCCAGGTCTCATTGTCGTTACCCACGTGAGCATTGAAGTCCCCCAGCAGGACGAGGGAGTCTCCAGGGGGAACGCTCTCCAGCACACCCTCCAAAGACTCCAAAAAGGGTGGGTACTCTGAACTACTGTTTGGTGCATAAGCACAAACAACAGTCAGCACCCGTCCCCCCACCTTGAGGCGGAAGGAGGCTACCCTCTCGTCTACCGAGGTGAACCCCAGTGTACAGGTGCCAAGCCGGGGGGCAATAAGTATGCCCACACCTGCTCGGCGTCTCTCACCTTGGGCAACTCCAGAGTGGAAGAGTGTCCAACCCCTCTCAAGAGGACTGGTACCAGAGCCTAAGCTGTGTGTGGAGGTGTGCCCGACTATATCTAGTCAGAATTTCCCTGCCTCGCACACCAGCTCAGGCTCCATCCCAGCCAGAGAGGTGACATTCCATGTCCCAAGAGCTAGTTTCTGTAGCCGGGGATCAGAGCGCCAAGGTCCCTGCCTCTTTCCGCTGCCCGACTTGCATTGCACCGAACCCCTTTGGCCCCTCCCCCAGGTGGTGAGCCCATGTGAGGGGGAACCCACGTTGCCTCTTCGGGCTGAGCCCCGTGGATGCAGGCCCGGCCACCAGGCGCTCGCCAATGAGCCCCACCTCCAGGCCTGGCTCCAGAGGGGGGCCCCGGTGACCCGCAAGGGAAATCGTGGTCCATGTTTTGTGGTCATCATTGGGGTTCTTGTGAGCCATGCTTTGTCTGGACCCTCACCTAGGACCTGTTTGCCAAGGGTGACCCTACCAGGGGCAAAAAAGCCCCCGACAACTTAGCTCCTCGGATCATTGGGACACGCAAACCCCTCCACCATGATAAGGTGACAGCTCAATTAAATCAGTATCTAAATATTAAAAGAATCAACGTCTAAGTGCAGTCCTGCTCTACCAAACCGAATATGACAGAAATGTAGCATTTCTTGACTTCCAAAAAACTTAAACTTTCGCATCGTCATTATGCTCAGCCACCATCTGGACTGGGAGCTACTTTTCAGTCCATGTGTTCAATCAAACCCGTCCCTCAGGGGATGTGGAGGGTTCTCTTGAAACATGCAAGGTTTTGAGAAATTAGAATCAGTCTTTAAATTGAAAGGGAACCAAAGTCTAAACACAGTCCTGGTCCAAGTAAACAGAGTTTAACCCAATACTACCTTTCTACACTTACAAAAATATCCAACTTCATCTTGGTTACTAAGCCTTCTGAATTTAGAGACACTTTTCAGTCCTTTGGAAAACCACAAGAGCTGATGAGGTGGCCGAGTGGTTAAGGCGATGGACTGCTAATCCATTGTGATCTACACCCATGGGTTCGAATCCCATCCTCATCGAATCGCTGCATTTTCTTAGTTGGTTATATTGTGGGAAGGTTGTTTCACCCTGTTGTTTAGGATATGTTGAGGTATCTCTGGGATTTTTAATTGTCTAAAGCCAATTAAATCATCCACCCATCCATCCAATATCCTCCGCTTATCCGGGGTCGGGTCGCGGAGGCAGCAGCTTCAGCAGGGAAGCCCAGACTTCCCGCTCCCCAGCCACATCTTTCAGCTCTGCCGGAGGGATGCCGAGGCGTTCCCATGCCAGCTGGGAGACGTAGTCTCTCCAGCGTGTCCTGGGTCGTCCTCTGGGCCTCCTGCCGGTGGGACATGCCCGGAACACCTCCCCAGGGAGGCGTCCACGAGGCATCCTAAAGAGATGCCCCAGCCACCTCATCTGGCTCCTCTCTACGTGGAGGAACAGCGGCTCGACACTGAGTCCCTCCCGGATGTTCGAACTTCTCACCCTATCTCTAAGGGAGAGCCCAGACACCCTGCGGAGGAAACTCATTTCGGCCGCTTGTACCCGAGATCTTGTTCTTTCGGTCGCGACCCACAGCTCGTGACCATAGGTGAGGGTCGGAGCGTAGATCGACCGGTAAATCGAGAGCTTCGCCTTTTGGCTCAGCTCACTCTTCACCACGACAGACCGATACAGCGTCCGCATCACAGCGGAGGCTGCACCGATCCGCCTGTCGATCTCTCGCTCCGTCCTCCCCTCACTCGTAAACAAGACCCCAAGATACTTAAACTCCTCCACTTGGGGCAGGATCTCCTCCCCGACCTGGAGAGGGAACTCCACCCTTTTCCGACTGAGAACCATGGTCTCAGATTCAGAGGTGCTCATCTTCATCCCAACCGCTTCACTCTTGGCTGCGAACCGCTCCAGTGAGAGTTGGAGATCAAGGCCTGAGGAAGCCAACAGTACCACATCATCTGCGAAAAGCAGAGATGAAATACTGTGGTCACCAAACCGGATCCCCTCATCACCTCGACTGCACCTAGAAATTCTGTCCATAAAAGTTATGAACAGAATCGGCGACAAAGGGCAGCATTGGCGGAGTCCAACCCTCACTGGAAATGAATCCGACTTATTGCCAGCAATGCGGACCAAACTCTGACATCGGTGGTACAGGGACCCAACTGCCCGTATCAAGGGGCTCGGTACCCCGTACTCCCGGAGCACTCTCCACAGAACTCCCCGTGGGACACGGTCGAACGCCTTCTCCAAGTCCACAAAACACATGTAGACTGGTTGGACGAACTCCCATGCACCCTCAAGGACGCTGTAGAGAGTGTAGAGCTGGTCCACTGTTCCACGGCCAGGACGAAAACCACACTGCTCCTCTTGGATCTGAGATTCAACCTCCCGACGGACCCTCCTCTCCTGTACCCCTGAGTAGACCTTACCAGGGAGGCTGAGGAGTGTGATTCCTCTATAATTGGAACACACCCTCCGGTCCCCCTTCTTAAAAAGGGGGACCACCCCCCCGGTCTGCCAATCCAGAGGCACTGTCCCCGATGTCCACGCAATGTTGTAGAGGCGTGGCAACCATGACAGCCCCACAACATCCAGAGCCCTAAGGAACTCCGGGCGGATCTCATCCACCCCCGGGGCCTTGCCACCGAGGAGCTTGTTAACCACCTCGGTTACTTCAGCCCCTGAGATAGATGAGTCCACCACGGAGTCCTCAGGCTCTGCTTCCTCAATGGAAGGCGTGTCGGTAGAATTGAGGATCTTCGAAGTATTCTCCCCACCGACTCACAACGTCCCGAGTCGAGGTCAGCAGCACCCCATCTCCACTATAAATAGTGTTGATGGTGCACTGCTTCCCTCTCCTGAGACAACGGATGGTGGACCAGAATTTCTTCGAAGCCGTCTGGAAGTCGTTTTCCATGGCCTCACCGAACTCCTCCCACGCCCGAGTTTTTGCTTCGGCAACCACCGAAGCCGTATTCTGCTTGTCCAGTTTGTACCTGTCAGCTGCCTCCGGAGTCCCACAGGCCAGAAAGGCCCGATAGGACTCTTTCTTCAGCCTGACAGCATCCCTTACCGCCGGTGTACACCAGCGGGTTCGGGGGTTGCCGCCACGACAGGCACCGACAACCTTGCGTCCACAGCTTCGATCGGCTGCCTCAACAATGGAGGCACGAAACATGGTCCTCTCAGACTGAATGTCCGCTGCCTCCCCCGGTACGTGGGCGAAGTTCTGCCGGAGGTGGGAGTTGAAACTCTTTCTGACAGGGGATTCTGCCAAGCGTTCCCAGCAGACCCTCACAATACGCTTGGGTCTGCCGGGTCGGACCGGCATCTTCCCCCACCATCGGAGCCAACTCACCACCAGGTGGTGATCAGTTGACAGCTCCGCCCCTCTCTTCACCCGAGTGTCCAAAACATGCGGCCGCAAATCCGATGACACGACTACAAAGTTGATCATCGAACTGCGGCCTAGGGTGTCCTGGTGCCAAGTGCACATATGGACACCCTAATGCTTGAACATGGTGTTCGTTATCGACAATCCATGACGAGCACAGAAGTCTAGTAACAGAACACCACTCGGGATCATATTGGGGGGGCCATTCCTCCCAATCAGGCCCTTCCGGGTCTCATTGTCTTTACCCACGTGAGCATTGAAGTCCCCTAGCAGGACGAGGGAGTCTCCAGGGGGAACGCTCTCCAGCACACCCTCCAAAGACTCCAAAAAGGGTAGGTACTCTGAACTACTGTTTGGTGCATAAGCACAAACAACAGTCAGCACCCGTCCCCCCACCTTGAGGCGGAAGGAGGCTACCCTCTCGTCTACCGAGGTGAACCCCAGTGTACAGGCGCCAAGCCGGGGGGCAATAAGTATGCCCACACCTGCTCGGCGTCTCTCACCTTGGGCAACTCCAGAGTGGAAGAGTGTCCAACCCCTCTCAAGAGGACTGGTACCAGAGCCTAAGCTGTGTGTGGAGGTGTGCCCGACTATATCTAGTCAGAATTTCCCTGCCTCGCACACCAGCTCAGGCTCCTTCCCAGCCAGAGAGGTGACATTCCATGTCCCAAGAGCTAGTTTCTGTAGCCGGGGATCAGAGCGCCAAGGTCCCTGCCTCTTTCCGCTGCCCGACTTGCATTGCACCGAACCCCTTTGGCCCCTCCCCCAGGTGGTGAGCCCATGTGAGGGGGAACCCACGTTGCCTCTTCGGGCTGAGCCCCGTGGGTGCAGGCCCGGCCACCAGGCGCTCGCCAATGAGCCCCACCTCCAGGCCTGGCTCCAGAGGGGGGCCCCGGTGACCCGCGTCCGGGCAAGGGAAATCGTGGTCCATGTATTGTGGTCATCATTGGGGTTCTTTTGAGCCATGCTTTGTCTGGACCCTCACCTAGGACCTGTGTGCCAAGGGTGACAATACCAGGGGCAAAAAAGCCCCCGACAACTTAGCTCCTAGGATCATTGGGACACGCAAACCCCTCCACCATGATAAGGTGACAGCTCAATTAAATCAGTATCTAAATATTAAAAGAATCAACGTCTAAGTGCAGTCCTGCTCTACCAAACCGAATATGACAGAAATGTTGCATTTCTTGACTTCCAAAAAACTTAAACTTCCGCATCGTCATTAAGCTCAGCCACCATCTGGACTGGGAGCTACTTTTCAGTCCATGTGTTCAATCAAACCCGTCCCTCAGGGGATGTGGAGGGTTCTCTTGAAACATGCAAGGTTTTGAGAAATTAGAATCAGTCTTTAAATTGAAAGGGAACCAAAGTCTAAACACAGTCCTGGTCCAAGTAAACAGAGTTTAACCCAATACTACCTTTCTACACTTACAAAAATATCCAACTTCATCTTGGTTACTAAGCCTTCTGAATTTAGAGACACTTTTCAGTCCTATGGAAAACCACAAGGACTGATGAGGTGGCCGAGTGGTTAAGGCGATGGACTGCTAATCCATTGTGTTCTACACCCATGGGTTCGAATCCCATCCTCATCGAATCGCTGCATTTTCTTAGTTGGTTATATTGTGGGAAGGTTGTTTCACCCTGTTGTTTTGGATATGTTGAGGTATCTCTGGGATTTTTAATTGTCTAAAGCCAATTAAATCATCCACCCATCCATCCAATATCCTCCGCTTATCCGGGGTCGGGTCGCGGAGGCAGCAGCTTCAGCAGGGAAGCCCAGACTTCCCGCTCCCCAGCCACATCTTTCAGCTCTGCCGGAGGGATGCCGAGGCATTCCCAGGCCAGCTGGGAGACGTAGTCTCTCCAGCGTGTCCTGGGTCGTCCTCTGGGCCTCCTGCCGGTGGGACATGCCCGGAACACCACCCCAGGGAGGCGTCCACGAGGCATCCTAAAGAGATGCCCCAGCCACCTCATCTGGCTCCTCTCTACGTGGAGGAACAGCGGCTCGACACTGAGTCCCTCCCGGATGTTCGAACTTCTCATCCTATCTCTAAGGGAGAGCCCAGACACCCTGCGGAGGAAACTCATTTCGGCCGCTTGTACCCGAGATCTTGTTCTTTCTGTCGCGACCCACAGCTCGTGACCATAGGTGAGGGTCGGAACGTAGATCGACCGGTAAATCGAGAGCTTCGCCTTTTGGCTCAGCTCACTCTTCACCACGACAGACCGATACAGCGTCCGCATCACAGCGGAGGCTGCACCGATCCGCCTGTCGATCTCTCGCTCCGTCCTCCCCTCACTCGTAAACAAGACCCCAAGATACTTAAACTCCTCCACTTGGGGCAGGATCTCCTCCCCGAGCTGGAGAGGGCACTCCACCCTTTTCCGACTGAGAACCATGGTCTCAGATTCAGAGGTGCTCATCTTCATCCCAACCGCTTCACACTCGGCTGCGAACCGCTCCAGTGAGAGTTGGAGATCACGGCCTGAGGAAGCCAACAGTACCACATCATCTGCGAAAAGCAGAGATGAAATACTGTGGTCACCAAACCGGATCCCATCAGCACCTCGACTGCGCCTAGAAATTCTGTCCATAAAAGTTATGAACAGAATCGGCGACAAAGGGCAGCATTGGCGGAGTCCAACCCTCACTGGAAATGAATCCGACTTATTGCCAGCAATGCGGACCAAACTCTGACATCGGTGGTACAGGGACCCAACTGCCCGTATCAAGGGGCTCAGTACCCCGTACTCCCGGAGCACGCTCCACAGAACTCCCCGTGGGACACGGTCGAACGCCTTCTCCAAGTCCACAAAACACATGTAGACTGGTTGGACGAACTCCCATGCACCCTCAAGGACGCTGTAGAGAGTGTAGAGCTGGTCCACTGTTCCACGGCCAGGACGAAAACCACACTGCTCCTCTTGGATCTGAGATTCAACCTCCCGACGGACCCTCCTCTCCTGTACCCCTGAGTAGACCTTACCAGGGAGGCTGAGGAGTGTGATTCCTCTATAATTGGAACACACCCTCCGGTCCCCCTTCTTAAAAAGGGGGACCACCCCCCCGGTCTGCCAATCCAGAGGCACTGTCCCCGATGTCCACGCAATGTTGTAGAGGCGTGGCAACCATGACAGCCCCACAACATCCAGAGCCCTAAGGAACTCCGGGCGGATCTCATCCACCCCCGGGGCCTTGCCACCGAGGAGCTTGTTAACCACCTCGGTTACTTCAGCCCCTGAGATAGATGAGTCCACCACCGAGTCCTCAGGCTCTGCTTCCTCAATGGAAGGCGTGTCGGTAGAATTGAGGATCTTCGAAGTATTCTCCCCACCGACTCACAACGTCCCGAGTCGAGGTCAGCAGCACCCCATCTCCACTATAAATAGTGTTGATGGTGCACTGCTTCCCTCTCCTGAGACAACGGATGGTGGACCAGAATTTCTTCGAAGACGTCTGGAAGTCGTTTTCCATGGCCTCACCGAACTCCTCCCACGCCCGAGTTTTTGCTTCGGCAACCACCGAAGCCGTATTCTGCTTGGCCAGTCGGTACCTGTCAGCTGCCTCCGGAGTACCACAGGCCAGAAAGGCCCGATAGGACTCTTTCTTCAGCCTGACAGCATCCCTTACCGCCGGTGTCCACCAGCGGGTTCGGGGGTTGCCGCCACGACAGGCACCGACAACCTTGCGTCCACAGCTTCAATCGGCTGCCTCAACAATGGAGGCACGAAACATGGTCCTCTCAGACTGAATGTCCGCTGCCTCCCCCGGTACGTGGGCGAAGTTCTGCCGGAGGTGGGAGTTGAAACTCTTTCTGACAGGGGATTCTGCCAAGCGTTCCCAGCAGACCCTCACAATACGCTTGGGTCTGCCGGGTCGGACCGGCATCTTCCCCCACCATCGGAGCCAACTCACCACCAGGTGGTGATCAGTTGACAGCTCCGCCCCTCTCTTCACCCGAGTGTCCAAAACATGCGGCCGCAAATCCGATGACACGACTACAAAGTCGATCATCGAACTGCGGCCTAGGGTGTCCTGGTGCCAAGTGCACATATGGACACCCTAATGCTTGAACATGGTGTTCGTTATCGACAATCCATGACGAGCACAGAAGTCTAGTAACAGAACACCACTCGGGTTCAGATTGGGGGGGCCATTCCTCCCAATCACGCCCTTCCAGGTCTCATTGTCGTTACCCACGTGAGCATTGAAGTCCCCCAGCAGGACGAGGGAGTCTCCAGGGGGAACGGTCTCCAGCACACCCTCCAAAGACTCCAAAAAGGGTGGGTACTCTGAACTACTGTTTGGTGCATAAGCACAAACAACAGTCAGCACCCGTCCCCCCACCTTGAGGCGGAAGGAGGCTACCCTCTCGTCTACCGAGGTGAACCCCAGTGTACAGGCGCCAAGCCGGGGGGCAATAAGTATGCCCACACCTGCTCGGCGTCTCTCACCTTGGGCAACTCCAGAGTGGAAGAGTGTCCAACCCCTCTCAAGAGGATTGGTACCAGAGCCTAAGCTGTGTGTGGAGGTGTGCCCGACTATATCTAGTCAGAATTTCCCTGCCTCGCACACCAGCTCAGGCTCCTTCCCAGCCAGAGAGGTGACATTCCATGTCCCAAGAGCTAGTTTCTGTAGCCGGGGATCAGAGCGCCAAGGTCCCTGCCTCTTTCCGCTGCCCGACTTGCATTGCACCGAACCCCTTTGGCCCCTCCCCCAGGTGGTGAGCCCATGTGAGGGGGAACCCACGTTGCCTCTTCGGGCTGAGCCCCGTGGGTGCAGGCCCGGCCACCAGGCGCTCGCCAATGAGCCCCACCTCCAGGCCTGGCTCCAGAGGGGGGCCCCGGTGACCCGCGTCCGGGCAAGGGAAATCGTGGTCCATGTATTGTGGTCATCATTGGGGTTCTTGTGAGCCATGCTTTGTCTGGACCCTCACCTAGGACCTGTGTGCCAAGGGTGACAATACCAGGGGCAAAAAAGCCCCCGACAACTTAGCTCCTAGGATCATTGGGACACGCAAACCCTTCCACCATGATAAGGTGACAGCTCAATTAAATCAGTATCTAAATATTAAAAGAATCAACGTCTAAGTGCAGTCCTGCTCTACCAAACCGAATATGACAGAAATGTTGCATTTCTTGACTTCCAAAAAACTTAAACTTCCGCATCGTCATTATGCTCAGCCACCATCTGGACTGGGAGCTACTTTTCAGTCCATGTGTTCAATCAAACCCGTCCCTCAGGGGATGTGGAGGGTTCTCTTGAAACATGCAAGGTTTTGAGAAATTAGAATCAGTCTTTAAATTGAAAGGGAACCAAAGTCTAAACACAGTCCTGGTCCAAGTAAACAGAGTTTAACCCAATACTACCTTTCTACACTTACAAAAATATCCAACTTCATCTTGGTTACTAAGCCTTCTGAATTTAGAGACACTTTTCAGTCCTATGGAAAACCACAAGAACTGATGAGGTGGCCGAGTGGTTAAGGCGATGGACTGCTAATCCATTGTGTTCTACACCCATGGGTTAGAATCCCATCCAATATCCTCCGCTTATCCGGGGTCGGGTCGCGGAGGCAGCAGCTTTAGCAGGGAACCCCAGACTTCCCGCTCCCCAGCCACATCTTTCAGCTCTGCCGGAGGGATGCCGAGGCGTTCCCATGCCAGCTGGGAGACGTAGTCTCTCCAGCGTGTCCTGGGTCGTCCTCTGGGCCTCCTGCCGGTGGGACATGCCCGGAACACCTCCCCAGGGAGGCGTCCACGAGGCATCCTAAAGAGATGCCCCAGCCACCTCATCTGGCTCCTCTCTACGTGGAGGAACAGCGGCTCGACACTGAGTCCCTCCCGGATGTTCGAACTTCTCACCCTATCTCTAAGGGAGAGCCCAGACCCCCTGCGGAGGAAACTCATTTCGGCCGCTTGTACCCGAGATCTTGTTCTTTCGGTCGCGACCCACAGCTCGTGACCATAGGTGAGGGTCGGAACGTAGATCGACCGGTAAATCGAGAGCTTCGCCTTTTGGCTCAGCTCACTCTTCACCACGACAGACCGATACAGCGTCCGCATCACAGCGGAGTCTGCACCGATCCGCCTGTCGATCTCTCGCTCCGTCCTCCCCTCACTCGTAAACAAGACCCCAAGATACTTAAACTCCTCCACTTGGGGCAGGATCTCCTCCCCGACCTGGAGAGGGCACTCCACCCTTTTCCGACTGAGAACCATGGTCTCAGATTCAGAGGTGCTCATCTTCATCCCAACCGCTTCACACTTGGCTGCGAACCGCTCCAGTGAGAGTTGGAGATCAAGGCCTGAGGAAGCCAACAGTACCACATCATCTGCGAAAAGCAGAGATGAAATACTGTGGTCACCAAACCGGATCCCCTCATCACCTCGACTGCGCCTAGAAATTCTGTCCATAAAAGTTATGAACAGAATCGGCGACAAAGGGCAGCATTGGCGGAGTCCAACCCTCACTGGAAATGAATCCGACTTATTGCCAGCAATGCGGACCAAACTCTGACATCGGTGGTACAGGGACCCAACTGCCCGTATCAAGGGGCTCGGTACCCCGTACTCCCGGAGCACGCTCCACAGAACTCCCCGTGGGACACGGTCGAACGCCTTCTCCAAGTCCACAAAACACATGTAGACTGGTTGGACGAACTCCCATGCACCCTCAAGGACGCTGTAGAGAGTGTAGAGCTGGTCCACTGTTCCACGGCCAGGACGAAAACCACACTGCTCCTCTTGGATCTGAGATTCAACCTCCCGACGGACCCTCCTCTCCTGTACCCCTGAGTAGACCTTACCAGGGAGGCTGAGGAGTGTGATTCCTCTATAATTGGAACACACCCTCCGGTCCCCCTTCTTAAAAAGGGGGACCACCCCCCCGGTCTGCCAATCCAGAGGCACTGTCCCCGATGTCCACGCAATGTTGTAGAGGCGTGGCAACCATGACAGCCCCACAACATCCAGAGCCCTAAGGAACTCTGGGCGGATCTCATCCACCCCCGGGGCCTTGCCACCGAGGAGCTTGTTAACCACCTCGGTTACTTCAGCCCCTGAGATAGATGAGTCCACCACGGAGTCCTCAGGCTCTGCTTCCTCAATGGAAGGCGTGTCGGTAGAATTGAGACAGGTCTTCGAAGTATTCTCCCCACCGACTCACAACGTCCCGAGTCGAGGTCAGCAGCACCCCATCTCCACTATAAATAGTGTTGATGGTGCACTGCTTCCCTCTCCTGAGACGACGGATGGTGGACCAGAATTTCTTCGAAGCCGTCTGGAAGTCGTTTTCCATGGCCTCAACGAACTCCTCCCACGCCCGAGTTTTTGCTTCGGCAACCACCGAAGCCGTATTCTGCTTGTCCAGTCGGTACCTGTCAGCTGCCTCCGGAGTCCCACAGGCCAGAAAGGCCCGATAGGACTCTTTCTTCAGCATGACAGCATCCCTTACCGCCGGTGTACACCAGCGGGTTCGGGGGTTGCCGCCACGACAGGCATCGACAACCTTGCGTCCACAGCTTCGATCGGCTGCCTCAACAATGGAGGCACGAAACATGGTCCTCTCAGACTGAATGTCTGCTGCCTCCCCCGGCACGTGGGCGAAGTTCTGCCGGAGGTGGGAGTTGAAACTCTTTCTGACAGGGGATTCTGCCAAGCGTTCCCAGCAGACCCTCACAATACGCTTGGGTCTGCCGGGTCGGACCGGCATCTTCCCCCACCATCGGAGCCAACTCACCACCAGGTGGTGATCAGTTGACAGCTCCGCCCCTCTCTTCACCCGAGTGTCCAAAACATGCGGCCGCAAATCCGATGACACGACTACAAAGTCGATCATCGAACTGCGGCCTAGGGTGTCCTGGTGCCAAGTGCACATATGGACACCCTAATGCTTGAACATGGTGTTCGTTATCGACAATCCATGACGAGCACAGAAGTCTAGTAACAGAACACCACTCGGGTTCAGATTGGGGGGGCCATTCCTCCCAATCACGCCCTTCCGGGTCTCATTGTCGTTACCCACGTGAGCATTGAAGTCCCCCAGCAGGACGAGGGAGTCTCCAGGGGGAACGCTCACCAGCACACCCTCCAAAGACTCCAAAAAGGGTGGGTACTCTGAACTACTGTTTGGTGCATAAGCACAAACAACAGTCAGCACCCGTCCCCCCACCTTGAGGCGGAGGGAGGCTACCCTCTCGTCTACCGAGGTGAACCCCAGTGTACAGGCGCCAAGCCGGGGGGCAATAAGTATGCCCACACCTGCTCGGCGTCTCTCACCTTGGGCAACTCCAGAGTGGAAGAGTGTCCAACCCCTCTCAAGAGGACTGGTACCAGAGCCTAAGCTGTGTGTGGAGGTGAGCCCGACTATATCTAGTCAGAATTTCCCTGCCTCGCACACCAGCTCAGGCTCCTTCCCAGCCAGAGAGGTGACATTCCATGTCCCAAGAGCTAGTTTCTGTAGCCGGGGATCAGAGCGCCAAGGTCCCTGCCTCTTTCCGCTGCCCGACTTGCATTGCACCGAACCCCTTTGGCCCCTCCCCCAGGTGGTGAGCCCATGTGAGGGGGAACCCACGTTGCCTCTTCGGGCTGAGCCCCGTGGGTGCAGGCCCGGCCACCAGGCGCTCGCCAATGAGCCCCACCTCCAGGCCTGGCTCCAGAGGGGGGCCCCGGTGACCCGCGTCCGGGCAAGGGAAATCGTGGTCCATGTATTGTGGTCATCATTGGGGTTCTTTTGAGCCATGCTTTGTCTGGACCCTCACCTAGGACCTGTTTGCCAAGGGTGACCCTACCAGGGGCAAAAAAGCCCCCGACAACTTAGCTCCTAGGATCATTGGGACACGCAAACCCCTCCACCATGATAAGGTGACAGCTCAATTAAATCAGTATCTAAATATTAAAAGAATCAACGTCTAAGTGCAGTCCTGCTCTACCAAACCGAATATGACAGAAATGTTGCATTTCTTGACTTCCAAAAAACTTAAACTTCCGCATCGTCATTATGCTCAGCCACCATCTGGACTGGGAGCTACTTTTCAGTCCATGTGTTCAATTAAACCCGTCCCTCAGGGGATGTGGAGGGTTCTCTTGAAACATGCAAGGTTTTGAGAAATTAGAATCAGTCTTTAAATTGAAAGGGAACCAAAGTCTAAACACAGTCCTGGTCCAAGTAAACAGAGTTTAACCCAATACTACCTTTCTACACTTACAGAAATATCCAACTTCATCTTGGTTACTAAGCCTTCTGAATTTAGAGACACTTTTCAGTCCTTTGGAAAACCACAAGAACTGATGAGGTGGCCGAGTGGTTAAGGCGATGGACTGCTAATCCATTGTGTTCTACACCCATGGGTTCGAATCCCATCCTCATCGAATCCCTGCATTTTCTTAGTTGGTTATATTGTGGGAAGGTTGTTTCACCCTGTTGTTTAGGATATGTTGAGGTATCTCTGGGATTTTTAATTGTCTAAAGCCAATTAAATCATCCACCCATCCATCCAATATCCTCCGCTTATCCGGGGTCGGGTCGCGGAGGCAGCAGCTTCAGCGGGGAAGCCCAGACTTCCCGCTCCCCAGCCACATCTTTCAGCTCTGCAGGAGGGATGCGGAGGCGTTCCCAGGCCAGCTGGGAGACGTAGTCTCTCCAGCGTGTCCTGGGTCGTCCTCTGGGCCTCCTGCCGGTGGGACATGCCCGGAACACCTCCCCAGGGAGGCGTCCACGAGGCATCCTAAAGAGATGCCCCAGCCACCTCATCTGGCTCCTCTCTACGTGGAGGAACAGCGGCTCGACACTGAGTCCCTCCCGGATGTCCGAACTTCTCAGCCTATCTCTAAGGGAGAGCCCAGACACCCTGCGGAGGAAACTCATTTCGGCCGCTTGTACCCGAGATCTTGTTCTTTCGGTCGCGACCCACAGCTCGTGACCATAGGTGAGGGTCGGAACGTAGATCGACCGGTAAATCGAGAGCTTCGCCTTTTTGCTCAGCTCACTCTTCACCACGACAGACCGATACAGCGTCCGCATCACAGCGGAGGCTGCACCGATCCGCCTGTCGATCTCTCGCTCCGTCCTCCCCTCACTCGTAAACAAGACCCCAAGATACTTAAACTCCTCCACTTGGGGCAGGATCTCCTCCCCGACCTGGAGAGGGCACTCCACCCTTTTCCGACTGAGAACCATGGTCTCAGATTCAGAGGTGCTCATCTTCATCCCAACCGCTTCACACTCGGCTGCGAACCGCTCCAGTGAGAGTTGGAGATCACGGCCTGAGGAAGCCAACAGTACCACATCATCTGCGAAAAGCAGAGATGAAATACTGTGGTCACCAAACCGGATCCCCTCAGCACCTCGACTGCGCCTAGAAATTCTGTCCATAAAAGTTATGAACAGAATCGGCGACAAAGGGCAGCATTGGCGGAGTCCAACCCTCACTGGAAATGAATCCGACTTATTGCCAGCAATGCGGACCAAACTCTGACATCGGTGGTACAGGGACCCAACTGCCCGTATCAAGGGGCTCGGTACCCCGTACTCCCGGAGCACGCTCCACAGAACTCCCCGTGGGACACGGTCGAACGCCTTCTCCAAGTCCACAAAACACATGTAGACTGGTTGGACGAACTCCCATGCACCCTCAAGGACGCTGTAGAGAGTGTAGAGCTGGTCCACTGTTCCACGGCCAGGACGAAAACCACACTGCTCCTCTTGGATCTGAGATTCAACCTCCCGACGGACCCTCCTCTCCTGTACCCCTGAGTAGACCTTACCAGGGAGGCTGAGGAGTGTGATTCCTCTATAATTGGAACACACCCTCCGGTCCCCCTTCTTAAAAAGGGGGACCACCCCCCCGGTCTGCCAATCCAGAAGCACTGTCCCCGATGTCCACGCAATGTTGTAGAGGCGTGGCAACCATGACAGCCCCACAACATCCAGAGCCCTAAGGAACTCCGGGCGGATCTCATCCACCCCCGGGGCCTTGCCACCGAGGAGCTTGTTAACCACCTCGGTTACTTCAGCCCCTGAGATAGATGAGTCCACCACGGAGTCCTCAGGCTCTGCTTCCTCAATGGAAGGCGTGTCGGTAGAATTGAGACAGGTCTTCGAAGTATTCTCCCCACCGACTCACAACGTCCCGAGTCGAGGTCAGCAGCACCCCATCTCCACTATAAATAGTGTTGATGGTGCACTGCTTCCCTCTCCTGAGACGACGGATGGTGGACCAGAATTTCTTCGAAGCCGTCTGGAAGTCGTTTTCCATGGCCTCAACGAACTCCTCCCACGCCCGAGTTTTTGCTTCGGCAACCACCGAAGCCGTATTCTGCTTGTCCAGTCGGTACCTGTCAGCTGCCTCCGGAGTCCCACAGGCCAGAAAGGCCCGATAGGACTCTTTCTTCAGCATGACAGCATCCCTTACCGCCGGTGTACACCAGCGGGTTCGGGGGTTGCCGCCACGACAGGCATCGACAACCTTGCGTCCACAGCTTCGATCGGCTGCCTCAACAATGGAGGCACGAAACATGGTCCTCTCAGACTGAATGTCCGCTGCCTCCCCCGGCACGTGGGCGAAGTTCTGCCGGAGGTGGGAGTTGAAACTCTTTCTGACAGGGGATTCTGCCAAGCGTTCCCAGCAGACCCTCACAATACGCTTGGGTCTGCCGGGTCGGACCGGCATCTTCCCCCACCATCGGAGCCAACTCACCACCAGGTGGTGATCAGTTGACAGCTCCGCCCCTCTCTTCACCCGAGTGTCCAAAACATGCGGCCGCAAATCCGATGACACGACTACAAAGTCGATCATCGAACTGCGGCCTAGGGTGTCCTGGTGCCAAGTGCACATATGGACACCCTAATGCTTGAACATGGTGTTCGTTATCGACAATCCATGACGAGCACAGAAGTCTAGTAACAGAACACCACTCGGGTTCAGATTGGGGGGGCCATTCCTCCCAATCACGCCCTTCCGGGTCTCATTGTCGTTACCCACGTGAGCATTGAAGTCCCCCAGCAGGACGAGGGAGTCTCCAGGGGGAACGCTCTCCAGCACACCCTCCAAAGACTCCAAAAAGGGTGGGTACTCTGAACTACTGTTTGGTGCATAAGCACAAACAACAGTCAGCACCCGTCCCCCCACCTTGAGGCGGAGGGAGGCTACCCTCTCGTCTACCGAGGTGAACCCCAGTGTACAGGCGCCAAGCCGGGGGGCAATAATTATGCCCACACCTGCTCGGCGTCTCTCACCTTGGGCAACTCCAGAGTGGAAGAGTGTCCAACCCCTCTCAAGAGGACTGGTACCAGAGCCTAAGCTGTGTGTGGAGGTGAGCCCGACTATATCTAGTCAGAATTTCCCTGCCTCGCACACCAGCTCAGGCTCCTTCCCAGCCAGAGAGGTGACATTCCATGTCCCAAGAGCTAGTTTCTGTAGCCGGGGATCAGAGCGCCAAGGTCCCTGCCTCTTTCCGCTGCCCGACTTGCATTGCACCGAACCCCTTTTGCCCCTCCCCCAGGTGGTGAGCCCATGTGAGGGGGAACCCACGTTGCCTCTTCGGGCTGAGCCCCGTGGGTGCAGGCCCGGCTACCAGGCGCTCGCCAATGAGCCCCACCTCCAGGCCTGGCTCCAGAGGGGGGCCCCGGTGACCCGCGTCCGGGCAAAGGAAATCGTGGTCCATGTATTGTGGTCATCATTGGGGTTCTTGTGAGCCATGCTTTGTCTGGACCCTCACCTAGGACCTGTTTGCCAAGGGTGACCCTACCAGGGGCAAAAAAGCCCCCGACAACTTAGCTCCTAGGATCATTGGGACACGCAAACCCCTCCACCATGATAAGGTGACAGCTCAATTAAATCAGTGTCTAAATATTAAAAGAATCAACGTCTAAGTGCAGTCCTGCTCTACCAAACCGAATATGACAGAAATGTTGCATTTCTTGACTTCCAAAAAACTTAAACTTCCGCATCGTCATTATGCTCAGCCACCATCTGGACTGGGAGCTACTTTTCAGTCCATGTGTTCAATTAAACCCGTCCCTCAGGGGATGTGGAGGGTTCTCTTGAAACATGCAAGGTTTTGAGAAATTAGAATCAGTCTTTAAATTGAAAGGGAACCAAAGTCTAAACACAGTCCTGGTCCAAGTAAACAGAGTTTAACCCAATACTACCTTTCTACACTTACAGAAATATCCAACTTCATCTTGGTTACTAAGCCTTCTGAATTTAGAGACACTTTTCAGTCCTTTGGAAAACCACAAGAACTGATGAGGTGGCCGAGTGGTTAAGGCGATGGACTGCTAATCCATTGTGTTCTACACACATGGGTTCGAATCCCATCCTCATCGAATCGCTGCATTTTCTTAGTTGGTTATATTGTGGGAAGGTTGTTTCACCCTGTTGTTTAGGATATGTTGAGGTATCTCTGGGATTTTTAATTGTCTAAAGCCAATTAAATCATCCACCCATCCATCCAATATCCTCCGCTTATCCGGGGTCGGGTCGCGGAGGCAGCAGCTTCAGCAGGGAAGCCCAGACTTCCCGCTCCCCAGCCACATCTTTCAGCTCTGCCGGAGGGATGCCGAGGCGTTCCCAGGCCAGCTGGGAGACGTAGTCTCTCCAGCGTGTCCTGGGTCATCCTCTGGGCCTCCTGCCGGTGGGACATGCCCGGAACACCTCCCCAGGGAGGCGTCCACGAGGCATACTAAAGAGATGCCCCAGCCACCTCATCTGGCTCCTCTCTATGTGGAGGAACAGCGGCTCGACACTGAGTCCCTCCCGGATGTTCGAACTTCTTACCCTATCTCTAAGGGAGAGCCCAGACACCCTGCGGAGGAAACTCATTTCGGCCGCTTGTACCCGAGATCTTGTTCTTTCGGTCGCAACCCACAGCTCGTGACCATAGGTGAGGGTCGGAACGTAGATCGACCGGGAAATCGAGAGCTTCGCCTTTTGGCTCAGCTCACTCTTCACCACGACAGACCGATACAGCGTCCGCATCACAGCGGAGTCTGCACTGATCCGCCTGTCGATCTCTCGCTCCGTCCTCCCCTCATTCGTAAACAAGACCCCAAGATACTTAAACTCCTCCACTTGGGGCAGGATCTCCTCCCCGACCTGGAGAGGGCACTCCACCCTTTTCCGACTGAGAACCATGGTCTCAGATTCAGAGGTGCTCATCTTCATCCCAACCGCTTCATACTCGGCTGCGAACCGCTCCAGTGAGAGTTGGAGATCACGGCCTGAGGAAGCCAACAGTACCACATCATCTGCGAAAAGCAGAGATGAAATACTGTGGTCACCAAACCGGATCCCCTCAGCACCTCGACTGCGCCTAGAAATTCTGTCCATAAAAGTTATGAACAGAATCGGCGACAAAGGGCAGCATTGGCGGAGTCCAACCCTCACTGGAAATGAATCCGACTTATTGCCAGCAATGCGGACCAAACTCTGACATCGGTGGTACAGGGACCCAACTGCCCGTATCAAGGGGCTCGGTACCCCGTACTCCCGGAGCACGCTCCACAGAACTCCCCGTGGGACACGGTCGAACGCCTTCTCCAAGTCCACCAAACACATGTAGACTGGTTGGACGAACTCCCATGCACCCTCAAGGACGCTGTAGAGAGTGTAGAGCTGGTCCACTGTTCCACGGCCAGGACGAAAACCACACTGCTCCTCTTGGATGTGAGATTCAACCTCCCGACGGACCCTCCTCTCCTGTACCCCTGAGTAGACCTTACCAGGGAGGCTGAGGAGTGTGATTCCTCTATAATTGGAACACACCCTCCGGTCCCCCTTCTTAAAAAGGGGGACCACCCCCCCGGTCTGCCAATCCAGAGGCACTGTCCCCGATGTCCACGCAATGTTGTAGAGGCGTGGCAACCATGACAGCCCCACAACATCCAGAGCCCTAAGGAACTCCGGGCGGATCTCATCCACCCCCGGGGCCTTGCCACCGAGGAGCTTGTTAACCACCTCGGTTACTTCAGCCCCTGAGATAGATGAGTCCACCACGGAGTCCTCAGGCTCTGCTTCCTCAATGGAAGGCGTGTCGGTAGAATTGAGGAGCACTTCGAAGTATTCTCCCCACCGACTCACAACGTCCCGAGTCGAGGTCAGCAGCACCCCATCTCCACTATAAATAGTGTTGATGGTGCATTGGTTCCCTCTCCTGAGGCGACGGATGGTGGACCAGAATTTCTTCGAAGCCGTCTGGAAGTCGTTTTCCATGGCCTCACCGAACTCCTCCCACGCCTGAGTTTTTGCTTCGGCAACCACCGAAGCCGTATTCTGCTTGGCCAGTCGGTACCTGTCAGCTGCCTCCGGAGTACCACAGGCCAGAAAGGCCCGATAGGACTCTTTCTTCAGCCTGACAGCATCCCTTACCGCCGGTGTCCACCAGCGGGTTCGGGGGTTGCCGCCACGACAGGCACCGACAACCTTGCGTCCACAGCTTCGATCGGCTGCCTCAACAATGGAGGCACGAAACATGGTCCTCTCAGACTGAATGTCCGCTGCCTCCCCCGGTACGTGGGCGAAGTTCTGCCGGAGGTGGGAGTTGAAACTCTTTCTGACAAGGGATTCTGCCAAGCGTTCCCAGCAGACCCTCACAATACGCTTGGGTCTGCCGGGTCGGACCGGCATCTTCCCCCACCATCGGAGCCAACTCACCACCAGGTGGTGATCAGTTGACAGCTCCACCCCTCTCTTCACCCGAGTGTCCAAAACATGCGGCCGCAAATCCGATGACACGACTACAAAGTCGATCATCGAACTGCGGCCTAGGGTGTCCTGGTGCCAAGTGCACATATGGACACCCTAATGCTTGAACATGGTGTTCGTTATCGACAATCCATGACGAGCACAGAAGTCTAGTAACAGAACACCACTCGGGTTCAGATTGGGGGGGCCATTCCTCCCAATCACGCCCTTCCGGGTGTCATTGTCGTTACCCACGTGAGCATTGAAGTCCCCCAGCAGGACGAGGGAGTCTCCAGGGGGAACGCTCTCCAGCACACCCTCCAAAGACTCCAAAAAGGGTGGGTACTCTGAACTACTGTTTGGTGCATAAGCACAAACAACAGTCAGCACCCGTCCCCCCACCTTGAGGCGGAGGGAGGCTACCCTCTCGTCTACCGAGGTGAACCCCAGTGTACAGGCGCCAAGCCGGGGGGCAATAAGTATGCCCACACCTGCTCGGCGTCTCTCACCTTGGGCAACTCCAGAGTGGAAGAGTGTCCAACCCCTCTCAAGAGGACTGGTACCAGAACCTAAGCTGTGTGTGGAGGTGAGCCCGACTATATCTATTTAGAATTTCCCTGCCTCGCACACCAGCTCAGGCTCCTTCCCAGCCAGAGAGGTGACATTCCATGTCCCAAGAGCTAGTTTCTGTAGCCGGGGATCAGAGCGCCAAGGTCCCTGCCTCTTGCCGCTGCCCGACTTGCATTGCACCGAACCCCTTTGGCCCCTCCCACAGGTGGTGAGCCCATGTGAGGGGGAACCCACGTTGCCTCTTCGGGCTGAGCCCCGTGGGTGCAGGCCCGGCTACCAGGCGCTCGCCAATGAGCCCCACCTCCAGGCCTGGCTCCAGAGGGGGGCCCCGGTGACCCGCGTCCGGGCAAAGGAAATCGTGGTCCATGTATTGTGGTCATCATTGGGGTTCTTGTGAGCCATGCTTTGTCTGGACCCTCACCTAGGACCTGTTGCCAAGGGTGACCCTACCAGGGGCAAAAAAGCCCCCGACTACTTAGCTCCTAGGATCATTGGGACACGCAAACCCCTCCACCATGATAAGGTGACAGCTCAATTAAATCAGTATCTAAATATTAAAAGAATCAACGTCTAAGTGCAGTCCTGCTCTACCAAACCGAATATGACAGAAATGTTGCATTTCTTGACTTCCAAAAAACTTAAACTTCCGCATCGTCATTATGCTCAGCCACCATCTGGACTGGGAGCTAATTTTCAGTCCATGTGTTCAATCAAACCCGTCCCTCAGGGGATGTGGAGGGTTCTCTTGAAACATGCAAGGTTTTGAGAAATTAGAATCAGTCTTTAAATTGAAAGGGAACCAAAGTCTAAACACAGTCCTGGTCCAAGTAAACAGAGTTTAACCCAATACTACCTTTCTACACTTACAGAAATATCCAACTTCATCTTGGTTACTAAGCCTTCTGAATTTAGAGACACTTTTCAGTCCTTTGGAAAACCACAAGAACTGATGAGGTGGCCGAGTGGTTAAGGCGATGGACTGCTAATCCATTGTGTTCTACACACATGGGTTCGAATCCCATCCTCATCAAATCGCTGCATTTTCTTAGTTGGTTATATTGTGGGAAGGTTGTTTCACCCTGTTGTTTAGGATATGTTGAGGTATCTCTGGGATTTTTAATTGTCTAAAGCCAATTAAATCATCCACCCATCCATCCAATATCCTCCGCTTATCCGGGGTCGGGTCGCGGAGGCAGCAGCTTCAGCAGGGAAGCCCAGACTTCCCGCTCCCCAGCCACATCTTTCAGCTCTGCCGGAGGGATGCCGAGGCGTTCCCAGGCCAGCTGGGAGACGTAGTCTCTCCAGCGTGTCCTGGGTCATCCTCTGGGCCTCCTGCCGGTGGGACATGCCCGGAACACCTCCCCAGGGAGGCGTCCACGAGGCATACTAAAGAGATGCCCCAGCCACCTCATCTGGCTCCTCTCTACGTGGAGGAACAGCGGCTCGACACTTATTCCCTCCCGGATGTTCGAACTTCTCACCCGATCTCCAAGGGAGACCCAGACACCCTGCGGAGGAAACTCATTTCGGCCGCTTGTACCCGAGATCTTGTTCTTTCGGTCGCAACCCACAGCTCGTGACCATAGGTGAGGGTCGGAACGTAGATCGACCGGGAAATCGAGAGCTTCGCCTTTTGGCTCAGCTCACTCTTCACCACGACAGACCGATACAGCGTCCGCATCACAGCGAAGTCTGCACCGATCCGCCTGTCGATCTCTCGCTCCGTCCTCCCCTCACTCGTAAACAAGACCCCAAGATACTTAAACTCCTCCACTTGGGGCAGGATCTCCTCCCCGACCTGGAGAGGGCACTCCACCCTTTTCCGACTGAGAACCATGGTCTCAGATTCAGAGGTGCTCATCTTCATCCCAACCGCTTCATACTCGGCTGCGAACCGCTCCAGTGAGAGTTGGAGATCACGGCCTGAGGAAGCCAACAGTACCACATCATCTGCGAAAAGCAGAGATGAAATACTGTGGTCACCAAACCGGATCCCCTCAGCACCTCGACTGCGCCTAGAAATTCTGTCCATAAAAGTTATGAACAGAATCGGCGACAAAGGGCAGCATTGGCGGAGTCCAACCCTCACTGGAAATGAATCCGACTTATTGCCAGCAATGCGGACCAAACTCTGACATCGGTGGTACAGGGACCCAACTGCCCGTATCAAGGGGCTCGGTACCCCGTACTCCCGGAGCACGCTCCACAGAACTCCCCGTGGGACACGGTCGAACGCCTTCTCCAAGTCCACCAAACACATGTAGACTGGTTGGACGAACTCCCATGCACCCTCAAGGACGCTGTAGAGAGTGTAGAGCTGGTCCACTGTTCCACGGCCAGGACGAAAACCACACTGCTCCTCTTGGATCTGAGATTCAACCTCCCGACGGACCCTCCTCTCCTGTACCCCTGAGTAGACCTTACCAGGGAGGCTGAGGAGTGTGATTCCTCTATAATTGGAACACACCCTCCGGTCCCCCTTCTTAAAAAGGGGGACCACCCCCCCGGTCTGCCAATCCAGAGGCACTGTCCCCGATGTCCACGCAATGTTGTAGAGGCGTGGCAACCATGACAGCCCCACAACATCCAGAGCCCTAAGGAACTCCGGGCGGATCTCATCCACCCCCGGGGCCTTGCCACCGAGGAGCTTGTTAACCACCTCGGTTACTCCAGCCCCTGAGATAGATGAGTCCACCACGGAGTCCTCAGGCTCTGCTTCCTCAATGGAAGGCGTGTCGGTAGAATTGAGGAGGTCTTCGAAGTATTCTCCCCACCGACTCACAACGTCCCGAGTCGAGGTCAGCAGCACCCCATCTCCACTATAAATAGTGTTGATGGTGCACTGCTTCCCTCGCCTGAGGCGACGGATGGTGGACCAGAATTTCTTCGAAGCCGTCTGGAAGTCGTTTTCCATGGCCTCACCGAACTCCTCCCACGCCCGAGTTTTGGCTTCGGCAACCACCGAAGCCGTATTCTGCTTGGCCAGTCGGTACCTGTCAGCTGCCTCCGGAGTACCACAGGCCAGAAAGGCCCGATAGGACTCTTTCTTCAGCCTGACAGCATCCCTTACCGCCGGTGTCCACCAGCGGGTTCGGGGGTTGCCGCCACGACAGGCACCGACAACCTTGCGTCCACAGCTTCAATCGGCTGCCTCAACAATGGAGGCACGAAACATGGTCCTCTCAGACTGAATGTCCGCTGCCTCCCCAGGTACGTGGGCGAAGTTTTGCCGGAGGTGGGAGTTGAAACTCTTTCTGACAGGGGATTCTGCCAAGCGTTCCCAGCAGACCCTCACAATACGCTTGGGTCTGCCGGGTCGGACCGGCATCTTCCCCCACCATCGGAGCCAACTCACCACCAGGTGGTGATCAGTTGACAGCTCCGCCCCTCTCTTCACCCGAGTGTCCAAAACATGCGGCCGCAAATCCGATGACACGACTACAAAGTCGATCATCGAACTGCGGCCTAGGGTGTCCTGGTGCCAAGTGCACATATGGACACCCTAATGCTTGAACATGGTGTTCGTTATCGACAATCCATGACGAGCACAGAAGTCTAGTAACAGAACACCACTCGGGTTCAGATTGGGGGGGCCATTCCTCCCAATCACGCCCTTCCAGGTCTCATTGTCGTTACCCACGTGAGCATTGAAGTCCCCCAGCAGGACGAGGGAGTCTCCAGGGGGAACGCTCTCCAGCACACCCTCCAAAGACTCCAAAAAGGGTGGGTACTCTGAACTACTGTTTGGTGCATAAGCACAAACAACAGTCAGCACCCGTCCCCCCACCTTGAGGCGGAAGGAGGCTACCCTCTCGTCTACCGAGGTGAACCCCAGTGTACAGGCGCCAAGCCGGGGGGCAATAAGTATGCCCACACCTGCTCGGCGTCTCTCACCTTGGGCAACTCCAGAGTGGAAGAGTGTCCAACCCCTCTCAAGAGGACTGGTACCAGAGCCTAAGCTGTGTGTGGAGGTGTGCCCGACTATATCTAGTCAGAATTTCCCTGCCTCGCACACCAGCTCAGGCTCCATCCCAGCCAGAGAGGTGACATTCCATGTCCCAAGAGCTAGTTTCTGTAGCCGGGGATCAGAGCGCCAAGGTCCCTGCCTCTTTCCGCTGCCCGACTTGCATTGCACCGAACCCCTTTGGCCCCTCCCCCAGGTGGTGAGCCCATGTGAGGGGGAACCCACGTTGCCTCTTCGGGCTGAGCCCCGTGGGTGCAGGCCCGGCCACCAGGCGCTCGCCAATGAGCCCCACCTCCAGGCCTGGCTCCAGAGGGGGGCCCCGGTGACCCGCGTCCGGGCAAGGGAAATCGTGGTCCATGTATTGTGGTCATCATTGGGGTTCTTGTGAGCCATGCTTTGTCTGGACCCTCACCTAGGACCTGTGTGCCAAGGGTGACAATACCAGGGGCAAAAAAGCCCCCGACAACTTAGCTCCTAGGATCATTGGGACACGCAAACCCTTCCACCATGATAAGGTGACAGCTCAATTAAATCAGTATCTAAATATTAAAAGAATCAACGTCTAAGTGCAGTCCTGCTCTACCAAACCGAATATGACAGAAATGTTGCATTTCTTGACTTCCAAAAAACTTAAACTTCCGCATCGTCATTATGCTCAGCCACCATCTGGACTGGGAGCTACTTTTCAGTCCATGTGTTCAATCAAACCCGTCCCTCAGGGGATGTGGAGGGTTCTCTTGAAACATGCAAGGTTTTGAGAAATTAGAATCAGTCTTTAAATTGAAAGGGAACCAAAGTCTAAACACAGTCCTGGTCCAAGTAAACAGAGTTTAACCCAATACTACCTTTCTACACTTACAAAAATATCCAACTTCATCTTGGTTACTAAGCCTTCTGAATTTAGAGACACTTTTCAGTCCTTTGGAAAACCACAAGAACTGATGAGGTGGCCGAGTGGTTAAGGCGATGGACTGCTAATCCATTGTGTTCTACACCCATGGGTGCGAATCCCATCCTCATCGAATCGCTGCATTTTCTTAGTTGGTTATATTGTGGGAAGGTTGTTTCACCCTGTTGTTTAGGATATGTTGAGGTATCTCTGGGATTTTTAATTGTCTAAAGCCAATTAAATCATCCACCCATCCATCCAAAATCCTCCGCTTATCCGGGTCGGGTCGCGGAGGCAGCAGCTTCAGCAGGGAAGCCCAGACTTCCCGCTCCCCAGCCACATCTTTCAGCTCTGCCGGAGGGATGCCGAGGCATTCCCAGGCCAGCTGGGAGACGTAGTCTCTCCAGCGTGTCCTGGGTCGTCCTCTGGGCCTCCTGCCGGTGGGACATGCCCGGAACACCTCCCCAGGGAGGCGTCCACGAGGCATCCTAAAGAGATGCCCCAGCCACCTCATCTGGCTCCTCTCTACGTGGAGGAACAGCGGCTCGACACTGAGTCCCTCCCGGATGTTCGAACTTCTCACCCTATCTCTAAGGGGGAGCCCAGACACCCTGCGGAGGAAACTCATTTCGGCCGCTTGTACCCGAGATCTTGTTCTTTCTGTCGCGACCCACAGCTCGTGACCATAGGTGAGGGTCGGAACGTAGATCGACCGGTAAATCGAGAGCTTCGCCTTTTGGCTCAGCTCACTCTTCACCACGACAGACCGATACAGCGTCCGCATCACAGCGGAGGCTGCACCGATCCGCCTGTCGATCTCTCGCTCCGTCCTCCCCTCACTCGTAAATAAGACCCCAAGATACTTAAACTCCTCCACTTGGGGCAGGATCTCCTCCCCGAGCTGGAGAGGGCACTCCACCCTTTTCCGACTGAGAACCATGGTCTCAGATTCAGAGGTGCTCATCTTCATCCCAACCGCTTCACACTCGGCTGCGAACCGCTCCAGTGAGAGTTGTAGATCACGGCCTGAGGAAGCCAACAGTACCACATCATCTGCGAAAAGCAGAGATGAAATACTGTGGTCACCAAACCGGATCCCATCAGCACCTCGACTGCGCCTAGAAATTCTGTCCATAAAAGTTATGAACAGAATCGGCGACAAAGGGCAGCATTGGCGGAGTCCAACCCTCACTGGAAATGAATCCGACTTATTGCCAGCAATGCGGACCAAACTCTGACATCGGTGGTACAGGGACCCAACTGCCCGTATCAAGGGGCTCGGTACCCCGTACTCCCGGAGCACGCTCCACAGAACTCCCCGTGGGACACGGTCGAACGCCTTCTCCAAGTCCACAAAACACATGTAGACTGGTTGGACGAACTCCCATGCACCCTCAAGGACGCTGTAGAGAGTGTAGAGCTGGTCCACTGTTCCACGGCCAGGACGAAAACCACACTGCTCCTCTTGGATCTGAGATTCAACCTCCCGACGGACCATCTTCTCCTGTACCCCTGAGTAGACCTTACCAGGGAGGCTGAGGAGTGTGATTCCTCTATAATTGGAACACACCCTCCGGTCCCTCTTCTTAAAAAGGGGGACCACCCCCCCGGTCTGCCAATCCAGAGGCACTGTCCCCGATGTCCACGCAATGTTGTAGAGGCGTGGCAACCATGACAGCCCCACAACATCCAGAGCCCTAAGGAACTCCGGGCGGATCTCATCCACCCCCGGGGCCTTGCCACCGAGGAGCTTGTTAACCACCTCGGTTACTTCAGCCCCTGAGATAGATGAGTCCACCACGGAGTCCTCAGGCTCTGCTTCCTCAATGGAAGGCGTGTCGGTAGAATTGAGGATCTTCGAAGTATTCTCCCCACCGACTCACAACGTCCCGAGTCGAGGTCAGCAGCACCCCATCTCCACTATAAATAGTGTTGATGGTGCACTGCTTCCCTCTCCTGAGACAACGGATGGTGGACCAGAATTTCTTCGAAGCCGTCTGGAAGTCGTTTTCCATGGCCTCACCGAACTCCTCCCACGCCCGAGTTTTTGCTTCGGCAACCACCGAAGCCGTATTCTGCTTGTCCAGTTTGTACCTGTCAGCTGCCTCCGGAGTCCCACAGGCCAGAAAGGCCCGATAGGACTCTTTCTTCAGCCTGACAGCATCCCTTACCGCCGGTGTACACCAGCGGGTTCGGGGGTTGCCGCCACGACAGGCACCGACAACCTTGCGTCCACAGCTTCGATCGGCTGCCTCAACAATGGAGGCACGAAACATGGTCCTCTCAGACTGAATGTCCGCTGCCTCCCCCGGTACGTGGGCGAAGTTCTGCCGGAGGTGGGAGTTGAAACTCTTTCTGACAGGGGATTCTGCCAAGCGTTCCCAGCAGACCCTCACAATACGCTTGGGTCTGCCGGGTCGGACCGGCATCTTCCCCCACCATCGGAGCCAACTCACCACCAGGTGGTGATCAGTTGACAGCTCCGCCCCTCTCTTCACCCGAGTGTCCAAAACATGCGGCCGCAAATCCGATGACACGACTACAAAGTTGATCATCGAACTGCGGCCTAGGGTGTCCTGGTGCCAAGTGCACATATGGACACCCTAATGCTTGAACATGGTGTTCGTTATCGACAATCCATGACGAGCACAGAAGTCTAGTAACAGAACACCACTCGGGATCATATTGGGGGGGCCATTCCTCCCAATCAGGCCCTTCCGGGTCTCATTGTCGTTACCCACGTGAGCATTGAAGTCCCCCAGCAGGACGAGGGAGTCTCCAGGGGGAACGCTCTCCAGCACACCCTCCAAAGACTCCAAAAAGGGTGGGTACTCTGAACTACTGTTTGGTGCATAAGCACAAACAACAGTCAGCACCCGTCCCCCCACCTTGAGGCGGAAGGAGGCTACCCTCTCGTCTACCGAGGTGAACCCCAGTGTACAGGCGCCAAGCCGGGGGGCAATAAGTATGCCCACACCTGCTCGGCGTCTCTCACCTTGGGCAACTCCAGAGTGGAAGAGTGTCCAACCCCTCTCAAGAGGACTGGTACCAGAGCCTAAGCTGTGTGTGGAGGTGTGCCCGACTATATCTAGTCAGAATTTCCCTGCCTCGCACACCAGCTCAGGCTCCTTCCCAGCCAGAGAGGTGACATTCCATGTCCCAAGAGCTAGTTTCTGTAGCCGGGGATCAGAGCGCCAAGGTCCCTGCCTCTTTCCGCTGCCCGACTTGCATTGCACCGAACCCCTTTGGCCCCTCCCCCAGGTGGTGAGCCCATGTGAGGGGGAACCCACGTTGCCTCTTCGGGCTGAGCCCCGTGGGTGCAGGCCCGGCCACCAGGCGCTCGCCAATGAGCCCCACCTCCAGGCCTGGCTCCAGAGGGGGGCCCCGGTGACCCGCGTCCGGGCAAGGGAAATCGTGGTCCATGTATTGTGGTCATCATTGGGGTTCTTTTGAGCCATGCTTTGTCTGGACCCTCACCTAGGACCTGTGTGCCAAGGGTGACAATACCAGGGGCAAAAAAGCCCCCGACAACTTAGCTCCTAGGATCATTGGGACACGCAAACCCCTCCACCATGATAAGGTGACAGCTCAATTAAATCAGTATCTAAATATTAAAAGAATCAACGTCTAAGTGCAGTCCTGCTCTACCAAACCGAATATGACAGAAATGTTGCATTTCTTGACTTCCAAAAAACTTAAACTTCCGCATCGTCATTAAGCTCAGCCACCATCTGGACTGGGAGCTACTTTTCAGTCCATGTGTTCAATCAAACCCGTCCCTCAGGGGATGTGGAGGGTTCTCTTGAAACATGCAAGGTTTTGAGAAATTAGAATCAGTCTTTAAATTGAAAGGGAACCAAAGTCTAAACACAGTCCTGGTCCAAGTAAACAGAGTTTAACCCAATACTACCTTTCTACACTTACAAAAATATCCAACTTCATCTTGGTTACTAAGCCTTCTGAATTTAGAGACACTTTTCAGTCCTATGGAAAACCACAAGAACTGATGAGGTGGCCGAGTGGTTAAGGCGATGGACTGCTAATCCATTGTGTTCTACACCCATGGGTTCGAATCCCATCCTCATCGAATCGCTGCATTTTCTTAGTTGGTTATATTGTGGGAAGGTTGTTTCACCCTGTTGTTTTGGATATGTTGAGGTATCTCTGGGATTTTTAATTGTCTAAAGCCAATTAAATCATCCACCCATCCATCCAATATCCTCCGCTTATCCGGGGTCGGGTCGCGGAGGCAGCAGCTTCAGCAGGGAAGCCCAGACTTCCCGCTCCCCAGCCACATCTTTCAGCTCTGCCGGAGGGATGCCGAGGCATTCCCAGGCCAGCTGGGAGACGTAGTCTCTCCAGCGTGTCCTGGGTCGTCCTCTGGGCCTCCTGCCGGTGGGACATGCCCGGAACACCACCCCAGGGAGGCGTCCACGAGGCATCCTAAAGAGATGCCCCAGCCACCTCATCTGGCTCCTCTCTACGTGGAGGAACAGCGGCTCGACACTGAGTCCCTCCCGGATGTTCGAACTTCTCATCCTATCTCTAAGGGAGAGCCCAGACACCCTGCGGAGGAAACTCATTTCGGCCGCTTGTACCCGAGATCTTGTTCTTTCTGTCGCGACCCACAGCTCGTGACCATAGGTGAGGGTCGGAACGTAGATCGACCGGTAAATCGAGAGCTTCGCCTTTTGGCTCAGCTCACTCTTCACCACGACAGACCGATACAGCGTCCGCATCACAGCGGAGGCTGCACCGATCCGCCTGTCGATCTCTCGCTCCGTCCTCCCCTCACTCGTAAACAAGACCCCAAGATACTTAAACTCCTCCACTTGGGGCAGGATCTCCTCCCCGAGCTGGAGAGGGCACTCCACCCTTTTCCGACTGAGAACCATGGTCTCAGATTCAGAGGTGCTCATCTTCATCCCAACCGCTTCACACTCGGCTGCGAACCGCTCCAGTGAGAGTTGGAGATCACGGCCTGAGGAAGCCAACAGTACCACATCATCTGCGAAAAGCAGAGATGAAATACTGTGGTCACCAAACCGGATCCCATCAGCACCTCGACTGCGCCTAGAAATTCTGTCCATAAAAGTTATGAACAGAATCGGCGACAAAGGGCAGCATTGGCGGAGTCCAACCCTCACTGGAAATGAATCCGACTTATTGCCAGCAATGCGGACCAAACTCTGACATCGGTGGTACAGGGACCCAACTGCCCGTATCAAGGGGCTCAGTACCCCGTACTCCCGGAGCACGCTCCACAGAACTCCCCGTGGGACACGGTCGAACGCCTTCTCCAAGTCCACAAAACACATGTAGACTGGTTGGACGAACTCCCATGCACCCTCAAGGACGCTGTAGAGAGTGTAGAGCTGGTCCACTGTTCCACGGCCAGGACGAAAACCACACTGCTCCTCTTGGATCTGAGATTCAACCTCCCGACGGACCCTCCTCTCCTGTACCCCTGAGTAGACCTTACCAGGGAGGCTGAGGAGTGTGATTCCTCTATAATTGGAACACACCCTCCGGTCCCCCTTCTTAAAAAGGGGGACCACCCCCCCGGTCTGCCAATCCAGAGGCACTGTCCCCGATGTCCACGCAATGTTGTAGAGGCGTGGCAACCATGACAGCCCCACAACATCCAGAGCCCTAAGGAACTCCGGGCGGATCTCATCCACCCCCGGGGCCTTGCCACCGAGGAGCTTGTTAACCACCTCGGTTACTTCAGCCCCTGAGATAGATGAGTCCACCACCGAGTCCTCAGGCTCTGCTTCCTCAATGGAAGGCGTGTCGGTAGAATTGAGGATCTTCGAAGTATTCTCCCCACCGACTCACAACGTCCCGAGTCGAGGTCAGCAGCACCCCATCTCCACTATAAATAGTGTTGATGGTGCACTGCTTCCCTCTCCTGAGACAACGGATGGTGGACCAGAATTTCTTCGAAGACGTCTGGAAGTCGTTTTCCATGGCCTCACCGAACTCCTCCCACGCCCGAGTTTTTGCTTCGGCAACCACCGAAGCCGTATTCTGCTTGGCCAGTCGGTACCTGTCAGCTGCCTCCGGAGTACCACAGGCCAGAAAGGCCCGATAGGACTCTTTCTTCAGCCTGACAGCATCCCTTACCGCCGGTGTCCACCAGCGGGTTCGGGGGTTGCCGCCACGACAGGCACCGACAACCTTGCGTCCACAGCTTCAATCGGCTGCCTCAACAATGGAGGCACGAAACATGGTCCTCTCAGACTGAATGTCCGCTGCCTCCCCCGGTACGTGGGCGAAGTTCTGCCGGAGGTGGGAGTTGAAACTCTTTCTGACAGGGGATTCTGCCAAGCGTTCCCAGCAGACCCTCACAATACGCTTGGGTCTGCCGGGTCGGACCGGCATCTTCCCCCACCATCGGAGCCAACTCACCACCAGGTGGTGATCAGTTGACAGCTCCGCCCCTCTCTTCACCCGAGTGTCCAAAACATGCGGCCGCAAATCCGATGACACGACTACAAAGTCGATCATCGAACTGCGGCCTAGGGTGTCCTGGTGCCAAGTGCACATATGGACACCCTAATGCTTGAACATGGTGTTCGTTATCGACAATCCATGACGAGCACAGAAGTCTAGTAACAGAACACCACTCGGGTTCAGATTGGGGGGGCCATTCCTCCCAATCACGCCCTTCCAGGTCTCATTGTCGTTACCCACGTGAGCATTGAAGTCCCCCAGCAGGACGAGGGAGTCTCCAGGGGGAACGGTCTCCAGCACACCCTCCAAAGACTCCAAAAAGGGTGGGTACTCTGAACTACTGTTTGGTGCATAAGCACAAACAACAGTCAGCACCCGTCCCCCCACCTTGAGGCGGAAGGAGGCTACCCTCTCGTCTACCGAGGTGAACCCCAGTGTACAGGCGCCAAGCCGGGGGGCAATAAGTATGCCCACACCTGCTCGGCGTCTCTCACCTTGGGCAACTCCAGAGTGGAAGAGTGTCCAACCCCTCTCAAGAGGATTGGTACCAGAGCCTAAGCTGTGTGTGGAGGTGTGCCCGACTATATCTAGTCAGAATTTCCCTGCCTCGCACACCAGCTCAGGCTCCTTCCCAGCCAGAGAGGTGACATTCCATGTCCCAAGAGCTAGTTTCTGTAGCCGGGGATCAGAGCGCCAAGGTCCCTGCCTCTTTCCGCTGCCCGACTTGCATTGCACCGAACCCCTTTGGCCCCTCCCCCAGGTGGTGAGCCCATGTGAGGGGGAACCCACGTTGCCTCTTCGGGCTGAGCCCCGTGGGTGCAGGCCCGGCCACCAGGCGCTCGCCAATGAGCCCCACCTCCAGGCCTGGCTCCAGAGGGGGGCCCCGGTGACCCGCGTCCGGGCAAGGGAAATCGTGGTCCATGTATTGTGGTCATCATTGGGGTTCTTGTGAGCCATGCTTTGTCTGGACCCTCACCTAGGACCTGTGTGCCAAGGGTGACAATACCAGGGGCAAAAAAGCCCCCGACAACTTAGCTCCTAGGATCATTGGGACACGCAAACCCTTCCACCATGATAAGGTGACAGCTCAATTAAATCAGTATCTAAATATTAAAAGAATCAACGTCTAAGTGCAGTCCTGCTCTACCAAACCGAATATGACAGAAATGTTGCATTTCTTGACTTCCAAAAAACTTAAACTTCCGCATCGTCATTATGCTCAGCCACCATCTGGACTGGGAGCTACTTTTCAGTCCATGTGTTCAATCAAACCCGTCCCTCAGGGGATGTGGAGGGTTCTCTTGAAACATGCAAGGTTTTGAGAAATTAGAATCAGTCTTTAAATTGAAAGGGAACCAAAGTCTAAACACAGTCCTGGTCCAAGTAAACAGAGTTTAACCCAATACTACCTTTCTACACTTACAAAAATATCCAACTTCATCTTGGTTACTAAGCCTTCTGAATTTAGAGACACTTTTCAGTCCTATGGAAAACCACAAGAACTGATGAGGTGGCCGAGTGGTTAAGGCGATGGACTGCTAATCCATTGTGTTCTACACCCATGGGTTAGAATCCCATCCAATATCCTCCGCTTATCCGGGGTCGGGTCGCGGAGGCAGCAGCTTTAGCAGGGAACCCCAGACTTCCCGCTCCCCAGCCACATCTTTCAGCTCTGCCGGAGGGATGCCGAGGCGTTCCCATGCCAGCTGGGAGACGTAGTCTCTCCAGCGTGTCCTGGGTCGTCCTCTGGGCCTCCTGCCGGTGGGACATGCCCGGAACACCTCCCCAGGGAGGCGTCCACGAGGCATCCTAAAGAGATGCCCCAGCCACCTCATCTGGCTCCTCTCTACGTGGAGGAACAGCGGCTCGACACTGAGTCCCTCCCGGATGTTCGAACTTCTCACCCTATCTCTAAGGGAGAGCCCAGACCCCCTGCGGAGGAAACTCATTTCGGCCGCTTGTACCCGAGATCTTGTTCTTTCGGTCGCGACCCACAGCTCGTGACCATAGGTGAGGGTCGGAACGTAGATCGACCGGTAAATCGAGAGCTTCGCCTTTTGGCTCAGCTCACTCTTCACCACGACAGACCGATACAGCGTCCGCATCACAGCGGAGTCTGCACCGATCCGCCTGTCGATCTCTCGCTCCGTCCTCCCCTCACTCGTAAACAAGACCCCAAGATACTTAAACTCCTCCACTTGGGGCAGGATCTCCTCCCCGACCTGGAGAGGGCACTCCACCCTTTTCCGACTGAGAACCATGGTCTCAGATTCAGAGGTGCTCATCTTCATCCCAACCGCTTCACACTTGGCTGCGAACCGCTCCAGTGAGAGTTGGAGATCAAGGCCTGAGGAAGCCAACAGTACCACATCATCTGCGAAAAGCAGAGATGAAATACTGTGGTCACCAAACCGGATCCCCTCATCACCTCGACTGCGCCTAGAAATTCTGTCCATAAAAGTTATGAACAGAATCGGCGACAAAGGGCAGCATTGGCGGAGTCCAACCCTCACTGGAAATGAATCCGACTTATTGCCAGCAATGCGGACCAAACTCTGACATCGGTGGTACAGGGACCCAACTGCCCGTATCAAGGGGCTCGGTACCCCGTACTCCCGGAGCACGCTCCACAGAACTCCCCGTGGGACACGGTCGAACGCCTTCTCCAAGTCCACAAAACACATGTAGACTGGTTGGACGAACTCCCATGCACCCTCAAGGACGCTGTAGAGAGTGTAGAGCTGGTCCACTGTTCCACGGCCAGGACGAAAACCACACTGCTCCTCTTGGATCTGAGATTCAACCTCCCGACGGACCCTCCTCTCCTGTACCCCTGAGTAGACCTTACCAGGGAGGCTGAGGAGTGTGATTCCTCTATAATTGGAACACACCCTCCGGTCCCCCTTCTTAAAAAGGGGGACCACCCCCCCGGTCTGCCAATCCAGAGGCACTGTCCCCGATGTCCACGCAATGTTGTAGAGGCGTGGCAACCATGACAGCCCCACAACATCCAGAGCCCTAAGGAACTCTGGGCGGATCTCATCCACCCCCGGGGCCTTGCCACCGAGGAGCTTGTTAACCACCTCGGTTACTTCAGCCCCTGAGATAGATGAGTCCACCACGGAGTCCTCAGGCTCTGCTTCCTCAATGGAAGGCGTGTCGGTAGAATTGAGACAGGTCTTCGAAGTATTCTCCCCACCGACTCACAACGTCCCGAGTCGAGGTCAGCAGCACCCCATCTCCACTATAAATAGTGTTGATGGTGCACTGCTTCCCTCTCCTGAGACGACGGATGGTGGACCAGAATTTCTTCGAAGCCGTCTGGAAGTCGTTTTCCATGGCCTCAACGAACTCCTCCCACGCCCGAGTTTTTGCTTCGGCAACCACCGAAGCCGTATTCTGCTTGTCCAGTCGGTACCTGTCAGCTGCCTCCGGAGTCCCACAGGCCAGAAAGGCCCGATAGGACTCTTTCTTCAGCATGACAGCATCCCTTACCGCCGGTGTACACCAGCGGGTTCGGGGGTTGCCGCCACGACAGGCATCGACAACCTTGCGTCCACAGCTTCGATCGGCTGCCTCAACAATGGAGGCACGAAACATGGTCCTCTCAGACTGAATGTCTGCTGCCTCCCCCGGCACGTGGGCGAAGTTCTGCCGGAGGTGGGAGTTGAAACTCTTTCTGACAGGGGATTCTGCCAAGCGTTCCCAGCAGACCCTCACAATACGCTTGGGTCTGCCGGGTCGGACCGGCATCTTCCCCCACCATCGGAGCCAACTCACCACCAGGTGGTGATCAGTTGACAGCTCCGCCCCTCTCTTCACCCGAGTGTCCAAAACATGCGGCCGCAAATCCGATGACACGACTACAAAGTCGATCATCGAACTGCGGCCTAGGGTGTCCTGGTGCCAAGTGCACATATGGACACCCTAATGCTTGAACATGGTGTTCGTTATCGACAATCCATGACGAGCACAGAAGTCTAGTAACAGAACACCACTCGGGTTCAGATTGGGGGGGCCATTCCTCCCAATCACGCCCTTCCGGGTCTCATTGTCGTTACCCACGTGAGCATTGAAGTCCCCCAGCAGGACGAGGGAGTCTCCAGGGGGAACGCTCTCCAGCACACCCTCCAAAGACTCCAAAAAGGGTGGGTACTCTGAACTACTGTTTGGTGCATAAGCACAAACAACAGTCAGCACCCGTCCCCCCACCTTGAGGCGGAGGGAGGCTACCCTCTCGTCTACCGAGGTGAACCCCAGTGTACAGGCGCCAAGCCGGGGGGCAATAAGTATGCCCACACCTGCTCGGCGTCTCTCACCTTGGGCAACTCCAGAGTGGAAGAGTGTCCAACCCCTCTCAAGAGGACTGGTACCAGAGCCTAAGCTGTGTGTGGAGGTGAGCCCGACTATATCTAGTCAGAATTTCCCTGCCTCGCACACCAGCTCAGGCTCCTTCCCAGCCAGAGAGGTGACATTCCATGTCCCAAGAGCTAGTTTCTGTAGCCGGGGATCAGAGCGCCAAGGTCCCTGCCTCTTTCCGCTGCCCGACTTGCATTGCACCGAACCCCTTTGGCCCCTCCCCCAGGTGGTGAGCCCATGTGAGGGGGAACCCACGTTGCCTCTTCGGGCTGAGCCCCGTGGGTGCAGGCCCGGCCACCAGGCGCTCGCCAATGAGCCCCACCTCCAGGCCTGGCTCCAGAGGGGGGCCCCGGTGACCCGCGTCCGGGCAAGGGAAATCGTGGTCCATGTATTGTGGTCATCATTGGGGTTCTTGTGAGCCATGCTTTGTCTGGACCCTCACCTAGGACCTGTTTGCCAAGGGTGACAATACCAGGGGCAAAAAAGCCCCCGACAACTTAGCTCCTAGGATCATTGGGACACGCAAACCCCTCCACCATGATAAGGTGACAGCTCAATTAAATCAGTATCTAAATATTAAAAGAATCAACGTCTAAGTGCAGTCCTGCTCTACCAAACCGAATATGACAGAAATGTTGCATTTCTTGACTTCCAAAAAACTTAAACTTCCGCATCGTCATTATGCTCAGCCACCATCTGGACTGGGAGCTACTTTTCAGTCCATGTGTTCAATTAAACCCGTCCCTCAGGGGATGTGGAGGGTTCTCTTGAAACATGCAAGGTTTTGAGAAATTAGAATCAGTCTTTAAATTGAAAGGGAACCAAAGTCTAAACACAGTCCTGGTCCAAGTAAACAGAGTTTAACCCAATACTACCTTTCTACACTTACAGAAATATCCAACTTCATCTTGGTTACTAAGCCTTCTGAATTTAGAGACACTTTTCAGTCCTTTGGAAAACCACAAGAACTGATGAGGTGGCCGAGTGGTTAAGGCGATGGACTGCTAATCCATTGTGTTCTACACCCATGGGTTCGAATCCCATCCTCATCGAATCCCTGCATTTTCTTAGTTGGTTATATTGTGGGAAGGTTGTTTCACCCTGTTGTTTAGGATATGTTGAGGTATCTCTGGGATTTTTAATTGTCTAAAGCCAATTAAATCATCCACCCATCCATCCAATATCCTCCGCTTATCCGGGGTCGGGTCGCGGAGGCAGCAGCTTCAGCGGGGAAGCCCAGACTTCCCGCTCCCCAGCCACATCTTTCAGCTCTGCAGGAGGGATGCGGAGGCGTTCCCAGGCCAGCTGGGAGACGTAGTCTCTCCAGCGTGTCCTGGGTCGTCCTCTGGGCCTCCTGCCGGTGGGACATGCCCGGAACACCTCCCCAGGGAGGCGTCCACGAGGCATCCTAAAGAGATGCCCCAGCCACCTCATCTGGCTCCTCTCTACGTGGAGGAACAGCGGCTCGACACTGAGTCCCTCCCGGATGTCCGAACTTCTCAGCCTATCTCTAAGGGAGAGCCCAGACACCCTGCGGAGGAAACTCATTTCGGCCGCTTGTACCCGAGATCTTGTTCTTTCGGTCGCGACCCACAGCTCGTGACCATAGGTGAGGGTCGGAACGTAGATCGACCGGTAAATCGAGAGCTTCGCCTTTTTGCTCAGCTCACTCTTCACCACGACAGACCGATACAGCGTCCGCATCACAGCGGAGGCTGCACCGATCCGCCTGTCGATCTCTCGCTCCGTCCTCCCCTCACTCGTAAACAAGACCCCAAGATACTTAAACTCCTCCACTTGGGGCAGGATCTCCTCCCCGACCTGGAGAGGGCACTCCACCCTTTTCCGACTGAGAACCATGGTCTCAGATTCAGAGGTGCTCATCTTCATCCCAACCGCTTCACACTCGGCTGCGAACCGCTCCAGTGAGAGTTGGAGATCACGGCCTGAGGAAGCCAACAGTACCACATCATCTGCGAAAAGCAGAGATGAA